>NC_051042.1:9623998-9952331 GCF_904848185.1 Acanthopagrus latus
TGAGATATGAAGGCGTATGTTTGAACTTATTCAGACATTGGATTTATTTATAAGCCTCGAGTCTCAGCCAGGAATTTCAAAAGCCGGAGAAAAAGAGAAACTGACTATAAGGGTGATGCACTCAAGCACACTTCTTGATTTTGTCTTCTCAGGGCCGTTGGTTCTGGCGGGTTCGTAAGAATAGGGTTCTGGATAACTACCCCATGCCCATCAGTCACTTTTGGAGGGGTCTGCCAGGAGACATAGATGCTGCCTATGAGAGACACGATGGCAGATTTGTCTTCTTTAAAGGTAAGCAGCATTACCTGCACAAACACACAGACACTCACACTGATGGATGCATGCTCTTAAACACACAGCTCTCAGAATTTGAGGTATGAGGTCATAAAGAAGTGTTCAATAGTCAAAAGCCAAATTTGCATGTTCAAAGAAAATGTGTGGTGAATAAAGAGTGGTGTACAGGAGAACAGTTATACACTGCCATATATATATAGTCAAAAGGTAAAGATGAATTGCCCTCACTGATCATTTATCATTTATCACTCACTACTATGGCTAGTTGGCCAGTGCACATGAGTACATGTACTTGTTACATTTCATGCTCCATGTTTGTAGCAGCAAATTGTAAGCAACAATTCCACACTGAAACATTTCTCAGAATAATAATAATAAACTTAATTTATATAGCAGCTTTCAAAACACAGATACAAAGCGCTTTAAAGGTACGAAAACTAAACGCAGAAAACATTAAGTGAAACAGAAACTTCAGAAAATAAACAAAGTCACTGAAAGCAATTTGAAGCAGTGTTTTTAAAATTGATACCCACTTTTAAACTAATTTTATGAATTATATAATACTATACTGATTTAAATTGTATAAGCTCAGTAATCACATTTTTTTGCAATGTGATGGCTCACTTTTGAATGGAGTGGGTGAATGGGAGACTTGCTTTATCTGCTTTAAGGAACAAATATATTATCTATGTTTCTGGTTATTGTTGCTGTAAAAACAGGCCTGACCCTGTTCTAAATAATATACCTCTGGCATTATTAGCTGTCACCCAGAGGATGACAGACTCTCTGCAACAGCCATTGCTAAGAATATACCCAATTTTGAAACAAAGCTTGTAGCTGCCTCAGAATATGCAGGGCACTAACGTACAAACCCTGCCAGGCCAATACACAATCAAAGTTGGATTCACTGAAGTCTGTGGTGTAATGTAATATTAAAAAGTTAGATTGTCCATTTGTTTTCATGTTTATTGATAAGATCTATGAGTACCTATGAGTACTCTAGCTTATAACATAACTGTGCTGTCCTGCATCAAAAACCATCCACCGTCTGGCTACTTCTATACAACCTCAATACAGTTAAATTGCTCCATGTTGTAATGTTCCCATACGCTAACAGTAAAAGGATTCTGGATATTTCTTGTATCTTACGATAATGTGTAAGATATACAGTACATACCCCCACCTTTTAACGAAAGCAGTGGAGTATAAATCTCTTTTAGTACAGGTCATTATTTTTACTGCGAGTCACTGAGAGCAGCTTGTCTTTTATAACAGTGGATAAAGTTGTTGAATGAAAAAGACAGAACTCAGTCTTCAATGCAGCCCGTCTCTTGGAGCCTCAGGCTTTGGGGCAGCTGTTGATGATGGGGACGATGATGTCATTGGTAAGCCTCTAGGTTGGACACTTGGCTGCAAGCCATATGTAAAGAAAGAACAAGAAAAGGGAAGAAGAAGGTTAGCAAAAAGGAAGGCTGGAAGGAAGCCCTGCCAGTGCTGAGTTTCTGAATCTCTGATAGACCAATAAGATCAGTCAGCAACTTGACTTCCTGTCAGCATGGAGACAACAGTCCTTTTTCAATCTTTTGGATGTACTTCTGATTTGTGGGACTGGAATGCTTTGGGAGCTGACTTGTTTGATTCTGCGTTAAAAGTCTTTCACCCTGAATTAGCTGTAATGGACAACTCAAGACAACAAAATGTATCGTGGCTTTATTTCAGCAGATGCAACTTTGTTGTGTTCCAGCTGCGATGCTTGTGATTCCAACAGACCCACCACAAATCTGTGCGTTGTCTATTGCTGACGGAAGCTGCGTCAAGTTGCAAATAGCAGATTGAGCTGGCAGGAAGTCAGACACAGGAAAGAATCTGGTGATTTTCAACATAAAACACCTATGCACGCTCTTGATCATATATCACATTTTTCTGTGATAAGTCTGTGCAAGAACAAAACCACATTGCAGACTCTATGTCAAAGAGCCATGGAACAAAGGGATCACTGTCTATGGTACTATATGGGGGAAGTTAATATGGCCGCTCCCTGCTCCCTGCTGTGCCGAGCTTAGTTTTTTCTCCTTTTGGGGAGTGATGGGGCGAGACATGACACTGTACATATTATACATTAAAAACACACATTTCCATACTTGTTTGTCAACTGAACCGTTCTTCATAGATTTAATTTTGGGATATTGGCACAAATGTTGTAAATGCGCTAGAATTGTGAAATATGGCCTTACTGATGTGTTGAGCTCTAGATATCAGGCCTCTCCTCCAGAACATCTGGTCTTCATGCAAACTTTGCATGCAATGTATTGGGGAAAAAAAGAGAAAGAACAAATATTTTGAATATTTTTGAACATTTTGAATGGTGTAATCCAACCTTGGAAAATATGGGGACATCAGAGACTTCCATGAGTTCTCAGTAGAGTAATATGCAAAAGTGTATCCATCTAATTGTCTGACATAGCTTGTTGTTTTTTTCGCAGCTGTTGTATCCCAAACAACCCAAGTAAACCAAACCATCTATCCCCATAGAGAAATAACAAGCACACAGCAGGAAGGAATCAAATCTTTAGGTCACTCTGGTGCTCTGCGCGGTTATGGAAAGTCATGGAATAAGTCGTGAGATTTTGAATCAGAGCTGTGCACCGCAGGAACCCTTGGAAGCATTGCGTCAACCCCTTGTTCTCTCCAGATGCTAAGTGTAGAGCTTTCAACTTAAACGAGGAGCAGGGGACTGGAGGTGGATAGCTACATGAGTGAGTGGGTTGGTGGGTGTGGGTAAAAAGAGGGAGGGAAAAGAAGACTGAAGCCAACAAGAGAGATGTAATGGTGCCAGGAGGAACGGAGTCCCCCTCTCTGACACAGTGAAAATAATAAAACCCTCCCTTCAGCAAGAAATCTGCTTCAGCCTAACTAGGGACAAGCTGCGCCTAATGGATAATTACAAGCAAAACCCAAACTCCTTAGTCAATAATGTTGTACTCTGCTTTTTGATCGCTTGCCAAAAAATCATTATTGCATTCATATAATTTACAAGTGTGTGTAAATGCTGGTCTGGTTTCTCCGATTGCTCTTATTGTTCTCTTTTTATAACTCATTAAATTTCAATTATTCAACATATTCTGTGCCAACAAAATAAATGTGTGTGCAGGAGCAGAGTGCGTATCAGTGCTTGGTTCTGTGTGAATGCGGGCATGTATGTAATTGTACATGGCATATAAAGTATGATTGTCTGTGTGCTAACTTTTTCCAGAGTCTATAAGGGTTATGAATGGGAGTGAATACAGAAAGTACCAATGTATACACCAGAGAGAATCAAGAAAAAGAAATTCTCCTCTCTTCTCCTCTCCTTGTCCCTCAGGAAACAGATTCTGGCTTTTCAGGGAGGCTAACCTGGAACAAGGCTATCCACAGGAACTGGTAGACTATGGTCGAGATATTCCCTATGACCGAATAGACACCGCCATATGGTGGGAGCCCTCTGGCTTCACTTACATCTTTCAAGGAGACAGGTAATATTGTTTACAATCAGCACATCAAGCACAGCATGTTGATACACTAACTATTATAGTTTGATTATTCTCAAATTCAGGGCAGCCTTAACGTTGACATCCTGAGCTTGATCTCGACTCTCTTCATTACTTAAAATTGCTCACACTGAAAGGGCATTGGGAATGCATGTTTATTTTTATTTATTTTTTTTTTTAAATACGAGCACTGTGGCTCTGTGAAGGGCCATGTCGATCTGTCAGTCCACTCCTCTGTTCAAGGCTGTTAGATGTGTACAACTATGAAATGGATTTGCATTAAACTTTGTACAGATATTCATATATACATACATACCTGATAAAATACTGATGTAACCATCAGACACAGCTGTGCTTTTTATCAGCTCTAATTAGTATATTATGATGAACAAACATCTCCATTATTAACAAATTGCATTGATTTTTGATTTATTTCTGATTTACTTTCAAAAATGTTCTTTATGATTTTTATCAATGTATGTTTTTTTAATTAATTTTGAATTTAGGCAGACAAAAAGGTTGATATGAACTGAATAGAGTATGAAAGAATTTTATTTTTCATTATCAGTACATAGACTCAAGGGACCCAGATTACCTGAATGATGTCTATTAGAAATTTTCATTATTACCCCATTAAATTAAGCTAGGCAAGAGATATCTTTGAACATTTCAAACATACTGAACAAGCTCTGCACCGCTTTAGAAAAGAAATAACACAAGCATATGCAAGAATAACACTGTCACGTTCAATGGTACTAGCAGAATAGAATCCAAAAGCACAACGAGACAGTCAAAGTTGCAGGGAAAGTTCAGTTTACTTATTCATTTCAGGCAAAGGTAAAAAACCGTCAATACAAGCAAACAAATCCGACGAGGGGCAGGCCGAGTGATCAAAATCCAAAAACAGGCAGGCAGGTTCGGAACAGGCGGGTCAGGCAGAATCAGGTTAAGGTACACTCGAGAGCTTAGCAGAAACGCACAAGACAATCTGGCAAAGAACTGAGGGAAAAGGACAGGTATATATACTGAGGGGCTGATGAGGAGCAGGTGAGTGTGGAGGTGGGGTGAATCAAACCAGCAGGAGATGAAGCCTGAAATGACATGAGCATTAGTAAGGCACATGATCAAAACCAGGTGACAAACTAAGAGTTAGTGGAACTCATGACAAACAAATTTATGAAAATACTCATAGAAAAATAATCACACTTTAAATCCAATAAGCTCTTGCTAAACACAGTGTAACTGACTCCACTTAACCAGTGAATTTACACAGGTTTTATTAATTTTTTTTCCGCACACCATAAGTCAGATCTTTTCTATATTAGACAGTCAATAAAGAGTAATAACCATCGTCTCCTTTGCTGTCTGCAGGTACTGGCGCTTCAACGAGCAGTCACGCTCAGCTGACAGAGGATACCCGAAACCAATCAGTGTCTGGGGATCGTCAGTGCCTTCTTCTCCCAAGGGGGCCTTCCTCAGTGATGACGGGGGTAAGCTGAGACGTGGAGAGTGGTTTCTCTCTCTATGTGTGTGTGTGTGTGTGTGTAAAAGTGTGAGACGGGCTAGGGTAGACAGAGACACGCCTGAAACAAAGCATCAGGGTGTGGTCTTGCATTGCGAATAGGGCAAAGAAGCATATTTGAAGTATGTTGAATAGGGGTGGGAGAGGTAATCGATTCTTAGATGCATTGCGACACAGATGTGGAGGATTCTGAATCGATTCACAAAAGTCAAAAATCGATTTTCTAAATGTTAATTGACAACGTAACGTTGACAGAACACAAGAGGCAGAACTCATGATTGCACAAGTGCAGCGATCAGTCGATGGTACGCACATAACCTGAAAAAAACCTGAGCTGGCTGAGCGCAACATTCAACCGGCAGCCTCTGCTTTAACAACAAGCGTGTGGAAGCATGGTTGTAGTTGCTTCCATCTAGAGGACCATTGAGCAAGCGATATCAAATTTTTCACCCAACCCGGAAAGAGCAAAGCGATTTACACAAAAATTATTACAACTTTGATTGCCGAGGACTTGCATCCATATTCAGTCATGCTTGCATTTCAACACGTTGTGCAAAAAATGGTTGCACCATATGTTGAAATGCGAGCGGCATAAAATAGCATAGCATTGGGATACGCTGCCTATTACCCATAAAAGGAGGATTTTGTGATAGGAGAAGTCTTATTCTTATCTTTGACTGAGAGCAGCTTTTTCTTTAATGACACATAGAGAAGAAAGATCTATCTGTTTGTTTTTTTATTATCAGTGACCAAAAGTAGTCATGTTTTAGTATGAGAGCTGATACATAGGCCCATTTTGTGTTGAAATGCAAGCTGCATAGATTATTGCATGGAAAGCTTTTTTATTTTTATATAGGCTACAGTATACTGTTTTACTGTCAGGGATATGCTCATTGCCTGTAACAGGAGGATTCTTTGTTCAAGTCAAATTTATTTGTGACAAAGAAAAGCCTTGTCTTTAATAAAATATTAAAATAATTAAATATTAATTAAATATTAAGTTAATTAATCTGTTGATTTTCTTCAATGATCACTACAAAACTAGGTTAGTGATTAGCAAGCTCAGATTGTATTATTATTATTATTATTATTATTATTATTATTATTATTATTATTATTATTATTATTATTATTTTAAATCATGCATGTAAATGTACACAAAAAAACTGTTGCATCAAGATGCGTCGATAATCGGTTTAGAGTTGAATCATTAACCTCTGAATCGGAATCAAATCGAATTGTGAGGTGCCAAGAGATTCCCACCCCTAATGTTGAAGTATGTCTTCAATCGTACTGTATATTACATCTACATCTTGTTGTCTCTACTGACATTGTCTGCCTTTTCCTTCTCTAGCATATACGTACTTCTACAAGGGTTCCAAGTACTGGAAGTTTGACAACCATCGTATGAAGAGTGAACCTGGCTACCCTAAGTCCATTCTGAGAGACTTCATGGGCTGCAGCATTGACCTGGACCCAGACAGAGACACGGACACAGACTCAGGACGCAAATACCCAGACCTGAACCGGCCACCATTCAACCCCGATGCAGGACGTGACGCTGATAAGGGCAAAGATAAGGATGGAACAGATCGCAGTGGAACCGACAAAGACTCGGGCAAAGGGTCAGACAACGACAAAGACACAGACTACCGCGAGGGTCGTGAGGAAGACACCAACGAGGTGGACGTTGTGCTGAAGGTGGACGACAGCGAGGAACGGACCATGAACATCCTGATGGTGACCATCCCACTGGTCCTGGTGCTGTGCATCCTGGGACTGATCTACGCCATCATCAACACGCTGCAGAGCAAAGGAGCACCACGGCTGCTGGTGCACTGCAAGCGCTCGCTGCAGGACTGGGTCTGACTCTTGACTTGAGGGGACACTAAACTTTGAACTTAAAATGGACCTTAGACACACCCTCTTTTAACCCAGCCGTCCTCCCAGTGATCCATTTGTTTCCAGTCTCTGTTCTCCTACAGCTTGTAATACATGTGCTAGTAGATACAGTACTGCACTGACACACACACACACACACACACACACACACACACACACAAGAAACATACATTATGTCTTACATATGAACACAACCCCACAGACACAAACATACACAACCCTAACTTCCTCCCGTCTCCCATGGTGCTCTACAGTGCATCGACTGTAGTCTATTTATATGAGAGAAGTTTGCACATTGTTTTTTTTTCCTTGTTTTTGATTTGGTTCATTTTGAGTGACTTTTTGTTGTTATTATTATTTCTAAACCAGGAAGGCCCTTTCTGTTCTCTCTACCCTCTCTGCACCACCCTCCTCCTTCCCCTCATCTCAGTAGGGACTTTTTCCTTGCTGATAACTTCAGCTATCGCAGTCGTCAAAAAAGAAAGAAATGCAGAGAGTCAGAAAAGAACGAGTGATTTGTGGATGCACTAAGGCTTCAAGTAGAGTTCAGCAGGATTCCGTCCTCCTCCTGTTATCTTTTTCTTCATCATGCACCGTCTCTTTCTTTCTCTATAGAGCAATATCTGATGAGGTGGAAGGTGACGGCAGACATTTCACTGTAGTTAACATTAAGAGGTATGTTGAGGAGTAACTTGAGCCCAGGAATTATCCTCCCCTTGACTCTGATGATGATGAGATTGTGGCTGTTACCCTGAAGATCAGATTTTACTTCAGTTTGCTAGTCACACAGGCACTGCTTTGCTTTTAAAGGGTAATTCGAGTCTGTTACTCTTTAGATCTTGTTTTGTTTTTCCTTAATTCTAATAGTAATAATAACCCTGTACTCACAGAGAAAATGAGCACAGGTGGTGAAATGATTAGTCTGTTATCAGCAAAAATCTGTTTGTAGACCAGCTTCCTGGTTCCACTTAGACCTCCCACACTTGCCCTGAGTTCTACTTGTAATGAGGCATTATTTACTTTTCAGGTGTTATCAATTTTTCACTTAGCTCCCGATAAGAGAATCTGTCGAACATGGGGGTCTGTTTATAGGAAACACATTTCCTTTGACTTTGAAGAATCAGTTCGCCTGGCTCTACAAGCGCCTCTAAATTTGACCAACACGCTTTATAACTTGCTGGATTAAATTGTACATAATTAATAAAAAGTCAGTTTTTTTTTAGTTATAGACAGAGCCAGCTTAGCTGTTTCTTCTGATTTCAGTCTTTCAGTCTTTTCAGTCTTTTAGCTAACTGGCAGCAGCTGTAGCTTCATATTATGTGACACAAGACACAAGACACAAGAGTCTTCTCATCTTATACTCAGAAAGAAAGCAAATAAGCATATCTCAAAATGCTGAATTATTTTATCCATTTGATTTTTTTTGCCCCATCTGGCTTTGTTGAAGCCATTTTGCCATGTTCCCCTATTTTAGCAGCTTTTAACAAGTACAATGTTTTGATATATTATAGGAATGATGGCTTCGAAAATAAGACCCAAGCTGAATTAATCCATAGTTTAGTTTCCAATCAGATTCAGACCATCACGGCACTGTTTTCCTCCTATATCTTGCACTCACATAGTTGAGTCCACCTTCTTTCTTTTCCTTATTTGGAAACAATTTAAAGACCTCTTTGGCTGAGGGGTAAACAGACTTTAAAAAAAGGACCTTTTCCATTTGATTTAATTTATGTGGCTAATTCTCAGAAAGCCTCCTTTCTGTCAACAATACCTGACAAGACCGGTTCTTTGTGCTGCAGGGCAGACAGACTAATGGTTAAGTTAAAAAGCTCAGCTCACTGTGAAATAACACAAGTATGGGAGTATTCATTATATCTGTGTGTGTTTGTGTGTGCGTGCGCATGCGCGTGCGTGTGTGCGCATGTCTATGTGAGTGTGTGTGAGACATAAAACAAGAGAGAAACAAAGCAAAGTCACAGCCTTTAACTTCAGAACAGGATGTAACGCCACAGATACAACACAGCAGTGGCAGGGTGCAGTAAATGTGCCATGCAGTTTATAATGGACTTGTTACCAGTCCTGTGTTTTTGAGAGGACACGTTTAGAAACTTCAGTGAGGACTTGTGGTCTATCTGTCGTAAATATAGTGTAGCTGGAAGCACCGGGGTGGGCTCGGGCCATGCGGGCTCATGTGAACACAGACTAATCCTGTTCATTAAAAAACAGCAGGTGTGTGCAGATTCTGCTAACCCCATGCAACCCCTAAAGTAAACCTTGAACTCTCCGAACCAAAACAGTGCCTGCTCCCTTTAATCTTGCAAGAACGGAGATGGGAAAATCTGAGAAAAAAATGTCCATCTCAAATACTCATACATGCCAGTGTTTTTGAATGTTTCGGCTTCTTAAGTACTACTCATTGACAGCCATTTTCCAGATAATTTCAGTTGACCCATTTTTAAGAATTCATAGTCACTCATATAGTTTTGGAATGAGGTCCCGATGTCAAGTCATTCAAAAAGTGTGGTAGCAGGAGAAAATCTGAATCAAGATATTGAATCTACAGATCAGGCTAAAAATAAGAGAGTGGACAACCTAAGAGTGAGACCTCAAATACGAATGGGAGGGCTGTTTATCTGAGGGAGCATTAAGAAGCTGCAAGTCTGACCAGAAGGGGCTCTGTACGCCGGACTCAGATTAGGGAGGGGAGGGTGAGGACAGATTTCCTGCAGCTGAGACACGGAAAAGGGGGGGGAAGGGGGAGGGAGGCTGACCTCGACTCCCTGAGCTTGCAAAGTTTGGATCTCAAGAATAAGGAGGGGTGGGAAGATAGAGAGAGAGAGAGAGAGAGAGAACTTTGATGGCTCTATTCTGTTGGCAACAGCTCATGTGACCCAAATTCTCCTGTTAGCTCAACAACAGCGATAGCCAAAGAGGAAACTTCAGCTTACAGTAGGTGACAGTCCTTTTTAGGACTGCATGCTCCATGTGCCTTGCTTATAGTTGTGTATGTGCCTCATGACTTGTTTTAAAGCCTGCGTACTGGCTCCACCTCACAAGCTCTGTCTGTCTCTCTGCTGACAGACGGTCCGGATAGATAACACTGCTGTTCTATAGGTCTCTTGCCAGGTGAAGACAGGTTGAGGTGAGACACCTACACAGACAGAGGTAAAGTTAACAGGACACTCGCGCTGAAAGGAAGAAAGGGAAGAGCATAATCAGCCGTCACCACGAGTCTGGAGATTGATCTGTGGCCAGTCAATAGCGGTTGCCAGGAAACGGTGTCCTGTGTCCGTCGCTCACCTCTTCATCAACAGGGTCTGAGGGGGGTTGGCGGACGCAGCTAATCAGTGCTAAAAGCACCCCCCCCCATCCCCCTCTCCTCTCCTCTCCTCTGCTCTCCCCTCCTCTTCTCTCCTCTCCTTCTCTTCCATGGCTCCTACAGGCACATCAATGAGTGCTTAGACAGCGTAGCGTCTGGACAGGCTCACAAAATGCCGACTCATTGCACTAGACTGGAAGAACCGGAGTTCCTCTTTATCAACCCTCTGCTTCTCCTCCATAACCTCCACACAGAGAGCCCCACAGGGAGTTAACCACTTCAAAGCTAAAGTAACCACTTCAAAGTTAGAAAAAAAAAAAAAAAAAAAAAAAGTCAAGTGCACCTGAGTTTGCTTCACTTGAAATCACAGACTGGGTGATTCAGCAGTTTGAGAGATTCTCTGTAAGGTGACACTGACAGGGATTGAATTTAGCGCAGCTCTTTGTCTCAGGACACCATCCAGAAGAGAAAGAGGGAAAGGTTAGGAGAGAGAGAGCTGTCAGGGCTGATGGATGCATGTTTTTGTGTTTTGCGTCGAGGTGTTCAGTTAATCAGCTCTCCTCTCCATAAGCGAGGCCCGTTTTTCTGACTGTAAATCTTCCACCCTCTCCCCCTCTCTCTCTCTCTCTCTGCCCTCCCCCGTGCAGCCCTGGAAGCCCGAGGGGATCATAACAACAACAATGGCCTTCTCTCTCTCACTCTCCTCCTCCTCCCCCTATTTTCTTTCTCACACACAAACACGTTATTGTCTGTCTTCCCCAACCTCACCTTCCTCCTCTCCTCCTCCCCCTTAGGAAACTAGTTCAGGCCAAGGTCCAGCCTCACACAGCAGAGCTGTTCTTTTTTTTTTTTTTTTTTTTTTAGATCCACCTCCTTGTTCAGCAACGTTGAACACCGGGGAAGGACTCACTTAAAAACACTGTGCCTGTCAGTTCCGGAGTTGGGTGAGTGCAGGCATTTGCAACAGGACGTCACATTCGCGTTGAGAGCTGCAGAAGCTGAAGTTCTTTTATGTTAATGCCTTGTTCGTTTTGAAGTGCAGGGCCTTGATGCAAAGTTTGGGTAAGGTTAGGACATTGCTGAGCTTGTCTGAGCTTTCATCCCTCTCAGGATGTGTTTCTGTAAACACAAGCTTTCCTCACTCAACCCTGCTGTTTTGGCTTGGAGCGTGGGCCTTATACTTTGTTTTTTTGGGTTTTTTTTTTCATCTTTTATTTTAATGGCTATGTCTGTTAAAATGTCCGCAATTATTCAGAAGGCAGTTATTCTCTTAAGCTGTGTCTGTGTCCTTTGTTCTGCACTTTTTTTGCATTTTATCTTCCTGCAGTCACTGTGTATCCTCGCAGCTCCAGTAAGCTTCAAAACGTTGTTGCATCAGCTCTGTGCAAAGTCCAGACTGTGCCGGGAAAAAGCAGATCAATAAATAACGGACTGAGAAGATCAAAAAGCAAAAGAGAAGAAAAGTCAAATGTGACATACATTAAGACTTGTTCTGTTTCCGGTTTAAGATGGCTCCGATGCAGAGCATCGTGGATCTTCCACGTTCTCTTTTTCCAGAGTGTGTTTCCCCTTGCTAATTGAACCCATCCTCCCTGAAACTAATTTCAAATCACCACTTGACTAATTCAGCCACTCACTGCGGGGATGAAACAGAAAAGATGGCGACTAATGACTTTCAGCATTTTCGTCGTCGCTTTTCCCCGGGCAAGTGCAGCGGATCAGCTTTCGTTGTGCTTCAGACAAACTTGAGCAGCCGACTTAAAGTGAAACTCTCGCCAAAAAAGCAACCGAGGCTTTATTTGTGAATGAATATGAGTCAAACCTTCGTGTGAATGCATAGGCACTTTTAAAATTTACCGTAGTTACCTAATTTTTAATGGAGTGCAGGGGCACTCTTATGCTAGCATCAAAATTGCGATTTTTAAAACACTAAGAAGGCTTGACACAACATGAAACTTGAAAAGAAGATTTTTTTAACTACTCACGTTAGCTGCTGCATCTCCGGCGAGCTGCCATCATGGCAGTTGACCCCCGAGTGCGACCTAACAGGTACGAGAGTAATGGTGGACTTCCTGCCTGTTAGGTCACACTCGGGGATCGACACTTTTTGTCTGCCATGACGGCGGCGCGCTGGAGATGCAGCTGCTAACGTGAGTTGTTCAAAAACCTTCTTTTTAGTAAACTCTGTGTACACAAACAATGTTCTCAATGCTCGTGTTCATGTGGAGAGACCCTGGTGATACTACGAGCAGAGTTTCATGTTGTGTCGAGCCTTCTTAGTGTTTTAAAAATAGCGATTTTGATGCTATCGTACGAGTGCCCCTGCATTCCATTGAAAATTAGCTTTCCCGAAAACAAAACTACGGTAAATCTTAAACCCGCCTCTTTTGTCGTAATTATGCATTTACACGAAGGTTTGACTCACGTACATTCACAAATAAAGCCTTGGTTGCCTTTTGGCCAGAGTTTCACTTTAAGTAACTGTTTTCATACAATAACTGCAGCTACAGTAGAGACTAGATTCTGCTGGATTCATCAACTGTGGAACTCGGCATCTCACACTTGAACTTCTTTTTCATTACTCCTTGAGTAATGATACAGTTACTTGTGGAAGAAAAAAAAAAAAAAACTTGACCATCATCCCTTGCTGGATGAGATGGGAAAAAAAACAAACAAAAGCAGCAGCCGATTGAAACAGATGAGTTTATTGATTGTCTTTCATAATTTGTCTTATTTTGATTTAACTGTGTGCATTTCTTTTCTCCAAACTTGATAAGACATGTTTTGTTGATAACATTCCAATTAGATTTTTTTGATTGGTTGTTAGTGTTTTGTTTTGTTTTTTCTGTAGAAAATGTAAGATTTTATAAATTTGAGTTGTTGTGTGTTCACCTCTAGTTGAGTGTGTTAACAAGCCATGCTGGACATGTACACATTAAAAATTGCTCTGAAAATATTTCAAGTTCCGTTTCTTTTTGTTTTTTTCATGCAGTTATTGGCAGTAGTTGATTTGAAGAGGGATAAGGGGCCATCCCCTTGTTAAGAACACACCAAAACTGTATCCCAAATATGTTAGTCTAGTCTGCTTGACTCACTGAGGTTTGAATCTATAGCAGCAACCGTGGATCTGAAGCCAAGCGAACAGAGGAGTCCATTTTCAAGTCGCAGGTGAGTGAAATGAAACACGTTGTGTTAAAAAACGAACGGACCCCCTACTGGTTATTGGTGCAGCCGAATTCTTTCCAAGCTGATCTGAATGACAGTTCCGCACAGCCACATACAGTGCACACACCCTCTACTCTCTTCCTGCGGTGAGGTCACTGTCCATAGGGCCTTGCTTCCTGTCTCACACGGGACAGGCTCGGAGTGGCTTTATGTGCCATGGGAGGTGGGGAGTCAGGGAAGGCTGGCTGATCGCCAGGAAGTCACATGAGCAGAGAGGAAGTTAGCGAGCAGCTTGTAGAGCCTATAAGAAACCGACTAGGCAATGCTGTCATCCCAGTGAGAGGAAATTCATTGTTCGCGGCACCACAATGTTTTTTGGGTTTTTTTGTATGTTGGATTTAATCCAAACACCAAAATTACAGAACACAGATTGATGGCAGACTTTAATGAGATGTTTTTGTGACTTCGACTAAGTTATTTCAAAGCCCAAACATGAAGCGACACCTACTCACATCCTGTCACAGGCGTAATTGGGCGAAATTGACACCAAATGATAGTGATTTTGTCTTCATCTGAATCCTCGTTATCAATTTAACGGAGGAGCCTCGCGGACGACCACAAGCTTTCAGCAGAAAGAAAAGGTATTCAACAATGGGATGAGAAAAAGGAATGAAGGCAGACCAGAGACATGTCTTGAAGGGTGATAGTGTCTGACTCAACAGTAAAATATCTCTCCAGCTATGGATAGTTAAAAGTTTGTACAGATAACATTGTGCCCTGGAAGACAGAGAGAGGGCTATGACATACAACAAAGTTCACCAACTGGAAAAGAAACAGCATCATTTGAAGTCTGCACTGTAACCGTTTGGCTATAAAGTGCTTCAGTTTTGGTCTTTCAATGGGATTGGCTCAACATGAATAATACTGGTTATCACTTGCTCAAACTCTGAAAAGTTCTATAAGTTCTATGACCTGATGGTCAGGTCAAATGCTCCATCTTACCCTATCTGTTTCAGTTGTTAATCTTACACAGGTGTGTTTAATGCATGCTTTTCTTTTACACGTCAGCGCAACTATTTGCTTCCTGCGCATGTGCAAAGAAATTGAGTAACACAAAAATCAACATTTTTTTTTATGTAGCAATTCTGTCCCTCCATTCTCCATCCAAAAATCTTGGTGTGCGAACAGCATTGATTGATTCTGTAGTCAGCTGTGGGCGGCATAGAATGTTGCACACAAAACATCGACAACTGGCAAACATGTTAGCAAATGTACAGCAAATACTACAGAGTTAAGCTCGTGTGAGAGACGTGGTGCTTTTACAGAATAGTTGGTAACTATCAACATCTAAGATAGTGTTTTGCTCATCTCATGTCAGATTATTGACTTGGTCGGGAAAATAACTGGCGTCAGGCCTGCTATAACACGGGAGAAGGATGGGTGCATAACACGTTCCTCCACACTGACCTACTTTAGAAGCAATGTCAACCGTTACAAGTTGGACATACCTCTGTGCACTTTGTAAACAAACAACTTAAATCGTGCGTGTTGTGTGTGTGTACGCAGAGCTTCAGTTGATGTTGGCCTTATTTGTGCTGTGTTTACATCCCTCTAATGCTTTCCTTCTGTGTATGTGTGTGTATGTGAAGTCTGGCCAGGATCATTGCTTGTTAAATCTATCTGCCACAGTTATCACCAGGTACACCCTGTTGAGTCCCGTAATTACTTTCAGTCATCTCTTTCCTCTGGGTGGAAAATTAACTTATCCCCACAACACAAACGCACGCACACGCATGCTCACCTGCTACTAATGAATCAGCTGCTGGTGTCTGAATGTGGTGAAGTTTAACCACCTGTTTGAGAACACTTTTACATTAATGCTCCATGTTGACCATCCTGAGTCCTGTATATAAGCAGACAGGGATCTGAATAGAGAGACTTGTGTATATGTTAAATTGAGTTTGTTGTCACTGAAACTTCCAATCCGTTTAATTGCCCCCATGAAAGGATTACAGTGTTACATACATGTTTACTTCAGGATGCAAGTCTTCGAGACATAACATTGTTATGATGTAATGAGTTTTGTTTGCAGTTAGCACCTACATCACGTCTGACAAACATTTAAAGACCTGGGATTTGTATTTGTGACAGTGGTGTTGCACTCAAAAACTGTCGGGGGAGCCAAATCACACAAACAGCTTTATCCCTGTAAAACATTAGCATGTTAGTCTTACCGTGCCCATGTCGTCAGAGTTTGACGTAGTGTTGGGGTTGCTGGATATATCACAGGTGGATAAATAGTGCTGCAGAGGTGACTTTTCTCTTTGGAGGCTGACCCGGAAATTAGCACCACTCTGGTTGCCATTGTCCAGTTGGATTTTTGATTAGTGTTCTGCGACAAAGACAAATGTATGATACTTACAGGTTTTATTCAGCAAGATAATCTTCACAGATGAACACACGTTTTGTGGTGAAACCTCCAGAAGGAAAAAAGCTAACCTTAGGCTGTAAAAAAAACTACATTGTGGTTGCAATGACTGGTCACTCCTACTAAGCATGCCACTACGCTATACTTTGCAATCTTTACTATAAAATGATCGATCTATAAGTTGAAATTTTAACATATATGCAAGTGTATATACTGTAACTCAAATGTGGGGTATTTATAGACACTTTTCATATCATAGAACAAAATATGGAAATTAAACTTTTTTGACCTATTTCAGGCATTTAACCAAAAGCTCATTAAGAAAAGAAATCCCTTGACTTCCAGACTCGAGAACCGGAGGTGCTAAAATGCTATCTTAATTCCTCTTATTCACATTGTTGAAAAAAAATATTGATGGAAAGTTAAAGGTCGAAATTTGATTACCTACAACACAATAAAGCAGTTTGGGGGATTGTCGAGTAGATGTGGCTGGGATTAAATGTGCCTCAGATCCAAATATTCTTTTATTTACATTCTATAGGTGTAACATAACCTATTTAGATTAGATGAAAACTTAAATGAGAGCTTGAGGTGATGAGCCAGCAGATAATGGGATTTGCCAAAGATGAATAGGAATACATGAGCGTCAGCTAGTTCAACACGCAAATTCATTCACTCATTCAAACAAAGCTTAATTTAAACCTTGAGAATCAGTGGGGTGTCCCTCATTCGCGATGATGTTGAGATACAAGAGTAGAGTTAAAAACATTTCAAAAGAGCACTAAAATAATTGAAAATAATTGCACGCTGAGGCAAAGTGAGTGAAAAAACAGCATCTAGTATATGCGGAAGTACAGTGTCCTCACAAAGAAAAGAAAATCAGTCAAATATAGGATGAAGCATAACAGTATTTATAACACAAAACTAAATGAAGGCAACAGAGATATAATATGAATACAAAAAGGTTTTGTATCCCTATTGTCACGTTCTGCGGGTCCCTGGACAAGTATCGTGTAAGACAATCAACATGTGTGCATGTGATGTAAATTCCTCACCATAAAAAACATGTTTCCATTTTCCCTTCTCTGTTCTTCGTCACACCCCCCTTTCCTGCTTTACTTTTACTGTTTCTCACTGAGGTAATGTTGAGGGAACATCTGGAGCAGTACGAGCTCAGTACGCTGTGTTTTGGTGCTGGCTTTGGCACACACCGCCGCTGCAGAGGGTGTGGACATGCTGCCGCAGGGGAGCACAAGTTTACGAGTGTGTTTGCCAGTGTTCTGGTCAGCGCCATGATACTCCTGATGCTTCCAAAATGCTGGCGGGGCAGATGTGTAGGTCTGAGCTAAGGCATAGTGGTGCTCGTCATGCCTGGCTCATTTTCTCCATAACACAAAAGGGTGCTTAAAGCAGCTACACAGAACATTTATTTCTTGTTGATTCTGGCGCCCCCTGTGGATGGAAATGGTATGAGAGTGTGCATTTGTCTCGAAAATTTCAATTCCACGTTCATTTTTTAAATGCTGTCTCCCATAGCCAGACTTATCTCCATATCTCCAAAGATATTCTCATTTTGCCCTAGGGGAAAAGAAAAAAACATGCTCTAGCTTGTTAGTATTTCTTTTAATCAATCACAGTTGTCTTGGGCAGCACTGAATGCAGTGATGATGCGCCTGCAAAACATGGTTGGGGGAAGTTTGCACGCAGGGAGGCGAGCACTGACATTTGTAAGTGTTCGAGTAACTTGCCATTCTCAGCATGTACGTTGCTAGCTCCGAGTTTGTCGCTGTTGTTTACCGTAGCAACAGGGATTACGAAAAACAGTAACAAGACGGAAAGAAGGAGCGTGCCACCTGAAAAAGATGCCCAGTGGCAGGCTCATACTAACTGTCTACATCCTGTGAGTCAGACTATTTCAAGGGCAGCTGTGTGCAGGATGCATTGCGATGAAGTGTCTATTCGTGGCTGAGATTAACAACTGTCAACAAATGACAGTGAAACAAAGTGAACTTTGTATAAGGGTCATACGGTACCACCAGACTACTGACCAGCTTCTCCCCTCAGGCTGTGAAATTCCTCAATTCATCATCAGCACTCCACAATAAAAATAGTTTTAATTTCATGATTAATCTAACACAGATACGTACGGAAGCCCATCCTGCGACAGGCATTAAGCGGAATGATAATTCATTCAGTTCAATTAATTAATTCAAATTCAATTCAAATTCAAATTCAGAGCATTTAGTTATCATTAGTTAGTCGAGGAAACAAGTTTGCCTGTACAAAGAAATTCTTCCTTTGCCTTCTACTCGGACTTCCTTTTTTTTTTCGCTTTCCAAATGAAAGACTTAAAATATCAAAGGTACAAAAAGTAGGCAATAAAAAAACAATGAAATTAATATGATAAAAAAGATGTAGAAGATGTATATACAATGATAATATTAGTACCGAAACACAGTATGATAATATAATAACTATATAGAAATATTCATGCTTGTATATGTTGTATGGAGGCATCAGTATTAAATTCAGACTGGACTAATTTAAAAAAAAAAACATTCAGCAAGTTAGTTTATTAAGAACAACTACAGGACAACGTGTGGGAGTTGGTTTGATAGCCTAACTGTAGGCGCCTTCCAGGAGGGAGGAACAGAGAGACATCTTGGAAGCAGATCTGTATCCTGCTTTAATATATTTTTTTTTGAAAAAGGCAAGTGACATTTGTACTACCATACTCAATAAAGCAACGCATCTGAAAACACTTCCAAATCACCAACTTACAAAAAATGATTGGATAAAAAATTGGCAAAAAAAAAAAAAAAAAAAATCTGAATTAAGTTATTCAAGAGTGGGGAGCCTCCTAAATGTCAGGATCCCTGTTTGCAGTTTTGCACACCAAGCTGGGTCACTGATGTGTGACGGTCAACCAGACAAAATAATGACAACACATTTTAAGTTACAATTGAGAGGTTTATTCAGTGTGTACCTGTGTTATATTATTATATCAAATCCCTGTGTGCTCCACCTCGAGTGCAAACTCTTCTGCCCACTCAGTCCAGATGGACTCCAGGATGGAATGACAAACAACACCAAGATGTGCTCGCAAAGTCCACCTGGACTCACAAACATGCAGCGAATGCACACACTGACATGACCAGATGCAGAGTACCTTAGAAATGCAAATACACAGACCACGCATACACAAGTGGATGTCAATAAAGCACATCGTATGGTGAACAGATCCTTAGGGCTCATATCTGCTTATACAGAAATGATAGAATTCCAAAGAAGAGCGACAGTGAAATAATATTTGCAGCACAAATTGCTTTACCATCTGTTAACATATTTATTTTTGCTGTCTTGAATTGACTTGGCTGCATAATTAACTGCTCATTTGCTTCACTTTCTAATTGCAGAAGCATTTTATCAACGGCCAGAATTGCACAAGGACAATGTTTACAGTGAATTAACAGCCAGTGGATGTGTAAGAATGCAGGTAAATATTCTGAAAGACTTTGTCAAAAACAAAACAAAATGGAGAACAAAATGGAAACAAAACTAACCCGAAATCAATGAGCACTATAGATACAGTATAAATACAGACATAAACGTTGGTGTGTTAGTGATTTGTGTGGCTGATTGGTCCAAATGCTCCAAAAGCAACTTCACACAACACCCACGGTCAGTTCATCTCCTTTTCCCCAGAGAAAGGTCTGACCTTATCTCCACAAGCAACCCCTTCCCTTCCCACAACCCCTGGTGTTAGAAGCCTTTGACCTCCACAGACCCAGGACAGATGAGACACAGTAACAGTAGATGTCTTCTCTCATAACTGTGAAGCTGGGCAGCTGTGGCTCAGGTAGTAGAGACCACGTCTTATCACCAGAAGGTCGCTGGTTTGATTCCCCTGGTCTGCATGTCGAAGTGTCCTTGGGCAAGATACTGAACCCCAAACTGCTCCTGATGTGCTGGTTGACACCTAGCATGGCAGCCACAGCCGTCAGTGTGTGTATGTGTGAGTCATTTACGTCGCTTTGGACAAAAGCATCTGCTAAATGCCCTAATATGTACAAAAGAAGCTACTGTGTTTATCATTTGGAAAATTGAGGATAACTCCCCAACTTACAGTTTGCCAACACAGCCTTTCTTAATGACTCGTTCCATAATAATCAAACCACTGAATGATTAAGCAGATTCATTTTGTTTTTCATGATGATGTGAGGGGAAAATCCATTGCCCGTTCTCGCAGGACTTTATCATTATTACACCCTAACAGTACATTGGCGTTTCCTTAATGAACCAGAAAAACATTTGAAGCCCACAAAGACGAGCTGTCAAACTCCACATCCAGCTCACACATAGAAGTCCACAGAGAATTCACTCAACAGTAGTGCGAGTACTTACCTGGTCATCATGTTCTCCCACCTTTATATGACTGCCTCTAAACTTTATTAAATCCTACATCAACCTTTCGCAGTGGTTGATGTGTAGCACTGTGTATTATAACTGATATATATATATATATATATATATATATATACACTGATAAGACCTGCATCACAGTCTGTTTCACACTGATGCTAAACCTCTTATGATAACAACCGGCAAGGAAGCTCATAAAATTATGGGATGTAATAAAGTTAATGAGCAAAACATCACAAGGGACACATGTTGCGTGCACCTGTAGCTGTGTGTATGAGTGTGTTTGCAGCGAGAGAAATGTATGAACATCTATTCTGTCTGTGTTAGGGACACGAGTGCTATCCATAACGCAATAACAAAGATGTTCTCAGAGGAAAATAAGGTCTCCAGAACACAGTTTGAAGCTAGGAAGGTGGTCGGGTCCAACAAGTATAAACAAATGAATACAGAATGAAACTGTGTTGTCAGTTAAGGTCAGTTTGTTAATTCAAATTATTCAATGAAAAGCTGTCTTTTCTGATTAAAATGTCCTCCACAAAACTACATAGTGCACCTTTGATGTAAGTTTTCTTATTTACCTGTGGTCTTCTTACCTGGCTAACTCTGTTGAGTGTCAGGTCCCTTTGTGAAGTGAGAGCAGGCTGCTACTAAGCGGTGCACACACAGCACACTGTATTGTGGCCTCGTGTCTTTGGCACAGGACCCTCCCAGAAAACATGACCACAAGATGAGCTAATAACGCAGCTACTTTAATGCTGCAAATTCCCAAACCAGTAATGTAAATGTAATGTAAGCATGTATGTATGAAAGACTTCTGCGGAGAAATTCCCTGAAACTTTATTGTCCGTCCCAACAGTGACAGGAATTCTCCTTTGACAAGAAACTGATCTAAATATTTGAATATGCAGTGTGTATTTAATATTGTTCGGGGTTTATTGCAGAGCGAATAAAAGATGTTCTTCTGGGTCAGTGGGACTTTGCACTTCCTGATGGCAGGAGTGGTGGAGGGGGTGAGAAGGGTGTGCTGTGAGCAAGGTGGCTTTCCTTGAGGAGTAGATGAGGCATGAGCTGATTGTTTAGCTGGCCTCATAGGTTATGCAGAGGAGTTTGTTTTTTTTTTTTGTTTGGTGGCTAGGAAGTGGTTGCAGGATGAAATGCTGAGGGTGAGAATGAATTCAATGAGTTAAATTAATTTGCCTTATTACCCTTAATACACCTCTTTCATGGGGGAAAAAAAAGGGAATGAAAGCGAATGAAATGAAAAGAAAAAGCTTCAGTCAACACATGAGATTCAATACGAAGGGGTGTGTGATGAGTGATGATTTATTACAGGTTAATTAGCAGATATTGCAGAAAACACACACACCCACACCTACAAACACTCACTGAGCAGCTGGATACAAGATTAGTCAAACATTGTGTGCTCATGAATTCTGGCAGTCCAGCAGCTGTTAAGGCTGCACACACGGAATTGTGCGTGCGCGCACACACACACATAAATGCACAAACACACACCTACAGGAACACAACACCTTCATCTGGTGAAACTGCCTCCATCAGGGCAGGGACATCTGTAGCTGGCGGAGTGCAGCGAGGGGCAGCATTAGTGGGCCACACAGCAGGAGGGGAGCCCCTGGTCATGTAGAGGCTCTGGAGATGCTGTCATGTTTTCCAGGCAGCTGGAGCAGGAATGGTCGGGCGGTCTACGGCATTGCTAGCAGTAAACAAACAGATGCCAACTTGAGAATGGAATGACGGACACACACGGGCATGTGTGTTTCTGTGTGTGAGGACGTTAGAAACTTTTATGTACCAGGTGAAGTTCCACCGACCTAATTTGTGCTTTAGCAAAAAGGAAATGTTTGCCAGAACTGGTTATAAAACATTTGCTGATTCAGTGCTGTTTCAAGATGGCAGGAGAACTTGCAGAAGACTTTTAACTTTTGACTCTTAACCCTTAATTTTTGACTGCTGTCTGGAGCTGAAGGCGAAATGTATTTCCTTTATGCATACATAAGAAAGGGAAAGAAGAGGGCGAATCCATTGCTGCATGGCACACATCAGGATTGCCTGAAGCCACACAACAGGAAGATGCACTGCACTTTCACCACAAATAGATCCAAGTATAGACATCCTGTTTATAAGAAGCAATGGCTTTCAGAAAATGTGGTTCTATTTTGAGGAACTTTAGCATGAGCAATAGCCTGCCACAACACATTCATTATTTAGACCACAATCTCATTTGTTTTTGGTGATTAAACCAGTGTATTCAGAGTAATCTGGAACGTGTAATGCTACATGTATCAAATTAGATGCCTGTATATGAACTGCCTCTTCAGGCGCTACATGTCATAGCCAGACGGCACTCGTGCTGACAGATGTGATATTTTTTCCTCTGCTTGGGCCTCTCCATCTCGACTCCCATTCTCCCCCATTTTCATCTTTATCCGTGGCAGAGTCACTTCTCGCCTCGCTTCATCTCCCCCATCACTCCCGCTCATTCATCGCACTGTTGAGACGAGCCGGGTTCTGTCTAAGTTTCAGCTTCTCCGTCAGCTCCCTCCTGGGGCCAGAAGGATTCCTGTGATAGCGTCCTCAAAGTTAAGATATGCCTGCGCGCTGGCGCACATGAAAGAGAGACGGGAAAAGGCTGCGAGTCAGTGAGGGAGAGTGAGAGCATCTGACGCGCAGAGACTTGAAGTGTCAGGTCCCTGTTCACACTTCAGCTTCAATTTGCTTCGTTTAAATTGTTACATTAAAAACTAGAAAATTACAACATAATGGAAAGGTACTCTCATTTAGTAATGCTTTTGAGGATTGGAAATGAAAGATGTGAAACGTAAATGCAGTCTAGTTTTTGAATTTCCATTTCCCAGATTTTAATTGAACAAAATACATATTGAGCCAACGCCTGCTTCAGAGATGTACCTCGCTGTTTTGGTGCCTGCAACTTCACTCATTTTCTGTCTGGTCATCGGTCTCTTCTCACCCCTCGTTCCACTGGACCAATAACCACTGTGCCTTTCTCTCATGTCCGCCTGAGAATAAAGGATTCTTGTGCAGAGTGAGAGCAGTCTGGCCCGACTCTCGCCTCTTCATGCATTCCAGCCTCCGTCTCATCTCAGCCCAGGGCAATGTCTTCAGTCTTGACGCACTCCTGACTGGCTGAGTGGGCTGAGTAGGTGGGTGCTTGTCCATCTGCAGCCTGCCTGCATGACAGGCTAATGGGATTGATAACTAGCTAAATGTGGGTGTTGATATCGAGCTCAGGTTTTTTGCTTGCCGTATCTCACACAAGCCCCAAGTCAATTTTTGACTCTTACAATAGATTTTGGGTGGAATTCTACTTTAGCATTTGAAATACACAGTGTCTGCTGTCCAGAAAGTGATTGCTATCATGTTGCAACTCTGTTTGGAAAAATAATGTAAATATATGTAAAAATAGCCATCATTAGTCTGTGCAACAGAGGTGACAGAGTACATTTACCTAGGGGTGTGAATCTTTGGAAATCTCTTGATCTGATTCTTGGTTGGCAATTTTTGTTTAAAACCGATTATTGATTTAATGAGTCTTTTTTCTCCAGTGCACTGTGTGCCAAACCATTCACTGATATCCTTAATCTGTTGAAATACAATATGTAACAAACCTGTAAACTGAGATAATAAATCCGAAGGCTTTTAATTTGGTGTGGCTACTTTGGGTCAAGCATGTGTCCACAGTGCAGCTCCTGCCTGCCCTATCTTTTTATATGGAATTTGCCATTGACAACTATCCATAATTATGATGACGTGATTTTCCTTTAACCTTGCTGAAATATATATATATATATATATATATATATATATATATATATATATATATATATATATATATATATATATATATATATATATATATATATATATATATATATATATATACACACACACACTATACATGCATAATGTACTACGTTTAAGACATAAGTAAATTTTCCATAGCAGGAAACACTCATGTGGGTGACTCAATAGAGACCATATATACATCATGTTTCATATTTACAAGTATGACTTTTGAGTTCTTATACACCACTGACTGATGAGCTGCAGATGTGTCACTCTGTATCCGTCAGCTCATAACAGCTATTTCTGCAAGTTCTCTTTTTCCGTGATGAATTAGTGATGAGTGTTGAGCAGACAGGCATGTTGGGATGAAAAGAAAATGTCATTATCATACTTTACAATTTTGCTCGCCCAGGATTCTGTCCAGTTCCAACATTTGTTACTCTAGCAGTAGTTTAAGTGTTTAGGGACATTACAAAGCTAAAGATATGGCCCTGTTATTGTTTATACCTAAAAATAATGGCAGCAAAATGACATTACACTTGCCCCATGGCAGATTGTATTGCTTATAATTGCCTTGGTAACACTGATGATGCCACCATGTTTCCTTCGAATTCAAAGCGATCCACATTTGAAAGCAGAACAATATTTTTGTCAGTGAAAGTACTGCTGTGTTCAACAGTGCAACGTCACCCAACACTCCCAGGTGAATTCTTGACACTGTTTTTCAGGCAACAAAGCATTGCCATGGAACAAGGGTAAACTCGTTTTTAGCTCTAGACAGCTAAAAAAATGTTGAGTTTGGAGCGACAAACAATATTTGGCCTATTTTCCAGACCACAGAATGTTCATTGTGATATACTTGGTAGACATAGAGTATATGCTGTTGTACTGGGAGTAAGATCTCTGCCCATCTGTGCTCTCTTTGGGTGTCAACAGCGCCTCATATGGCTACTGCTGGAATAACAAAAACAATACATTGACATGAGCTGAAATCGTGGGTTTATACAATCATTTAACTGTGACGTTTCCCTCTTGAGACTAGGTTGCAATAACTGAATGAATTAATGTTCCAACAAACACATAATCTCTTTAATTGACTCAGATTTGCACATTTCAGTTCATAGAGGGTGTCCATGACCCTTGCTAGTGGCTGTTTGACCTGCCGGATGTCTGTCTGGCTCGCTTGCTGCTCACCGGTCGAATGGCAGCATTGTCCTTGCACTATGACCTTCACAAATTATATCCTTGAGATCACCAGGCCATTTTGCCAGCAAAGTTGAACAGCATTTGTAGGGGGATACCATTCCATATGATGAACATATTACAGTTTTCCTTGATTGCTTCGATGCAGCAGTCAACTCGAACTCCACATTTTCAAAACAGTTAACACACAGGCCGAAACAGTGGCACTCATGGTCAAAATGACACATTGTGTTTGCAAAAAGCTCTAACCGTGCCAAAACATTTAAAAATATTCAACTAAAGCAAAATTTGCCTTCAAAACACAACTTGCAAACAAGTGTATGGGCTCTTCCAATCAACCATTACACAGTGGACAGCAAAATACAAAATACAGCACTCAAATCAGTGCAGCATTGCTTGTCATTGTCGCCTGTACGTAGCTTTCATCCCAGTGCCATTTGTTGTCAAATGTGCCTTCTTGCAAAGAATCGGATCCAGAATCAGAGATGCTCTGATGCAAATTTTATTGATTCCATTGATTCTTTTTTTCAAACTGTGGCTGAAAACGTAAAAACTGTAAATATTACACAAAATACATGTAAACCAAAATACAATCTATTAGAGTATAAGAAATTAAGAAAACAAACATACAATCTATTACAGTAAAGTATAAAAATCTATTACTGTAGAGTATAAGAAATAGTCACTATTGATACTCAGTCTCTTCTGCCTTGACGATGGGGCCACATGGCCTCATCCACATCACAATCAATATCCTCTCTTGCAACACACCGAGGGAAAAAAATCTTCTTGCATGCCTCATCCAACCTTGACATTCCTTTGCACCTACACTATATTACCAAAAGTATTCGCTCACCCATTCAAATGATCAGAATCAGGTGTTCTAATCACTTGGCCTGGCCCCAGGTGTATAAATTCAAGCACTCAGGCATGCAGACTGTGAAACAAGACATTTGTGAAAGAATGGGCCGCTCTCAGGAGCTCAGTGAATTCCAGCGTGGAACTGTCATAGGATGCCACTTGTGCAACAAATCCAGTCGTGAAATTTCCTCGCTCCTAAATATTCCACAGTCAACTGTCAGCTCTATTATAACAAAATGGAAGCGTTTGGGAACAACAGCAACTCAGCCACGAAGTGGTAGGCCACGTAAAGTGACAGAGAGGGGTCAGCGGATGCTGAAGCGCATAGTGCAAAGAGGTCGCCGACTTTCTGCACAGTCAATTGCTAGAGAGCTACAAACTTCATGTGACCTTCAGATTAGCCCAAGTACAGTACGCAGAGAGCTTCATGGAATGGGTTTCCATGGCCGAGCAGCTGCAGCCAAGCCACACATCACCAAGTGCAATGCAAGGCGTCGGATGCAATGGTGTAAAGCACGCCGTCACTGGCCTCTAGAGCAGTGGAGACGCGTTCTCTGGAGTGATGAATCACGCTTTTCCATCTGGCAATCTGATGGACGAGTCTGGGTTTGGAGGTTGCCAGGAGAACGGTACATTTCAGATTGCATTGTGCCAACTGTGAAATTTGGTGGAGGAGGAATTATGGTATGGGGTTGTTTTTCAGGAGCTGGGCTTGGCCCCTTAGTTCCAGTGAAAGGAACATTGAATGCTTCAGGATACCAAAACATTTTGGACAATTCCATGCTCCCAACCTTGTGGGAACAGTTTGGAGCGGGCCCCTTCCTCTTCCAACATGACTGTGCACCAGTGCACAAAGCAAGGTCCATAAAGACGTGGATGACAGAGTCTGGTGTGGATGAACTTGACTGGCCTGCACAGAGTCCTGACCTGAACCCGATAGAACACCTTTGGGATGAATTAGAGCGGAGACTGAGAGCCAGGCCTTCTCGACCAACATCAGTGTGTGACCTCACCAATGCGCTTTTGGAAGAATGGTCAAAAATTCCTATAAACACTCTCCTCAACCTTGTGGACAGTCTTCCCAGAAGAGTTGAAGCTGTAATAGCTGCAAAAGGTGGACCAACATCATATTGAATTCTATGAGTTAGGAATGGGATGGCACTTCAGTTCATAGAATGAGTAAAGGCAGGTGAGCGAATACTTTTGGTAATATAGTGTATTTCTTGGGCAGCAGCAGTCATTGCATTCAGTAAGAGCATCTGCTCATAGGGACGGTGAGCATAAACCTTCCACCTCCAAGCACTGAAGAAGAACGACATCATCATTCGAGGGTGTGCTGCAAACCACTCATTGACAAGGCGAGAGTGGTGGAACAAGACAATGTCCCAGATAATGACAAAGAGTGGCATGCAAGGCCTTAACAGCCCTCTCTCCTCAGGTGGGACCAGCCCTTGGTGTTGTTTGGGCCAATAGTGGGGATATGGCATAGGATGCCATCACTGGAGATGGCAGCACACATGTTGGCTGTCCTGGAACTGTGATAGGATAACTGTGATAATGAGGTTCCTTCCACGTCTCCTCACTTTACAGAGATTGAAGCGGGCTTCATCAACATAAATGAAGACATGATGTGCCCCCTCAGCTTCGAGCTCTATTATTCTCTAAGTAAAAAAGTGCAAAATGACAATGAAAAGTGACTCCAGTTGACTCTAACTGCATGATATGACAAGGCATTACAGTATACTGTAGTAATGTTTCACGTATTGGCATCTGGCCTCCTTCACAATGGCAGAGTTCCTATGAAATGGAACTGTACAGAGCAACTTCATGGCCATATGGTTCCTTCTTAGGATGTGGTCAATGGTGGTCACGCTCACGTTGCTGATGTTCCTAAACATGCCCTGATCTGTGATCACTGCTGCCCGGATCTCATGCAGCCTTATGGCATTGTTTGCCACAACCATGTTCACAACAGCTGCCTCCCGCTCAGCACAAAAAATTCTCCCTCTACCACCAGAGAATGGTAGCCTTTGGATTCTATAAAGAATACATGTAATGGGAATGAGGAAACAATTACATAAAGTTTATCACTGATATTATTTCTGTATATACTGTACAGCAACATTACCTATTTTCCTGTCGAAATTATTCTAACAATGGATGCCACAGTGTTTCTGTTTAGAGCAGGGTGGGCTCTTTGTCCAGCGTCTCTAAGTGAAAGGCCATGATTGATAACGTGATCAATAGCAGTTGCCCGAATTTCATCAGAAACCTGTGCCTTTCCAACTATACCTCCACCTAGCACTCGGACTCCTCGTCCTCGGACCCCTCTACCTCTTACTCTCACTCTCATCTGCCTTAGACTTCTTCCATCCATGTTGGCAAAGAGCAACACAGACGCTGCACCGTTTGAGGCCTGCGGACTGATTGCTAATTGAAGATTTGTGTGAAGGAGTGTCAAACAGGTGCTTCATTTCATTTCATTTCATACTGATGTAGGTAGTTTCCACTAGTTAGGAGCAGATGGTCTCTGTTTGGTTACCATAGGTAAAAACAATGGAGTTTGGACTGCTTGAATGACATGTTAACTGCTCTGCAAAAGGGTGGGGAATATGTGTCAATCCAATGAGAAAGGGTTAACACATTTGAAAGAGGTGTCTTGTGCTCTGCTGAGACATCAATGATGTAAAACGAGTGGATCCCAGCTTTTTTAAGCAGATCAAAGCAATCAAAAAAAAACTGTAAAAGCCTCTGGCAGTCCAGCTGGAATGTAAATACAAAAAAAAACTAGTGAAATACAAAGTAGTGTTCAGCTTTGACGGAAAATTTAGCTGTATGGGTATGTTTCGGACATATGAATATGGAATTAGCCTTCTAATGTTGATACAGCAGGTGTGTCTCTTCTCTCTGGTGGACTATCTTTCTCTCTCTCTCTCTCTGTAGCCCGGCAAGTGGAATGCCTCATGCAGTTGTCCAGTTGGGTAGGTGAAAACTGACTGTGTTAAATGAAACATTAGCTGGAAATAAAAAAAAACAAAACAAAACTACATTCTGTTTCAGTGATGGTGTTTTAGAATCAGTACAGGAAATCGCCTCCAGCTTTCTTAGCAGCCGATATGCCTGTGTTAGTCAGTTTCATCACTGAGCACTGACTGATGACGATAACGATGATCGGCATATGTCCAAATGAAGGTGTTTGAATCAGATCGGAACTGGGGAAAGTGGATTGTAGCCTTTCTGGTGTGTAGCTGACAGCCTGCTGCTTTTAGCTTCATATGTGGAGCTATGTTGAAGTTCTTCCACTTCCAGATTGTTTTTCCCCATTCTCTGCATTATTCATTACCTACATGTATTTTGCTGTCTCACAATTTGCGTTTTCCTCACGACTGCAGCTGCACTCACCAAACTATTTTACTGGCATCTCCAGTTGCTGTGCAGAATGTAACGTGCATTTGAATATGGAAAATGATCAGAATTAGAGTCAGACAAGCCAGACTAACTGTGAAAGGAGGTCATGCCTTCAGAAAGTGAGAGCTAAGATAGATATGTAGAGCGCATGATTTTAGGAACAACAAGTATAGTAGAAGTGAACAAACACAGACTTCTGATTTGAGAATAAACTGGTAAAACATAGTTTTACAAAGGCAAAAGGCTTGGCAGTTACCTTGGTAGTCCTTGGTATTCAGCAACAACATTATAAACCTCTGGGGAAATAGCATATCAGCATCTTCTTTATGATGATATTATTATAGCCGCACAAGACTCTTACAGTTAAGTCATGCTGTTCCTCAAAAAAACAATAATTTGATAGTGTTCCAATTCAAAGGTTGCAAAATAGAGTTAGAATCAGATGGGGTGTGGGGTAGGAGACGGAAGAAAGCATGCTGGGAGAAAATTAAACGAGACTCCGCTATAAGAACGTCTCTGCCAGCCCAGTATGTCTCCGTTGCGTGGAATGTGTTTGCATTGGTATTTGTATTGTGCTGTCTTGTTATTTCATCTGGCTCAGGAATGCAGACAGATACTAAGTTACAGCAGCCACCTCTGTTTCGACCACTAACTTACATCCCTGTGGTGATGCAAACAGACAGTAGGCAGCCTGGTAGATTTAAAGGGCTATTTATCGTGCCAGTCAGCCGTCTGTCTGGCCCTCGTCTATTCTTGTCATGCAGCTGTGGAGGTGTGGATTAAACCTCTTCCTGCATGGTGCACACCACAAGTACATCTCACTTAATGAGAATAGATGCTATCATGGCGAGACCCGGCCGGAAATATTGGGAGCAGAATGTCATGTTCTGCATGGTGCAACCATTGCACATGCTGAAGTAACCGGAGACTGTTCATGGGAAATTGCCTTTCTTGGGTTCCCCCGGGGGCATAACAGGCTATAAGAGGCATATCACACTGTCTGGTTCTTGACCTCTGTCGTGTGCCATCTTTTCTCCACCACTCGCGCTTTGTTTTTCGCCCTCTGCGGACAATCCAGTGCCGTGAAGCAATGATCACAACAAAATGTATTGTGTTTTCACGCCCTGACGCCCGTGTGGCAGGTGAAGCAATAGAAGCAACAAGAGGGATGCTGCAACATAAAAACATGACCAGCATGTGCGGTTTTAAGATAATTACATCAAAACAACATTAAGTACAAAATGAGAAGGCGAGTTGAGAATGTCAGAAATGAGCCTCAGGATATAATGAACCTCAACCACATGTTGACAAGTGGTGGGGGATGAGGGGTGAAGCCAAACAAGGCTAAGTTATAGGCCTCCTGCTCATCGGGGAATTACTATGAAGCCTATTATCCAGTATGGTACATGATGACTTGTGTGATTGTGCGTTTGTTTGTATTGCTTTGAGCTCATGTGATGTTTTCCCCGTGGGTTATAAGTTGCAGTCTGATGGTGACACATTTACCGTGTGCAGCAGACAACTGCTGGTACAACATGGCGTGTCTGACTTTGCTGTGAAACAAAAACCTGAAGGACAATCTCGCCAGTTTGAAGAATCCTCCATATGAATAATTCTCTCTGATTTTTTTTGCTGCGTCTCAGTGTAAGGTAACTTGCACTGACAAATACAAGACAGAAATGTAGCTCTGTAGCTTTTCAGGGTCCAGTGAGCAGATGTACACGTCGCTGATGTAGTGGTGATTTAATGTGCATTAAGTGCTTTCATTAAACTTGTCCAGCTTCATTTGCTCATTTGTCACAATTCAAACATTGATTAAGAAAAATAATGAGGACAATCAAGAAAACTGGGAAGGATGATATTTGTTCCCACTTCTTTTTTTCCTGTTCAAGATACAGATGGGGATTTAGGCATTCAGTGTTCTCTCTCCCTGGGTGGAGGCTTTAAGGCTGCACTTTTATCAGCAACAATGCCTGAACCTAAACACAGCAACATAACTGTTCTGCTAACCATCAGCAACATACCAGAAAGCATGACTTAGTTATTCTTGATGGTACCTGTTGGCTTTTGGAAAAAAAACAACAGTGCTGACTTTGTACATTCAAAAAGTTATTATCAGCTATGATAATGGGTCTATGTGTGTGTGTGTGTGTGTGTGTGTGTGTGTGTGTGTGTGTGTCATAATGTTTTCCTGGAGACAGCTGTCTTGTCAACATGATATCATCAGATGTGTGCAAGATGATGTGTGATGTCATGGTCAAACTTGACAGGTGTGTAGTTGAGATACAAAAGTCTAAGTTCGAAGATGGGTATGGTTTGGCCCATGAGTGGGCTACTGAGCAGTCATCGGTAAAAACGTGAACAGGCGTCATGGCTGGTGTGAACTTTTGGCAAGATGGTGCCTAGGATCTTGCAAAGCTCTGCTGTGTTTTTAGTTTTTAAAATGTTTTTTTGGAAAACAGCTTCCTGGTGCTGAAGTGACGATTTCGATGTCTGCAGGCCAGACAACCAAAACAACCAGCTAAAAGAGGCTAAACGGTAAAATGAGCAATTTGTAAGTTACGGATGGAAGTTTATCAGAAATTTGAATCAGAAATACTCCATTGATCCCCATGGGGAAATTGCATTGTTTAAAGCATTTGAAAAGGTGGATTACATCAATTGAGTGTGAAGAAACAACATTGATGAAGTTATGTCAAAAACATCTATGTCCTGTCTTGCAGAGATGTCTAAAGTTAGCATGGTAACTAGCTATCCCCGGCAAGAAGAGGTGTACTGATAGCCCCCATAGTTTTAACTACAGGAAGTGTTCTATATGAGCAGTGAGTTTGCTTTTTAATGAACAAAATATTCACACAAAATGTCAAGAAGGGAAATATCTCTACATCGATTAAACAGAAAAATACAACCACACACCAAACTGAATTCAAGTCAACTTAATGGCCTTGTTACCCTCATTGTAAATCAACAGTCATCTCCGGTCCAGTTGAAAAATCCAAAATTTAAAGAGTACGATGTGAAAATATTCGTGCTCTTTATACATTTTCACTCGCTGCTATACCTGACTCCCCTCTGCCGCTTCCCACTTGCTGTATCTGTTGTACCTGGAGTCAAAGTCCTGGTCAGAGCCCCTGTCTTCAAGATGGCTTCTGTCTGTCTCAGGAACTGTGCAGTCCTAGTCTGGCATCCACTCATTCTCCATTGTTGCCTAAGCTACTTGCTTATAGCAACTTGTTGCCATCTATGGATAGAGAGCATACTGAGGGTATGCTGCGCCCTCTAGTTTTGAATCAACCATTCAAATGTTTGCAATTTCTTGCAAATTCTTTGCTGATTCATCAGAAAGACATTCATTGTAGTGCACACATTTGAACCACTATTAATATTAAAACTGTTAATTATTATGATTTATGATAATGTTTTACTCTATTAGGTTTAATATTAGCTTCTGTCATAAGCTAAGGGGCTAATGCCAGGTTTCCCTGGATAGGGTGCAGCTAAATGTTGCTGCTGTGACAACTTATATTTATTATTCTATGTTTGATTCCTCACTTTGCTTTTGTAATCCTACCAACCTGAAACACCAAGATTTTATTTGAACAAACAGGGAACTGATTTAGTAGGAAGTGACTTTCAGATCTGAGTGATTTAGGCAGACAACGTAAATATTGCCTGGTGCATCTTCAAAACCAATCAGCTTCATGTAAGACTGTTCTGTTTTCTGTTTTCGGTATTTTTATGGAGGAGATCATGCCAGTGGCAATATTTTCCTCTCTGCAATTGGATATTTAATAAAGCTTTCTGCATTAGACAGATGTGTGTTAGTCTACACGGCGGCTTTAACCAGATGCTTCACAGGCTGCATGATCTCCAAATTTGGTGTTTTTGATGTTTTTGACAAGACTGAAGGAGGGAGTGCTCCTTTATGATTGAGACAATTCTCTCATATCTAAAGCCAAACATACAGTTTACAATGTCAGTGAATCTCCCACTCATTTCCCATTAGTTTTTTCTGCTGTCTGCAGATTGTGTGAAAGCAAGTTCCTTTCACTTAAATGTTCATATTTTAGTTAGTGGAGATGCTGTATTATGTCTTTTTCAGATATTTTATTATGAATATCTCTTTGATCTCTTTAAAATGTTTGCCCCAGGTCAATGCTGATTGTCAGAAACTTTCTATGAAGAAATTTCAAGAGACACATAGTGATGTAGTAATAACACCGAGGAGTACCTCATACCTCACAGCCTCCTGGAAAATATTATAGTAGTGAATACACTTCCAGAGAACACAGTCTCACCATGTTTGATGTGGACTGAAGAACTCTGCAGATACTTTCAGCTACACAAGTATTTTTAATTCAGTCATCAGCCCCGCCTGCTGCAACATTAAGAGCCAGAAGGAGAATAAATAAACACAACTTCAAATAATGCTAATGTAGCTCCGTATGTGCCACATGTGTAAACAAGAGATTAACAAAGTGAATGCCGTGTCACTTTTTCAAGGTGCAAAACATATGAATATTGTGCGTACATGTTGTCGTACCTTCAGATGGTTAAAAAAAGCAATTAATGCAGGTTAAAAGGCCCTGTGTAAACATACACAAGTGACTTTACTGTTGTGTATGATTAGACCTCATATCAGTACTGTGCTTAACTGACTGATCCCTGACACTTCTGTTAGCTTTCTTAGATGTGTCAGGGCAGGAATTTAGACCTATTTTATTCTTATTAGTACATGGAGTCTGGTTAACTTATATATTTCCAGCACAGCTCGGGATTGGTTGAAGAAATGCGTAAATCATTTGCTTATTTTTGATCCAGAGGTCCATTTATTTAGTTATTAGTTTGGTTTTATGCCAGTCATCTTTAATGACCTACACAGATTCCTAAAGATTGTAAAGATGTAACCCATCACTTTCAAATCAAATCAATAAGGAAAAAAGTCAGTTTTCTAGAAAATTGACTGAATCAGACTGAATCAGTCTCAGCCTGCATCCCTCTTTTTCCCTTCGAGATTCACTCACAATATTGCAGACATGACTCACATATGTACAACTGCCTATTAGAGTCAAATTTCCATTAAAGGGCTATTTATTTGGTGACTGAGCCGCACTTAAACACAACTGCTGTCTCAGATTGCCACACATGTTTATATGTGAAATAAAAAGAAAGAAGGGGAGAGTTAGCAAAGTTTTGAGGTCTTGCCCCCGTTTCCTTGCACAGGGGATTGTGGGAGGTGAGCCAAACTATCGTCCTTCCTGGTAAATGGATAGATATTTGTGCCTTGATCCTGGCTGTACTCTTTCCAGTGAACACAAACCAAAAGAAGTGTGGGACATAATATGTGAGCTTGATCTTAACCCAATTCTCCTTGGAGTGTCCTCTTTTCATGTCCATTACAGCAGGTACTGTCACAAGCTCCCCAGTTAATACACGGATCCATTTTCGACCTTTACTATTTCTAATATAGTGTGTATGTTAAGTCAAGGAAAGTAATGTGATGCAGTCAGTCAAGGACTTGCAAAGTACTATATTTTCTTTTAAATGGTGCTATCAATCTTTTTTTAAAAGTAGGTGTCACTTTTGTACAAATGGTGGATATGTCATTTTGGAATGAAACTCTTTAATTATTTAGAGACCAATTAGTCAAACCCCACAGCCTGGAGCAAATGCAGTTGTTTCGAGTGAGCTGGGCTCATCCATAGGGGATAGAGGAAGAGTGCGTGTGAATCTATACCAGGCCTTGTTTACTGGAAGCACAGCATAGCAAAAAGGATTTGCCATGAAACAAAACCTCAATACTTTTATTTCACGAATAAAAAAGGCAGGGAAAATGAATGACCCAGGTCTGTTGAAAACCAGAGAGCATGAAATTCGTTTGTGCATCTGATGAGTTAGAAGTGTGTGTGATCTTTGTTATTAAAGGTTAACCCATTATTCTGAAATGTCAGCATACAGCATGTGATTGGTTGAAAGGTGAAGGGGTGGAAAGTGGTCACAACAGCTAAGTTATGAAAAGTGCCATTGTGAAATGAAAGTGTCACCACAAAATTGAAATTTTGAAGGGCAATACAAATCAACACCCACAAAACTGCAAAAAAAAAAGAGGTGGAAGACATACAATGTCACAATAGTGAGTTGAGTTTTAATGACTTATTAAATATTTTATAATTTTTGGGTTCATATTTCATGTGTATATTCACTGTATTACTCATGTGTCAAGAAATTATTAATTCAATAATGTGTTGTCTTGTTTATTTATTTAATAGCTGCCATTTTCTCATTGGGTTTATTCCCACAGTGTGAGAGAGGGCTAGACAGAGTTCATCATGGAGATCCCAAAGGAAACATTGGCGGGCTCACATCATCCAATCAGACTAATCAGGAAATGGGTTAGTGTTACCAAGGAGACCAGTTGCCAGGGTCACAAAGTGCAAAGGCACAGGGGATACACATGCACTCACTCTCTTTCACACGCATGCACACCCACACACACACACACACACACACACACACACACACACACACACACACACACACACACACACACACACACACACACACAAAGCTAGCGTGTAAGACTGTAATAAGACTGTAATAACTTTAAGTTTAGCCTTTTACCTTATAATGGGGCTTCTTGACGCAATGCAAGTTGTGGCTGTTCCTGACAGACATTGACAACCCATGTTTACAAACCAAGCAAACATACAACAAACAAGTGACAAACAAATGAAAAAAAACACCATGGAGAGGTGCAGCAATTAATAAGGGCTCCTCAGTCCTGCTGGCAGCTTGTCATCACCAGAAGAATGACCATATAGTTTATTTGATATATAGACTATACTATATCTAGTGTTTGGTGGCAACTTCTAGTGGCCGCAGTAAGTATTGCAGCAGCAAAGGAGGAAGTCAGGGGATGGAGTACAAACATGGTAGATCAGTTAACTCACCTCATGTAAACCACATAACTTATGTATGTTACGTATGTGACTTCAGCGGGACACATGTATGCAATAGAGGTTTAACCCAAATCTCAACCTTTTCCCAAGTCTAACCAATTAGTTTAAGTGCCTAAACCTCACCCAACTGTGACTGTACGATGAAGGTCCGGTTTGCCAGTTGTGAACTGACATGTTGTTTTGGGACTCAGTGGCTCATGTGACCTCTTCATTCACTCAGTTATTAGCATATTTACGAAACTCAGTAGTTTCTGATTTATTTGGAAAATATCTGATCATTTTGCGTTTCTGACATACAGTCTAGGCTGTGTTGTGTGTGCAATATGTCAACAATGGTGTGAAACATTACTGTTCATCTTGTTTTTCTTCATACTCCATTCTCTTTTTTCTTTTTATCGCATATTCATCCATCCAGCCACCTCAATCTCTATCTCTTGTGTAGGTTGGTGGTCCTGTAATTACCACCTCCTACTTTATTTCTCATACATACACACACTCACTCTCACACACACACACACACACACACACACACACACACACACACACACACACACACACACACACACACACACACACACATCAGACAATAAACACAAGGCTTTTTACATTTCATTTTATCCTTTCATGTCTCTCATCCCCATTTATGTAAATTACGGGGCTCCATCAGATTGCGTCTGCCTACCCCGTCTGACTGCAGAGATTCTCTTGTTTCAGAGGATTTCCATATGAGTCGGATAATTACATCTCGCTATTCAGCCTACGCATAGGGACACTGCGCCATGGGTGGTAGACCGAGCACAGTTCATTAGAAGGTCAACAAGTAAACAGGCGTATCTTGTTTCATACAGTCCTGCTGCCTGTTCAGCTCATGGGTGCGTCTGTGACTCTACTCTATATTTGTATGACCGTGATAAGTAGATCTTTTAAGAGGACTGATCAACTTCAAGTAGTTGATTGAAAAGGGAAAGTCTGTTTTATTGTCAGTGACCTCATGGTTAACCTTAACCTTAATTCAATGGCTATTTCCTCCAGCGAGATCAATAGCATGATTAAGTGGCGATGTGTCACTCATTGACCGGGCACGGGGGATATGTACAGATCATCAGTATTCATTTATCAGCTGCAGTTACTCATGTAGTGGTGATTCAAACAGTGCGTCAGCCACAGTGGGTAATCATTGTAAAGCAAATTTGTTCAAACTCTATTACATTTATTTGCACCTTTTACAATAATTTAATTTTTTTTTTTTTTTTTCATTTCTCATTTTAATACAGTGGGGGTGGCTGAAGCTCAGCGGGGAAGAGCAGGTTGACTAGTGATCGGGAGGTCGCTGGTTCAAATCCCAGCTCCGGGCAGCCCTGAGCTGCACGTCGAAGTGTCCTTGAGCGAGGTACTGAACCCCACATTGCTCATCAGTGAGGGCCCTGCGATGAGCTGGCGACTTGTCCAGGGAGTACCCTGCCCTCGCCCTGAGACAAGGCTGGGATTGGCTCCAGCAGCAACACCCTGCGACCCCATGGAAAGGGATAAGCGGTTACGGACAATGTCGTGGCATGACATGACATGACATTTTAATACAAATCTAATGATATGCATAGAGTTAGTAGTTTCTAAAGTACACTGGAACAATTTATAAATGTTGGCTGTCAGTTTTTTTCGCTTGAGGTCCTTCATAACCAAGCAATATGTAGTTGTGACCGATGTCAACCAAAGAGAGATCCCTTCACTAAGTGATACATTTTTAATAAGTTTTGGTGTCCGGTCAGTCATCTTATCTTTAAAATTCTCTTTGGACCCCTTAAGTAATCCTCACACAAGATAGGAAACCACTTATCAAAATAACAAAAAAATCCAATACAACAGCCTTGCAATAAATATGTTCAGTTATCAACGCTGGAGGATTCAACTCTGTGGACATTTCGTGACACATATATCAGGATCCGGTTCACCTCTGCTCTCACTGTGTGTGTCCATGGTTTCTTTTCCCCCAGGGCTGGGCGGGGCCTTCTGGGACCTACTGCATCCACCCTCCTCTGCACACCTGCTGCCCATCAACTTGGTTCCCTCCTCTTCACACCTACAGCAGTTGTCTTTTGCACCAGATCTGCATTGACAGTCCAGTCTCAGTTCTGTTCAGTTTTTGTAACTCCTGACAATGCATACATTAATATGCAGTCTACATTTTACAAAGTTAACAACTCCAGTAACTACAGCCCCAAAATGTTATATAATGTATGGGTTCAGGGTGATTTATTTCACATCGTACAACACAGGGTTGCATAATGAGATTAAAAAGTGCAACTCGTTCATGCTCGCTAAATGTAGCACATATATCCAGCTATGTAAGCTATAAACACACATAAACGCATTCACACCCAGGAAATAATTTTGTTGTGCACTTCTTTCATCTGCATCGGGGCGAATGCAAACAGCAGCAACAAAGTGGTGATGATGATATGGTCAGACATTGGGTGAACACTGTCCACCAAATCTGACTGTGTTTGAGCACCTAGCATTATTAATATAAACACAGAGTTCACCCCTCAGCCTGCTGTTGTCCTGCACTCTATTAGCTCGAAACAGAGTCGAGTGCAGCAGCTTGATTCAAGATGTTATGGTGGAGACTGTCTCTGTAAACATGAAACTGAACAGTCTCTGATATCTTTTTGATTTTTTGGCCTGTCTAAGTACAACTTTGCCCATTTAATTTCCTTGCAACTCACTTTACTTGAATATTTCCATTCAATGCTACTTTTTGGTACTGCTAAACTACGTCCCAGGGTCAAATCTTAACATTTTTAATCCGCAACATTTGTCCGACAGCTTTGGTTACAAGCGACTTTTCCGGTTACAATTTTTCCTCGCCCTCGTGTCCAGTGAAAACCATTTGTCTCCAGATTTGTTGATTTTGAAAGTTTCTCATAAATTATGTAGTGCTCCCTAATGTGTTGCGACAATTCTCCTCCTTCTTAAGCTTAATAAATGCATTGTCACAAAGCAAAAAAAAAAAAAAAACAGGTCGTTTTTTAGGGTTTTTACAGATGCATAGCTCTCACTGGACGGCAACACACAAACATATGATCATTTTGCAGAATATGATGCAATAAACTACCTAACAGTATATAAACCTACACACCTGCTATTGAGACAAGTACATTTCCCCGATGTGGGATAAATAAATGTCTAAAGTCTTAGGTCTAAGTCATAAAGTTCTTAAAATGAGCTCAACCTTGTATATCTACAATGCAACAGACATATTAATGCAGTATTAATCCATAAGCATTAGATATAGGCATATAGATATAAGAAATCAATTACACTGAATGGTATTCATTTTAACTACATGATCTATGCACCTCTTTGAGTTGTGGTAATGTTAATCCCATGGACACGATTGTGGTGTTAGAATAAACAGAAAAGTAGTTCCAGACCTTAAAGCAAAAAAAATTGAAACAAATACAACGCATCTTCTTTGTGTGGTGAAGTCAAAAAACTTTGAAAGAAGGACTTTCCAGGTTCAGAAACAAAACTATCCGAGGATCAAGAGAAAGCCACCAGATTACATATGACGAGAACACGTTAGTGCAAGAGATCGCGGTGCTGAGCCTGATGTTTGGAGAAAAAAAAGCCTAGCCACGGAAGTCTGTCTGAGTGGTCTGGACGATTTTCAACCAGATTGAAATTATCCTTAAATGGGTCATTTGTTCGAACACCCACAAAGGTTCGGGGGAAGCCTGATAAGAGTCTTATCCATGTTGTTGCACTTGTACCCCCTACTGAGAAATGGCTTTTAAAACCATGAGTTGGGGTGATAGCGCATCCCTGTCTGCAGCCTTATAAAGGCCAACAGCAAAGGTAGTGGTGACAAGGAGCCTAGCTCAAAGAAAGATGGCCGTCTCAAATTAAAAGTAAACTGGGCAAGAATCCACTGAAAGATGAAATTAGAAATAGCAGCCATGCTGCTTGATTGACAGGTGATCTCTGGGACATGAACACATAATCTGAGTTAAGGTGGATTTACTCTGCGTGACTGGCTGGAACTTGTCCTCTGCCTTTTTTGTATTACCCACCAGTTCGCAGCACAAATCTGTGAAAGTGTCCACGTACGGACTCTCTCTGACAGGCTGTCTCCTCTGGAGGAACATTAAGCATTATCAAAGACAGGACGCCTTTGATTCCTCACAAGTATCACAAAGGAAGTGCATTATGTATCGATCCCAGGATGCCTCATTGATTTACTTATTGAGTGCTTTTACTTTGATGCTCATCAACTTTGACACTTTGATATAATAACCAGCCTTGCTTGACTCTTTTCTTTGCAGTGTATTAATTGCCGTCATGCCCAGTGGGTATTGTAATTGGCAGGTATTTATGGGTATTTGAGTAAGGAGTATTGAACAAATTTAATTCACAACTGCAGCCAGTCCAGCCCCCCCCCGACAGCCACGAGGGCATCGAGCAAAACCATGATGGATTGGATGGCGAAGAGGGAGGAGAAGAGCCTCGGGGAGAAAAGGAGGTTAAAAGGAAGACAGGAAAGAAGAGGGGAGGAAGGGGAAACATGGGTTTATTATGTGACCGCCACAGTTCCAGACCAGTCGCTCCCAAAGTGGAGGTCCTCAAGGAAAGTAAACAATGGTTCCAGTTCACTAATAAGCCCTATTAGGGAATGTGCTCCGACCACGACCTTTGTCCCCGTCTTGATTCTGGTTTGGCCTTAATTTTCATCACCTCCCATGTGTTTCAGTGCAAAGACCAACGGTCAGTGTCTGTATACAGCTCCATATCAGTCAAAACTGGACTGGGCTCTGTATTCTAAATCAGTCAATGACATAAAAATATTAGGAGTCTGTCAAGGTTCACAAATAGATGAGATGAAAATACAAACGTGGTGTGGCCTCACATAGACCTGTCTCCATAGCTCTGCGTCAGTGCTGGAGAAAGCTCTGGCTACACCAATTCTAATATTTAAAAAAGCTCTGGTTTGTGTGTATTCCTCTTAAACAATCACAACTATGTTGGGGGTCTCTAGACCCAGGATACAACAAGGTAGCAGCTTGGAGGTTCTTGTTTGGATGTTCTTCAGTGAGCAACAGAGATTTTTAAACTGTCACATGCCCATAGCAGAAATGAAATATTCCCCCAATGACCAAAGGAATACCAAAAATCATTGATAATACCAACATTTCTCTGGGTTTGAACTAGAGTTGTTCTGATTCCGATACCAGTTTCAGAAATGGCGCTCATACTGCCAAAAAATGTGGGTACCAGAATTGGCAGGTACGTGAGTCTATGCATTGGTCCGATACCACATATTTTAGAAACCCTGCTACTTCCAGTTAGCTCCATTAGCTCTGCTTACCATTACACGCCCGAAATCAATTCTTCTTCACTGCACTAAAAGCCAACACAGGAAGTGGTGCCGTGCTGCCCCTGGCAACTACGGTTATTAGAGCGCTGAAGAAGAAGTTGATTTCACGAGTCAGACGGAGCTAGCAACGTGGCAGCTATTTGGCAATGGTTGACTCTAGATAATCCCGCCGGTAAAACAGCGACATGTTCAGGGTGCAAGGCTGTAAATTGGAGGGGTGGTACAAGTAGCGTCGATTTTAATACCAGCAACCTTATGAAGCTTTTTGAAGCTGCATCGTGCAGTAGAGCACGAAGAAACTGCCCCAAACTTTATGAGACATTGAGGGAACACATAACATGTAGGCTGAAAGACGTGCAGGCAGTCGGCTTTACTACTGACATTATGACCTATGACCTATGAATATTTGCCCCTTCAGAGCACAGTGCTGCAAGCAAATGAGTTCAATGAGTGAGTTTTAAGGGAATTATTTACTTATTTATTTAAGTTGCTGTTGCGCTCCTGTTTTAGCCTGTTCTATTGACAAAGGGGCTGCGCTTTTTAAAGGAATTTATTCTAAGATATCTTTATTTGCTCTTTTTTGGTGGTGACTGACTTTCAAAATAGCTAAGAAAAAAAGAATGCTGCATGGAAATCATTCGCTGCAAGGTTTTTACCTGAGTCATGCCATAACACAGCAATCATATCACATCCATCGACAACTCAACAAAAAACTAAATATAACAAAAGGTCTCACAGAGCATATCTTTAAAATAAGACTCTGATGGATAGCATTGTAGCCACAAGTGAAGATTGTAGGATGCCAGCAGATGCCGAAATCTAACAAAAGTATAACGTTTTGTAAATAAGCATCATACTGGACATAAGAGAGTCAGCATGTTGCAAATAAAACCCCTGAGTGTTATGAGGCGAGCAAAAGTTGTTTTTTTTTTACTGATTATGAATTGAACTAGCAATAATTTGGTCGTTCATCTTCAGGATGTTTTGATTCCTGCTGCTTTGATTTCAACCATTGTATTAATATGAAGCTATGAAGAAAAAGACTGTGCATGTTTATGCTTGCCTGAAGAGCTTTTGTAACAGCAGTGGTCATGCTGAATCAAATCCTTAAAAAGCCATTTTATTTCTTTTAAAGCACTGTGTAATGAGAGCCTCTCTCTGATGTTTCACCAGCAGTCACTCCAGCGTAATGATTTAGCTGGCAGAGGTACCCACGGCATAACTCACCCTCAGCTGCACTGATGGAGGGGTCACAGGGCACACCAATTCATCACAGGCAGGTGGAGTGGAGTAAATGATGGAGCAACACACACACACATGCAAAACTCACACATATGCGCACACATCAAGAGGCTGCTCACTAATGTCAGGCTTGCTCATTCAGTTAGGAAGTGGATAGGAAACATTATCATGCTATCTCATAATAAATGTGTGACCCCTGAGGTCACAATGCGGTAGATGCCATAGCTCATATCAGTCTGGATTTGCATGTTTTCACAGGGACTATGCTTAACATAGATTTAATTTCTTCCTTCCTTCCTTCCTTCCTTCCTTCCTTCCTTTTTTGCCTTTATCAAGACATAAATGTTCCATAGCAAGGACACTGTCTTATCTGGTTCACTGCTGTTAAGTGAAGTTCTGGGTGAGAGAGGTGTGATTCATTTCCCTTACGCAACTACTGAGGGTAGATGGAGAGCAGTGTGGAGGGGTGGACCTGAGGAATGGAGGAGGAGGTGACAGGTGACATCACCTCCTTCCTGTTATGTTTTGTGACTACGTGCTGCTACTGGGGGAAGTGGCCTGCCTGTTGCATCGTGTGTGTGTGTGTGTTTGTGAGCAAAACGTTTGATGGGTTTCTTTCCAAATCTTGAGGATGGGCTGTGGTGAGACAGGATGATATGTAACAATAGTAAGTCACCACCCTGCCCATCATTTCTCACACCTTAATGATGTCAAATACTGGGAAATGATAAAACAGTCCCACAATGTCGCGTAAATATTTGCTCCCATTAAACCAAATTCAGCAGGAATTTCGACCAAATGGCTCGTGGCCGACTTTTTTCTGTTGGACACTCCTCTGTTGGGCAACACCTCACAAAATGACTCATTACATTCTATCTGTTAAGAGCAGATTGTCTGTGTTCTTTATTTATTTCTATACATATACTTTTTATTCTTTAGGAAATAAGCAGGCAGTTTGCTTAGCTTTGCATATGCAGCAGAAAAAAAAAAAAAAAAAAAAAAAAACGATCCTGGCTCTGTGATTACAGATTAGTAGAAATTAAATAATTACTGCCTGTGAATTAGTGAGTTTGAGAAATACAGCAAAATGAATGAATGTTCTTCCCAAAATGTCAAACTATTGCTTTACATTCTCAGAATTACTTCAGAAGCATTTCACTACTTGCAGAATTGTCACTTTTTCTGAAGACTACAGAAGTCCAGATTTCTACCAGTCAAAGTATCAGTAAAGCTTTTCCTTACACAAATCCTAGGTTGAAGGATATAGGGTGTCATTCACTGTAGAGATTGTAAAGCCCACTGAGGCGACGTGATCGTGATTTTGGCCTATTCAAATAAAGCGAGATCCTTGCAGTACACCGCATGTATGCAGAATGTGACTACACAACTCAACAAAAATATATGACAGTGGTCGTTTTTAAACATTTTAATGTAGAATTCCCCCCAAAATGTTACATCTTTAGGCTCATCATCAGTGCAAAAGTTGGCTTTGAAACATTTTAACCTTAATATCCCTGGTTGTCATTTTATTGGTCAGATTCACTGTGAAATGGACATGATAGTCCATTTTTTTGGGGGGGGGGTGGGGGGGCTTTGTAGACAGTTCAGCTGAAGAGATGACAGGAAACAGGATGAGAGAGAGGGGGAGTTACAGGCAGCAAAGGGCATCAGGCCAGGACTCGAACCTGGGCAGCTACAGCGAGGACAAAGCCTTTGCACAGGGGACACCTTCTCTTCCAGCTGAGCTAAACGGCGCCCCCTGATGTTCCGTGTTTTTCTCTCTACTATAATTTTACTTGAATTCTCCATGTTCCTGATTTTTTTTTTTTTTTGCTTGCTCAGCTCATCCAGATGTTCCAGATCAAAGTAACATGAACAGAGAGCGTAGTAAGTTGTCATCCATCAGACAGAAATTTTGGCAAGTCAAACATGTCAACTCCACAGACCCTGCAGTGGTAAACTCATCACAATTACTTGCTGGTTGAACTTTAACCCACAGACAGTGGAGGGTGACACTGTCAGGCAGTAAACAGAGCCGTGGAAACATACCTTTGTTATCTAAGAACTGCATGACTTCACTGTTCAAAATCGATGAAAAACATCCCGTCCTTGTTACTGATGAAACTCTTTGAAAAGAATTTTGGAAAAACTCGTAAATGTCTGTCGAGCAAGTTCAAGATGAGGCCCTTTATCCTGACCTTTGAAAACGTAGTTCAAAGAAAGATGCGTCCACACATGTGACACAGACCCTTTAACAAAAGACAGACTCAATTCTCTTGTGTTTATAAGACTGATACAAATCTTTCAGAAGACTTTATGTGACTTTGAAGAGCAGATAACAAACAGCAGACCTCTCAGACTTAGTTTAGGACATGGACATGACATTTGACCTGGGGCCGGTTTCTATCAGTCTGTGTGTGGGCAGGCAATGCATGTAACAATCCCTTCTAGGAATCAGGAATCAGGAACCATCTATGTCTGTCTTCTATGCAGGAGCCAATTAGCTTTGCTTGGCACAAAGACTGGAAACAGAAACCAGCCAGCCTGGAAACGTTAGGAAAATCCACTTGCTACCACCTTGCTTTTAATCAATGTCATATTTAGTTTGCTTAATCTGTACATAAAAAGAAGTTTTTTTTTAATGAATTGAGAGTTGTTCCAATCTCCACATCCAAATCCGATATTAGGAAGAAATCATGGTTTTTTGGGTGCTACCCAAAGAAGTTGCTTGGGGCCACTTTTTAGAAGAAAGGATTGCATTGTTGGTAATTTGGGTAATTTATTGATCGTACCAAACACTATCAGGAACTCAGATAATTACATTTGTACCAGCACTGACAGATGTTATGGAAGTGCAGCAGAGGGCAACAAAAACTGATGACTATCCCATATGTAAAGTAATGTAATGAAGTGCCATCATCAGGTTGAAAGTTCAGTCAGCCTGCAGCTAGGTAATACACAGGTGATTATGGGAGAATAAAACCATTATGATGTCATCCTTGCAGTCTCACAACCACTGCTGGTTCTGTTTGGTGGTCCAAACAAGAAACATTCCACACTGACGTGTGTGACTGATTCGCTCAGTGCAGCTTTTTCCTGACCAGATCGTACTGTGTAGTCACTTTCAGCTCAACTGACCATGACCACATAAAACCAATATATCCCTCCACCCACATGACCCCAGCTGTGTTTACTGACTGCTACTGTGTTTGATTCCCAGGACCTACAGACAGGAGATCCTGGGAGAAACAACACACACACACACACACGCGCACACACACACACACACACACACACACACACACACACACATGGATACTGGAGACCAGGACAATCGATCAGCATAGTAGTAATGATAATACAGTCTTTGTGCTTTCTGGCTGTGTGCAATGCATTATTTTATAACATTTGAGGAACAGCTTGTTATCTCTCAGGACATCAGTATAATGAAAGAAAAGCCAATATATTTATTAAGGACAAATCTTTGAGTCAGTTTCAGTTTTAAAATTCATTTGAAGAAATATGCAAATGAAAACAGTGTGATGATCTTGTGGCAGACAACTTGTGTTTTATCTTCATCAAGACACTTATTCTGGTACTGCTTTGCTGTTCATGCTGCTACTCCAACTGGTATTGCTTTTCATTTCAACATCAATATCATAAACTACCTGGGGAGGCCAAAAAAAGACAGGATATGTATTAGAAATGATAAAATTATATTAAGATAAAATATAGACACACAAATAGAATAAAATAGTCAGTCAAAGGATGAAATTTGGTGCCATGTAAAACTAATATGAATAGAGGGCAAGTTGCTGCACTGGTCATTACAGAGTTTTACCTCTTTTCCCATACCGTACTATATACAACAATAAGCCCCAAAGTTTAAAACCACTGACAGGTTAGGTGAATAACATCAGTCATTTCGTTGCAATTAAATTTTCTGCTGGGAAACCTTGGGTCCCCATATGGGTGGCAGTTGACACAAACCACCCACTCAAACACTGTTGCAGACAGTGAAGTCCCCCATCATAGAAAGGGCATCCCCAAAGGCAGTGGCCTTCTCAACAGGGCAATGCACGCTCCCACACCGCAAAAACTGCTCAGGCATGGCCAGAGAAATGTGACAAAAAGCTCAAGGTGTTGTCTTGGGCTCAGAATTCCCTAGAGCATCCATGGGACATGAAAGAACAAGTCTGATCGGGTCAGAACCAGTAAGCATGGAAACAGGATCCCTGGGGGTGTCCTTTGGTGTCTGGCACCAGGCTGTTGGTGTCGGACCCTTTGGTCTCGGGGGTTGCCTGTGGGACCTCCTTGGATCAGACTTCTTTAGGACTGCTCATGGACGCCTGATCAGATTGGGATCTGGAAAATCTGGAGAATTTTTGCTGTGTCACAGAGCACGCTGTCCAGCTGGGGGCCTCTTATTGCCAATCATTCTACGTGCCATTTTGTGTCCCCCACAAAATCTACCCAATTAAGCTGTATTAACATCAAAATATTTTTAAAAAAAGTAGTTGGTATGATATGGTAAACAAACAATCTTCATTTTAAAAATTCATACATTGATGTATTTTTTTTTTTAATTTTAAAGATTTTTTTGTCTTTTAAACATGGTAAAAATGGTTTGTCCCTCAGTAATGTTTTTTTCTATTACAACAGGCTTTTGAAGAGGATATAACCAAATTATCTAAAAAAAACTTTTCAAAAACAATTCATGAAAAGCCTCAACTGTTTGTTAAACTATGGCACATGTATTTTATTCTTGACCTTTTTGGAATATTGAAAACGTAACATTGTAGTACTGTCCCTACATTTAACATCAAATGCATTACTTTGGATGAACATGCCCTCTCAGGGACAATGAGCATCCAAGAAGTGACATAATTTTCAGGAGGTGACATCATCTGCCTTTTACAAGGAAGCTGCCAAACAGCCAAGTCAGTGCTCCTCTCTTTCAATGAATTTTCATTGAGTTGTGTTTAGTTTGACTGACGGGGACGATGATAGTGTGTCAACCCGCATTACCATATCATCATGTATTAAAAAGTTAAACATTTTAAATTGCCGTGACATGACTGATAATGGCTGCCAAAAACAGATTTCGCCTAACCTGTTACTATTAACCCCATTCCATACCATGTCCCAATATTTATTGAGTCCAAAACCAGAATTATTTATAAAGTACTGTATATATTTATTAATATCATCATACCAAACTAATAATAGTATTTTATTATTGTTAATGCTTCAAATACTTTTAATTTAATAAAATTGGGGTTGGTAACGTGTTTGACAAAACACACATGTGCATGTTGATTATTTCAGGAAAATAAATACATGTATAAGATAGAGTGAGATGCCACCACATATTCTTATGACAGGTAAGGGTCTACTTAACCATATTAAGTCCTTAAACGCAATGAAAATAATACTTTGAAAATCTGTTTTTCAGAATGGAAAATGGCTCGTTTTCATAAATAGGCTGGTGAAGGGAAAAGCTATGGTCGGCTTTAGTAGCGGATGCTTTGATTAGCTCAAGGACAATGCAGACAACAGGTGGGGTTTTCCACACAGCACTTTTATTTTATTTATAATAAATTGACCATACCATGCCAGGTCTCTACGGCAATATTTATCTTATGCATACATGTACGGGCAAACACAGGCCGAGGATCCTAAACCAAACACATTACAAAATAACATAAAGGGGAGCCTTCACTCCGCAGTCGGTAGCTTTACTCGTGGTGCTCTTCTTCTTGTACAGGTTACATTCCCCACTAAACGATAAATGATCCTCTTACGCTAACTCTTACCAATCTCACTCCTCATGCCTCAATCTAACCAGAGAAATTTCAGAGAATCTTTGACCTACCCAACCAATGAAGGCAACCAATCAGAGGAAGAGTGGGGAAGGATGCAGGAGGCTGGGTTGAATAAACATAGATGTGGAAAAGAGCTTGGTGTTCCATTTTTAACTCTTTAATGTCAGCAGTGTCAAGAAGGCTTGCTATGTTAAGTAAGTTAAACTCAATGTGAAAACTGAATGCAGATTTATTTTTTCCCCTGGGTGGATTCACTGATGCCGGTAACACAATTGGAATTCATTGATTTTGTTTACTACGTTAGTGTTATTGTTATTGTTATTATTATTATTATTATTATTATTATTATTATTATTATTATTATTATGTGAATAGACCTTAATTAGAACAACAAGCCTTCTCCTCTATGCCATGTTGAATGAAATGGGATTCCGAAGTACTTTATCCAGCTGATCCTACTGCTGGGTCAGCATTTAACAGATTATCTGCTTAGCGAGGGAAGGCATTTTGAATATGATAACAGGACAAGAAAAAAAAAGATCAAGGGTCTGTAACAATAAAGAAAGGAACTTAGGAACTTAGGAAACGGGGGAACAAAGAGAGCAGGTTAATTATTGAGACAGATGGCACAGAATTGCACACATTAACCATTAACCAATCACAGAGGTTAAATGAATGAGGTAAGAGAGTGAGGTCACTACCTGTAACCACTTCAGTTTGGGAACGATCTTTGTGGTTGAAGGATTTCGAGATGAGGGACTGTTCTCTGAAAACATGCGCGCGTGCATGTTTTTATATGAGTCACATGTTTGTAAGGTGGCATTACTTTTATGAGGAACCATTTATCAGAGATATAAAACTTCTTCTTTGAAAGTCTGACAGTACAAGATATAATTACATGACAACAAAAGTTTAACACACAGTGTATTAAGTCAAATAGTGCTGCTTGCCTTCGATGCGCGTATAATATAGTGGTCAGCAGAACAGAGAAACCATTTCGCTGCCAAACGTGCATTATAAGGGATGTCCGTACGTAGAGACCGAGCGTCACCTTGGACAATTGGAGGTATGTTTTCTTACTCAGTCATATGCACACACACACACACACACACACACACACACACACACACACACACACACACACACACACACACACACAACAGAACATAGCAGACGCCACCACTACATTAGTTTGTCTGTGACCAAGGTGGTCATTATCAGAATAGTTGCTGTTGATGCAGACCTTCATTTAAACCCGGCTAATGGCTCTCTGTCGTCTGCCAACACCCACACACACACACTGATAATTATACATTCCAGGGACACATTGTCTCAGTATGGCAGGTCTCCATGCCAGTCTGTCTCCATGTGTCCATCTCTCCTCTCTCATCTCACTACATCTTTCGTTCATTTTCCGCAAAGTCGTTACTTCTGTCATCTTGGCTGGCCTCCGATAGGATGCCAGGTGACATACACACTCACTAAATACTCACACTGACAGGCTTTGATTACACCCAATGCCTCACCCCTTACCTGACCTGTATATGGCCTGCAGAATAAACCACATTTTCTGGGGGTTATCTTTTTGCTCACTCTTGTGATGGCAGCAGCCACACAGGGTAATGTCTGCCCACATCCTCAGTCATTTAATCTTTCTCTATAAGGTGATTTGGTTTCAGTTAAACAAATAATTTGCTGGGATTTGTAATAGTTTATTTTGTGTAATCTTTCATTGTTTTAATTAAGTGCACACATTAATACTGTATGATTTAAACATTGTGTTAATTATTATTAGTTCTTTCTGAGTTACCTGGCTGGTGGGGCGGTGACTCTCTAAGAACAAAAGGGCCAAAGGAAAGCAGCACCTCTATAATGCCATCAGCTGATCTGGACCAGACCACCTGATGTGATGTCATGGGGGTGTTTGGGGTTAAGTAATTTGTGTTTTGTATTAGTTTAGTGTGTTGCCCATTTTGTTCATCTCTTGGTTTTTTTTAATTTGGTTTGCCTGAGCCAGTATTTAACTTCCCTTTGTGTGTCATTTAGGGAGGTCTGTTGATTCAGTTGGACCTTATTGTTTGCAAGTTTATTTGTAGTTATATTAAGTTGACCTCTTTTAGGGGCCCACATCTTGAGCTGAGTTGTAAGTTTGATTTTGCTGCTTTTCTAGGTAAAATAAAAATCCACCTTTTCTTTGAAATTGTTCCTGTGTTCTGTTCCTTACTGATTGGTCTCTGACAACTCTGATCTATCATAGATAATCAAACACTCACACACATAGACTGTGTCTGAAATTGTTCATAGCATACAGTCCAGTATATAATATATTCCCCCCTTTTCAAGTGGTCCCAGTGTCTTATTAGAATGTTAATGCCCTGTATAGTGGACCCAAATTATCCCAAAATGCATCAGTCACTCATTGAGCACAACCGTACTACAATCATGCATTGCACAAACAAAGGAATAACTGCCTTATTTAGATGGTTACTGGACGAAAGGTAGTAGTGGTGCAAGAAATTGCTCTTTAATTTGCCATCTGAAACTATGTTGTATATAATAAGTGTCAAGGGGGACATATTTTGGACACAATCATGATGTTGATCCACTGCAGCAAAATAGAAATACAAAAAAAAATGTTTGAAATGGTTTGGTGGGTTTTTAATAAAACATATAAATGTTCATCTATTCTCATTCTGCATTCTGCAGAGTAATGCAAGACGGCAAAAGATACAGATGTTCAATTCACAGTCGCCCATCGCCATCATCCTCAAAAGAAACATTTCACATTCTTGGAAATATGCCTATTTTCTTTCTGAGACTGATACCACGCATGTTTCTCAATATTAAGTAGCCAGAGCCAGGAGGCAGCTTGGTTAGACATTAAGACTGGGAACAGGGGGAACAACTACCACAATCGTCTGGCTCTGCCCAAGGTAAAGTACAACACCTCTAAAGCTCACTAATTAACTTGTTTGTTCGATTTACACAAGAAACCACAAATAATTAGTTGGTGTGACTTCCTTGGATGTTGTCATCTCCTTGAGGGAAGCAGCAGACAGAAACATTATTGTTCATTAAGAAATAGTTACTGCATGCAAATCCCTCTTAAACCCACAAATTGTTGTTTTTACATTTTGGTTTGTGTAGAGACTAAACAAATGAGATGTAACATGTTAATTTGTGCTGCCAGTCATCGTGCGAAACTAGGCTAATCACCTGCTGGCTCTAGCTAAAAGGATAAATCCACCCAGAAATGGATATTCGGGCATTATTTATTCAGCTCAATGCTGAGGGGAAGTTGGGTGAAGTTTGTCATCCAAATGGCCTTGCATCCATTATCCTAAACAACTGAAGTAGATGAGGACATACACATAAAAAATAGTAAATAAGCAAATATGACTAAATAATACAATCATTAAATAAAAATAACTGTATAGATTTCAGACTTAAAATAAATTCTGGGATCCCAGCTTCAGCTGTTTCAATTAATTTTCAATTTTGGGAGAACTGGTCCTTAAACCAAAACCCTGAACCAGTCTAATCTGATCTGATTCTTATCTCAGTCCTTAACCCAAATGCTCGAGTGGCCAACTGCAGAAGTAAGAGCGAACACATTGCCCACATTGTGCATTTTACTGTTTTACATCTGCCCTTCAGAATGACAGTCACATGCACTCATCTCAGCCCCTCTGTGCTGCATTTTGTCATCCGGCAACATTACATGCTGCCATGTCTGTCAGATCTGTTGATAGACCAGTTTAAACATGGATGTCTACTGACGAATTACACTCACCACACGCATGATTCCATATGTACCAAACACACGCACACGCACACACACACACACACACACACACACACACACACACACACACACACACACACACACACACACACACACACACACACAAACACACACAGCCAGTGCACATACAGTAGATAAGCATCAATCGCCCTCCCTGCTTCTTTCTATTTACGAGAGCTTGTCCTTTTCCCTGTCCGCTTCCAGATCATAACTCCACCCCCTCCACTGCCTCCGCACCACACAGCCTGCAGAGCCTCCACAAATGAGATAAGAGCACTAATGTGATTGGGAGAGAGAGAGAGAAGGAGAGACAGAGACAGAGAGAGAGAGTTTCTAATTTAATAGAAACTCCATCAGGCTAATGGAACTGTGGACTGACCGCCCAGCCTCCTACACACACACGCACACACACACACACACACACACACACACACACAGTCATTTACTCTTCACTATATTGTACCTTGTGAGTGTGGGAACCTATTAGCATTCACCACAATACGTTGGGCCACAGACTTAAATGAATACGCAGAGAGGGGGGGTTATGGGAGGTTGAAAGAAGAGGGTAAACCAATGAGCGTGATAGATGGACTGGGCGGAGAAGAAAAATAAAATGATTCTTTGAGATGGATGTTCAAAGAAAAACAGAACATCCACCAAATTAGAGGGAACAAAGCACAAAGCGAGGTGGACGGACGACTGATGTGATGGCCACCCGGCGCAGACAGTTCACCAATTATGGCCGTGCATGTTTCTGGTACTTGTTGGCTGGGACAACGTGAATGGAGATGGAGGAGGTGGAGTCAGGCTGAGGAGGGGGTAGAGATGACGGATGGGTTTTCACTCACAATCTGTCGGGCACGACAGAAATAAATGAGTGTGCGCTTCTCTTCTTGCTATCCCGAACACACAAACACAACTGATTCTCATTCACACACACAGGGCTGTCAGCTGATTTATTTCCACTTACCCTCTCAAGTGCAAAAATTTGGACAAGTGACAAACAGTACAAAGAGGACATGTCCTTGGGCTGTATGGCTCTTGTTCTTCTCATTCCCTCTTGTTCTCCCTCCTCTCCTCTATATTCCTAGCAGCTGCAGCACTTCTTTTTCACCACCAGTCAATGTCTCTCTTTTCTGACTGGCTCATTTCTGCAAACACAAATAGATTTTGCTCTGCACATGCTTCTTATCACATTTCCTCAGTTGTGTCACCCTAATGAGAGTTTGGGCAGACTTTAACAGAAAAAAAAAGAAAAGCAGCCTAAGCAGAAGAAATAACCCAGACAGAATCATTATTCTGTTTAAATTCTTCATTTCCACTGACCCATCCACTGTCCAGCAAGAACTGTAAGCATAAATGATGACACAGTTGAGGTGAAGTGTGATCAAATATGCTTTTCTAATCTGTCAAACTATTATCATCTTACTGCAAAATGCCAGTTTTATTGATACTGGATATCGGCTGAGATGGCTGGCATTTGATTTACTCCTTATTTGACAATGCCCATGCCCACCCTGGATCCAGCAATATATAGTTTTTATCAGTTTCTCAGCCATAAACTTATGAATTATGGAAGTTTATATAATTGGACCTATCTGACCTAATACTCCAGTTTAATGTTAGACAATGGTAGAATTTAAGAATTTGGAGTCAGACTTAAATTACTATTATTAAATTGATTTAATTTGAGGTACTGAACAAGTAAAACCAACTTTTTTTGTGTGTGCGCAGCAGAATAGAATCTGGTAAAATAACAAGAGGACACAGGCTTTACATCTGTCTGTCACTGAAAACATTACATCAAACACTTACAGTATATATACTTCCATACATTTTTGTTAAACTAGTGCAAAGCTCAACAGGTCACCAGAACAACTGGGATGGATCTGCTGGGAAACAATGTCCTCAGAGAATTTGACCTCCCGGGACCAAGCGGACGTTTTGATAGAACAGCGGTGATGCATCAAAGGTCAGGAGGTCACATAAGCATCTGTGGATATATGTCACTGAACCTTCCGCTGCTCAGAAGTTGATTTAGCTGCTTGACCTTTGGGATTAAAGGCAAAATGAGTAGAATTGTGGCTTGCGGTTTTTCAAACACAGCACTGACGGTTGACCCTCCCCTCCCAAGCTCACCGGACTCTCATGGATGCCTGCTTACAATCTGGCACCTGGTCACTGTGTTTTTACAGTCCCGCTCTGACAACCTACAGGGTCTCTGCAGGTACAGCCACCACCAAACACTTCAAGCGGGTCAGATATGATGATTGAGAGAGGCTGATTTTGTATGAGTCTATGCTTTGTTTTATAGGAAATTCAGGAATAAAAACTCTTTTGTTTTGTCAGTTTTTTTGAAGCTGTGCGTTTTCGACAATTTATTCAAGTGTGGGTTTGTTTACCACAATTTGTGTGTAAAGTTATTTCATCTATTTTGTGATTCTACTGCATGTTTTTATTCTTGTTGAAACAGCACTAGTTTAACTTGTGTGTCTGAAATGCTAATAAGGACTTCACAAAGACAGGCAACCACTTTGTGGAAGTTAATGAGGTTGAGTTAAAGATTAAAGTATGGATGTGTCTCTGCCAGTACCGGTTCCTGAAAGGGAGAAAAGATTTGTGTGCTAAATTAATCAGCAGTCCCACTGAAAACAAGACAAGAAACTGCAAAAAAAACAGCTCAGACAAAAACAGTCAAAACAGAAGGCTGATATCAAACACAGAAGATGGTATGGTGATGTTAATGTCACTTTATTGCTACTCTCAGTCAGCTATCATTAGTTTTTATTGCAGGATGTGCAGGATCAACACAAGCTGTACGTCATTTACATCTGTCTGTAAATGTTTGCTAAAGGTAGAGTTCACACGGAGCAGAGAGACATGGGGACAGTGTGTGTAAACTGTAACTGTCTAGTTTTGTCAAACATTACCGTTGCTACAAATCATGTGACAGTTGAGAACAGCACCTGCATCATGCTAACGGTACACACCCAGGATGGCGGCAGCTGTAGGAGGCTTAGAAGAGTTTAAAATAAGAAAATGCACAACAACAACAACAACAAAAATTGGCTACAAATAAGCTAAAACAGGGTTATGTTGAATAAAACTAGACAAAGAAACTGACAAAAATCAAATGACAAAAATGCGCCCTAAAGTAACATATTTCTAGCCTGATTCTAACTGAAAAGGACCTGATAGATCAGTGCTCGGGCATTTTAAAGATAAGTCTAATTGCCCAAAACAAAGGTGATAACAAGAGGTCAAAATTATGAGAAATTGTTTTTTATTAAAACACATTTTTGCAAATTGTATGTATTCATTTTCAATATTCACAGTTTAACAAAAGATAACACAACATAACATGACACGACAAGATATACCCTGACATACAGACTGTTCTCAGCGACCTTATGCTTCTAATGTGTCCTGTTTTGCATCACTTTTTGATGCGCCCCTCTAGTGCAGTAGCAAAAAGAGTGATAAAGATCTGAGTCATTGGGGCAACCTGTCTGTGGCCAAGAGTCAAAAGTGAACATAAATAAATGTGCGCAAGTGATACAAGTGCACTATGTGACTGATGTGCTTCCAAGGTACGAACCAAAAGTATGATCTTTTCCTAAACCGAGCAAGTATTTTTCGTGCACAAATCTAACCAAACAGGCTAAAGTCATAGGTGTTATGAATTTGGAGTGTTTCTTAGCAAGCTTGAGTCTGAAAGCCGTATCACAAATTGAAACTTGACTTTTGGGAGCCATTTATGTGTAAAATTAACATTATAGATGCAATTAGAGCTTCATAGTCCTCACAACTTAAGGCCAGTGATCAAGCCACCATATTTGACAAGTTGTTGGTAAGAATGTTGCAACACAACGTAACATAATATAAATACGACATAACAAAACGGAAAACTTGTGCTACGATAAGAAACATTATACCTTGCATCTGGCACGTACGTACACACTTCTCCAAAACACCATCCACACACAGGGTGAAAATACAGATATGTAAAATGAATTGTTAGTATATCATGATCATCAAATGATCCATCTGTGGGTCCCAGGTTCAATGCAACAACTGTAGGTTACATCTCACAGCAGAGGCTGCCATACAGGTATTCATGCTATTAAGCCACAGGGTAATATTAAGGGGTTCCTCATGATTCCACTTAGATGTAATGCAAGTTTTGGCATTTACCTTTACTCATTACAGGGAAAGCTTCAAGATCAGTCAAGTCCCACATGCTGTCAACACAGGAGACAAAAATATTTCCTTATTAGAACTTTTTTGAGGATATTCTGAATTTCCAGCCACCACCTTCTAATCTTAAAAACAAGAACACACTCATCTCCAGGTTGCAGCAGGGGCAGCTGACATGCATTGGATTTCAGGTGTGTATGTTCTATGTATGAATTTGTTGTTGCAGATTACGGTTCAGGCTATTGATTTCCCAAATGGGGACACTAAACTTTTTAAACATGACCGTGACGTTGATGAAACTCATTGAGATTCCCTTCATATTGGAGTGCTTTAAAAAGAACAAACTGTGCTTGAACTGACACTGGGACCAGAGCAAGGTCTGAAAATAGAAACTGCTTCCAAAGCATTTTTAGTAATAATAATTAGAGAGAAATCGAATAAGGTGTACAAGACATTCTAGGTACAGCACATCATCTGAGTACTCTGTGGACGCAGACATCCTCGGTCCTGCTGAGTAACATAATTAAGCTGAAGTGAGCAAACAAGGAAGAAGGGCTGTCTGTCCGCCGCCTCTCTCCTCATCTTTTTTCCTCTCAGTCACTGCTGTTTTTGGTCTGATGAGGAAGCTGCTGCACTAATAAGAAGGAGGCAAAGCTTTGATTACCAGATGGATTACTGTTAACATTGTTTGTAATGAGATTACTGCATACTGGATCAGAAAGGGTCCACATTATGTATGAAATTGATTCTCATATGTGTGTGATAACGCTGGTTAGGAAATGCATATGGCATTACAATCTTGGCTGTTGAGACAGGAGAGACAGTGATCTATATAGGGATACACACACACACGTGTGCATACAGACACACCATCTCCCACTGGCAGCCACTAACTGTAATACTATTATGTCACAGTGACTCAAATTTTATAGCTCTTAATCTAGATGGATCCCCATTCTGTCTCTACTAAACCGTCTCACCAGATATCAGGTGTGTATCTCTGACAGAGAGAATACCATGCAGGATCCAACCAGAGTCATGAAACCTCCAGAAGATCACCTTGGGATGTATCAGTTGACGTGCAAGGATTTAGACAGCAGAAGGGGAATAATAAAATGTAGTTCATTTCATAACGGTTTTTTTCTTGCTGCCTTACAGAATGGAGAGATGTCTCTCCCATCTATGAGTCATTGAGTTTATTTCTTGTTTTCTCTTTCAGATGAAGTCAGGTGACATTAGAAAAACTACATCAACTCCTGTTAAGCTAATTTCATATTAAGGATAAGACTCTTGGGTCTCTTGGGTGAAAGTCTTGTGATTGGCCCATTCAGCCACCATGACTTCCCATATGTCACTTTTAAGCATCAACCTGGTTCCCTATGGAAAAAATAAATAAATGAGGCAAACACAAGTTCATGATACATGTGAGGTTTGTTCAGCAAGTTAATTTTCACAGATGAACACCACTTTTGTGTAGATTAAATAATTGAAAATAAAAAGCTATTGTTAGGCTATAAACAGACTACAGTGCGGTCGCATAACTAAAATGATACCGCCATTTGTAGCTACGGTCTAGTGACTAGATGAGTCTCCATGGTCAGTGTGAGGATTCATTTAACCACTTGTTAGCACCTGCAGTTTTTGAGGCACGTACGCATTTTATAAGTAAACTGTGGGACGTTCGATGATTAATTTTATTTTGTAGAACAAACCGCGTAAATATCTAAAACCTTCGGTAACCACAGAAGTTATCGCAGAAACCAATTAAAAAAAACAAAAAAAACAAAACTGTTAGACTTCATGACAAGGGAACCAGAAACTGCTAACTGACTTCCAGGTTTTAGGACTCATCTCTGCACCACACTATTGTGATGCTGTAGGAACAATACTGATGTGGAAAAAAACTGGATACTTGAAATGACAAGTGTTATCAGGACCAGTGCTCTCCAGCAGCTGAGGAAATTGAATCTTGAGTCTTGTCCTTCGGGAGAAAAGGAGGAAGTAGTGTGACCACAGAGGGTGGAGGTCAGGATGGATGGATGGTCAACAAAGTGCGGACGGCAGACCACAACAGCAGACGGCCATGTGCTTCCTGTTTCCTACCAACCCTAAAAGACAGTTTGTTTCAAGCATGACCAGGATCGTTACCTAATCCCTAGTATTACAGCGTATTTAATTACATGCTGGTACAGTAAGCGTGACTTTATCTAATCTTCTATGCATCCTCTTCCTGTCAAACACCCAATCGCCAATGCGTGTACACACACCTACAGACCCATCCCACCACTCACACACACTCACACACACACAGCCTCCCACACCCACAGATCACTTCCAGTAACAGCAGGTCCAGCTAACTGCTTAAACCCTTTATGTGTGCGTGTGATGCACTGTGACAGTGTGAATGGGGAGGGGTGCGGATGGAGCTGTACAGGAACTGGGTGTGGAAATGGGACTGTGTGTGCCAAGGGACTGGCCCACAGGAAGATATGCACACACACACACACACACACACACACACACACACACACACACACACACACACACACACACACACACACACACACACTCATAAGGCCAGTGGACGAGCTGGGCAGGCAGACCTCAGAATGGACTCAAATGGGCGCTGTGCCAGCTGGCTGACAGAAGAATCTGGTGTGTGTGTGTGTGTGTGTGTGTGTGTGTGTGTGTGTGTGTGTGTGTGTGTGTGTGCGTGTGTGTGCGTGTGTGTGTGTGTTTAAGTGTGTACAGTATGTGTGTGAATAGGATACAAAGGCTGAGAGAGAGAGAGAGATGTTCAGTGTCAGGACAATCCCTGCACACTGTATATACTATGATATGTATTCACTTTCTATCGTCTTAACTTTCACCTGCAGCATTTCCTGAATGACACTGTCTGGATGTGGATATTAAGTACGAGGCCTCATTCAGCTATTCATGGCAGCAGCTGTTTGGGTATGAGCCACATAAATCCAGTGACATTCCCTCCGTCTAAAAACAGCTCTCCCACAAAGCCCAGCCACTAGATCACTGTGGCAGCCGCTGATGGGAATCAGCAGCGAGGCCAGTTTAGCCTGGCAGGGCATGCATATACAAACATACATACATGTAGTATAGTATTTCCCCAGTGGAAGTTTTTATGGTTTATTGTTATCCACACAAAGGAGGTTGTTTTTTGTTTTTTTTGGTTTGGGAGAGATCCAGGATTTTTTTTTTTTTCTCTACGTACGTACTTTAACATTACATTCAAACTTGTTGTGAATTTCTTAACATTTTCACTCATTTCTGGGAATAATGCATGGATCTTTATCAAATAATTCAGGTGTTTTTAGATAGCAGGTATCTATGAGTGAGCCCAAGCGGATTAAAAAATACAAGGCGTTTCGACATCGAACTCAAGCATGAAGCTGAAGATGGTTACGTCCTGGAGTGACCGAGTCAGATTCTTCATCAAAATCCATGCAGGATTCCAGTGTTGCCAGGAACAATGGGGACATTTGAAGCAAAGCTGATAAGGGCCTATCTGAAGATACATAAACTCAAGGCTGTAATAGCTGCTACAGGTGCATCTAAAAAATACTAACTTGGGGGGGGTGAATACTTTGATCAAAGGGTCTTTTTTTCTGTTGGTCAGAGTCAAAACATTAAATTAAATCTAGAACTCATTGTTGCATTACAAAAAAGAAAAAATATCTAGAGCAGTTAATACTTTATATAGGCAGTGTGTAAAACCACATGCACTGCAAAACACATGGTTATCATTGCAACAAAGCTGTAAAACATACATACAATGTTCCCACACATTACATTCATTTACCAATAATGCATTTGCACTGCACACACACACAGGAACACATGCATGCAGCTGCAGCAAAGTGGGTCAGATAAGAATTGAAGCACAAAAGAAGTAGGGAAGGGAATCAGTGGGACTTTTTTGTAACTAAACACAAACACACATGCACACACACACCTCCTGAGTGTTTTATTCTCAGCATTTGACAGAGGAATACCCTCGCTTTGCAGTGCCACTGTCCAGACAGGAAGTAGGAAGTGGAGAAAGGAAGCACTGATGACAATACCCTCTCCTACTGCTCTGCAGAACACAGCTAGATCAGACTCTAGTGGAAATCCATTCACATCCACTGCTGCTGAAATATTTAGAGACTCATTTCATGACATGTAAAGACCGCTGGTAATGTAATGCTCAGAGGAATAAACTGGGCAGATTTTAAATGTTGCGCAAAAACAGCCATCATTCAGCCATTCCAACTCATTTCAGTCCAGTCAGAGGAAACTATTTAAACACACAGCATGTCTCTTTCCATCAGGTATGAACATGCAGACGGCAGCTGCACTTTGTAATTAGACAGAGGTTCAAACTGAAAATAACTGTATTAGGTACAGTATCAGACAGCTTAGATAGTGATCAGTGTAAAAGGGATTAGTTTCAGGATGGGGGCTCAACTGGCCCATAATTTTGTAGTTGTGGTACATGATCACATGCAGCCAGTTCACCATTTTATCTTGCTTCTTGTGTTTTTTGGTGAGAAGCTAATCTATTCTCTAGGGCTACTCTGAGTAATACATCCATGAGTCTGAGGGATTTTTAAATGCCAAAGCACAATTCAGGATCATTGTATCCTTTACTTTGACATTATAGGTTATAGAAGACAACAGAGAAGAATAACCTTATTAATCCCCAAGGGGGAAATTCAGTTTTTTCACTTTATTGAACAGTTGATACACACATTGGGCAAAATATAGATATGCACATCCAGGACCTGTAGACATGCACTGAGGAGAAAAAATATTGGGTGATGGGACTGCCACATATCATGGATAGGAGTTTGGTGCCAAGTTAAAGGGTACTCTGGCAGTGCCAACGAGGTTAACTGGCACCTCTTCAGCTTATAGCCCACACTCCATACTGTGGCCCATGCTGGACCGGAGCTGGCCACCCTCAGTTCCTAAGCCCAAGCCCAAACAATAAATATCTGATGATGATTTACTCTTTGGACAATGGCTAATGTTTAAGGTCTTCAGCTATAGCCGGCAAATAAACAGACCACAGATATCAAGACCAAGACTTCCTATTTCTCATTTACTGATGATATACTTCTTTAAAAAAAAAACTAATGAAAAGCTACATCATTAATTGTAACGCAGCACACAGAAAACCAGGAATAGTGGCTTGCTGAGTTTAATAATCAGACTCAGCAGATACAGAGCACGGTGAGCAAAATTAATATGGCAGGTAGAATAGGGCAGGATTGCTGGGTGCGCAGTAGTCACAGAGTCACAGAGCAGCCACAGAGTCTGGGGGGCACCCTGGAGGCCGTCGACCAAGGAACAGGAACTTGTGTAGGCCAGGCAGCTGGAGGAGGAACAGAAACTGGAGTTGACAAGGCTGCCGATCCAAGTTGAGGAACTGGAGTTGGCCGGGCCACTGACTGAGAACCAGAGTCTGATGCGGACCAAGGAAGAGGAAAATGAGGCGGCTGGGCCGCTGACAGAGAACCAGTGTCAGATATCAGCAGGTCCACTGACTGAGGAACGGGAACAAAAGTTGGATGGGCTGCGGACAGAGAACCAAAGTCAGTTGTTTGCCGGGCTGCTGAAGGAGGAGCAGGAACTAGAGTAGACCGGGCCACCAATTGAGGAACAGGAACTGGAGTCAACAGCTCTAAAAAGATGCTGGAGAGTAGTGGGCTGGGAATCAGAAAGTTCTGCAACCATGCTTTGGTGACACCTGCCTGCCTGCCATGTTCCCTGGAAGGGGTCTTTCTCCAATAACCTTGGATGCACATGAGGGTGTAAGATAGATCATACAGTTCCTCTGTGAACAGGGCAACCGCTCGGCCCATGACTAGCCAAACTGTACCGTAATGAGTAGTGTTGGGACCCAAATGCAGCACACAGGAAACTAGGAATAGTGGCTCGTGGAGTTTAATAATCAGACTCAGTAGAAACAGATATATTGACAGACTATAGCACCAGAGACCGAATTTTGTCAAGTGTTTAATGCTGCTCTCCAGATGGACTGCTTACCTTGAAACGTGACGTGTCAATTCTACTCAGACTTACAAACAGACACCAGAAATATACCAACATTTTGCCACTTGCTTGATTTAGCTAGTTTAGTGTGAATGTAGTCTAAGTTCAGCAACAGGTCTGTGGGCGCTGCTTATGACGTAAATCCTCGGGCAATATGCTCACTGATTGCTCATGTTTACCATCCTTGCTTGTCTATGATGCTTAAACAACAGAGAGCAATACCAAAAGAAAGAGAGTTGCGAAAGAATATAATGACGGTGATTCCACCTTTCTCTCAACAACATGCTGCTCCCTGCTGTCAAGGAAGCAGTTTGGACTTCCTGTTGGTAATGATTTTCTGCCAGCGTGCAGTTTCATCAACATCCCAGCATCTTGCCTTGCTTGGTTGGATATATCCACTTATTGTAGAAACATTGATTCCTTTGTATTTTTTGCAGAATATAACGCATAGAGCAGCTTTAATATCTACACTCCATGAATCATATGTGGACACATGATTCATTTAGATCCTAAATATCAGTGGATATAAAGATACCTTGTAATGCCAGTGTGACAGGATATAGCAGAGGTAGTAGTGAATTCCACTGGAGGGACTGCATATATTTTTGTGGGTTTCAGAGCATCCAGATGAATCCAATGACCATGAGTCTGACAATACAGCAACTGATATGACGCATGTTAACATCCACTGGTCACCACATACTCGCAAGCTGCTGAGGAGGCAGAAATGAGCCGAGTCACTGAAAATGACACCCCTCCTTAGACCACAGGTTATCACTGAGGAGGAAGGGGAGTTAGAGGTGACCTGGTCGTGAACGAGCAGCGGTGCTGGGTGGGGTGACAGTGTCATAGGTGGAACTGTGATACCAGTAACGCAGGAGGAATCAAAGTTTGTGAGACAGCAATTGCAGTATGGTGATGACAGGGTGTCGGACCAAGGTCAAATTTAAGCGCGTGGAGGAGATCATGTGTGTAGAACTGCCACATTGAGTCAAGGTGAAGAGGGGAATGGGAATAAGTGAGCGGTGAAGGGATGGGGTGACAAACAGAGAGATCGGGCTGAGGGAGAGCTGCAGGGTGTGGATGGGAGTGGACTGTGTGTGAAGAGAGCATAGCATGGTTTCACAGTCCCTACAGAACTGTATTCATCACTGTGTAAGTATGCTCCACGGCTAGGCTGTTCATAAAATGCAACATGTGTTAGCCCTTTATTTCTGGCTCCGGTTCTGGCAGAGTTTTTCTGGCACAGGGAACCGACACGCAAAGGTCAAAGCTAATAATGTGGCGAGGAAGAGCTGGGCTCAGCAATAAGATGGCTAGTAGAGGAGACGGAGCACGGGGGGAGTGGTGTGGTTAACGTGTGAAACAAAGTAAGAGAACGCGGCCTAACTGCCAACAAAAGGCAAGGTTGAACAGTTACAAGGTGCTTGTACCACTAAAATGCTGACTTCACACCAGGCGCTGTGTTATATTCAACCTCCGTCTCTACTTCAGATAATAGAAAAGACCACAGATTGGATTGCTGTCATCATGTATAATCTACACAGCGCTGCATTTTAATGGTATGTGATTGTGGCAAGTGTGATTAAAGCTAATATAAGAGTGACTGCCCCTTGTGATTTATTAAATAGAAAGCTATTAGAGGATGTGTGAGGCACCGCTGCTGCTTCAATTATCATTAGGTCCAGTTCGAACTAGTCAGCTAATAGGTAAGGGGAAAAACGCACAGCTCATTCTGTAGCTCTCCAAAGTAACTGTGGATGCGCTTGACGGGAGCTATAGAAGGATGGGATTTGGTCGTTTTTGACTCATTTTATTTACCCACATTTAGAAACCAGTCCCGCTGAGAGATCAGGGACAGCTGCAGAGCACCGGCCCTGGAGCTATCTGGAATTAGTGCTTTTCTCAGAGGGTAAAGTGTGTCCCAAGTTTCCTAAACAACTATTTACATTATTTTCACCTCCGGCTTCCATAGAAATGTTGTGTGAGTTTTGGTGGTGATAATCAGTTAATCCACTCGACACGCCTCACTCCAAACTGATAAGCTCTTTAAGGGGCTGAAGGCGTGTTAATATGGTGCATCTGCAAACAAGTAGAACACAAACTATCAAAATGGCAGTTTCCTCTTTGCTGAAGGCCCTCAGAATTTAGCTAAGATGCACACAAACATCTTTGTAAATCAATACAAGAAGAGCATGTTTTTGGTAACTCTAAGTCACAGGCTTACAGGTCGCTGAAAAAAATGTGGTGGCCCAATGATTCAGGGAAGTTTACACTCCAGCAAGGTCAGCCCAAGTCAGCCAAGTTAGCAACATCCTTAAAGCCTCTTCTCTTGTTACATCAACAGTGACAACATACTGAAAACACAATTTAAACGAGTTGTACCAAGTAGCCAAACATTGTATACAAGAGAGCTGTATTGTTTACTTCCATGGAATGAAAAGCTGCTTTTGTCTACATCCATCAGAAATATGGTTGGGCATCAAACTCAGTACTTTAAAGGGTACCGACTGAATTTCTCTGGTGCTATTGAGTGCCAATTCACAAAAAAATCAAACAGTGCCAAAGCGCTACATGCCACATTATTAGAATAGAAAGGAAGAGAAAGAGCGATGCATCGTCCCTTCGACAAGTCACAGTGAGTCAGGGCAATAGCAATACTGGCCAGAGCCACACGTCTAACCTGAGGAAACACAGAAAATATAAAAGCTAAGGGCATGTTGTTTGACATTCTGAGCGTCAAGTTCCCTGCAACACACACACAGCTGATGTTAGCACACTTGCAGCCAATGCTTGGCTCATTAATGTCGAGTTAAACCCCTTTATGAACAGCAAAACATAAAGTTTTCTTTTTGATATAGCTAATTTTATATCCCGATAACTATATATATCCCAATATATAATTTATAAGAATTATATATATATGTATATCCATATCTTGACATATGAATTTAGAATTGGCATCCGTAATTTAGTGGTGTCGGTCTTGTCATAGGGGGTGCCTCTGGTCAACAATTCTTTCAGGCTCATTTGGTGTGTTTTTTTCTTTTCGTCACTTTGTGGTATAGAGGTAACATTAGTTCTTTGTCGCATCATCTCCCTGTCTCTGCACTGTTTTTAATGCTGTGTCTTTAAGTGGTAGAACAGATTAGATGTGTTTGAGTCGCTAGTAACAACTTGTTGGCGGCAATGTTTTTCAGACCGTTGTCTGGTCGGTGTCTGACTTTTTAAACCCAAACCAAAGCCAAATGATGGAATTCCCCCTTTTCAGCACCAAATGTTCTTGGGGTGCTGCTTCTGTATCCGTGTCTGCTATAACATTACCAGTAAGGTTATTTTCATCTTCCATTGCACTCTCCTCTGTCTCCGCCATGCTGTTTGGCCTCTGTTTACTCCTGAGCGACCAGTGACATAAACAAGTCCTTGCGAGTGATGTAAAAATGCCACCGCAAAGCAGTAGCGTTGCTGCAGTTACGTTCACCTTCACACAGTGAACTTGTTTTGAACTCCAAATTTGGATATCCAACGTTCATTATGGCGTTGAGTTGTGCTTTACATGGCGTATTGAAACACAAACATAGTGTACATTAACGTTAGTGTAGCAACAGTATTAAAATTACTTTACAACAAAGGGTTATATCCTACATATCCTAGACATTTTTATATTGCACTATATATATATATATATATATATATATATATATATATATATATATATATATATATATATATATATTAATACTGCACAGCTCTAAAGTGAGAAATCAATAACTTTGTCAACATCTTGAGGTCATTAATTATCTAGTTGTGTAATTTCATGCTGGAGATCACTGGCCTTTTTCTACTCATCTTTGCATTTTTACTAGCGATATTACTACATGCTGTTTATTACACTAAAACTGGATGTGAGTAATGTTTTACTATGTCTGGAGAATTAGTATGAAACCGGCAGTATGTGAATTACATATTTTTGACTGTCAAATACTATAGTATGCAACAACAATGTAACAGACAATGTTGCCAAGGCTTCTTCTACTTTGGATAAGGCTGACAAAGACAAATGGCAATGGCAAATCGTTGCACTTTACTGTTATTCTAGTGTTCATTTCAGCCGTTATATATATTTTTATATATTGTCCAATACCATGCTCATATTCCATTAATTTTGTTTTTTAGCCAGCCACCAATTTGAATAAAAATAGCTTGTCCAACTGCTTCCAGGAGTTTGAACAGCCTCATCTTCTAAAGAAACCAGATGTAGCATTTTATATTTTACAGCTGATATTGAAATTCTGTTATTACTGCGTGAGTAAAGTACAGAAAACAGGTACTGTTGGGTTGTAGTAATGAGTAATTTCAGGCACTGGTTTCAGTACCGTACTGGTTCAAATGCCTGAATCAAAAGTCCATGGCTGAAATCAAAAGTCCATTTAAATTCTACAAAGATTTCCAAGTGATGAATTGACCATCATTGTGTAAAAACTTAAGGCCAATATATTTTTGTTTAGCATTCGAGTCATTGGCGAAAATAACTTTAGTTAAAGTTTCATTGGATCATTTAATGGGCCGCTTGCTTTAAATAGTGAGTAGGCTTAAGACTTGTCAATACTTGGGATCTGTACCAGGCTGACCCCCTAATCACCGTCAGTGGCTGCCATTGTCACCGGTTGCCATGCAAGCTAATATCCCAAATTCCAGGGAAGGGCAAGGCCTGTTGAAGCTGGGAAAATCCAGTCAGAGGGCATTCTTGGAGTTGAGGCTCTGCCCAGTCTCTGCCCAGTGCCTTACCCTACTCCCTCCCCCCTGGACAAGTGTCTGTCACCCGCAATATTCTGCCACACTAACCCAAACCTAACACCCACATGTGCATGGCTGCCTGTCTCCAAGCAACCAAACATGTCAAAACAAATCTTTTCCTTCTGGAAAACCACCTGTTTGTCATGCCACACGCATGACTGTGTACAGCAGTATCATCCTTATGTGTTTACAGTTAATTGTGTGTGTATCTGTGAGCTCAGCAGAAGGAGTAAATTTCAATGTCGCTGATCTCTCAGCATCATTTATTATCCACTAAATGGTGCAAGCGTAACAGCAGGCACAGTAGCTCCTCTGCAGCTCTTTCAAGCTCAATTTGACTCTTTGCTAGAGGTTGAGGATTCAACCTGTTCTCAAGTGGAGTCTGACTACTAACACAGTAGAACTTGAAGGTCAGGCCCTTGACTCCCAAAGCACACACAAGTAAAATATGGGCAATTTGGTGCCTGAGCTCATGTTGGTTGGGCCACTGATGTGTGAAGAGAGTGCCTTGCCTCACAAGCCTTGTTAATATGAGATGTAGCATCTACAGCCAATCATTTTTACCACATCAGCTATGGATTTGTGGCGCAGCCTGGGAATCCTTTTTAATCCCTGTAATTCTTTCTTGGCTCCTAATCCTTTTTTAATTCAACTCTCTGTGTGATTTACAAGGAGTCAAGCCTAAAATGTAGGCGTGGGATCCTGTCAGCTTATTTTGGCGGATCCTTTTTCTCAATTTAAGACCCGTTTCTATATGTCTGGAAGAACACAATGGAGGAACTTTTTAGAGTTTAGGCGGGACGTGTTGTCTGCCTTCAGTCTAAGACAGATGCCTCTGGTCGGAAGCCATACAGTTCAAGTTGCTACTAGGTTGACAGGGAACAGATCCCTGACCGAAGCTCTGACTTCAAAACCCATTTAGGCATTCACAACATCTTTGGGGTTGTCTTTGCCCTAAAGCCTTTCGTTGTGAAACACATGGCCTGACCTTTGGCATGAAACTTGTGGAGCTCTTTGTTATCTGATGGTCAGTCTGGTCTCATCACTCCATTAACTAAGAGGACAGACCAGGCTTGGGGGCGAAGGTCAGTGGAGAAAAAAAGGAAGGAAGGAAGAACTGTTAGTGGAAGCATGCAGAAAAAGCACATGGAAGACTTGAGTGATGGCTTTAGTTGTCAGACAGATGAACCATGAAACAAGAGGTGTTAGGCTATTTGGGTAAAAGAAACCAAGACAAGTCCAATCTAAATACACCATTGCCTCTAACACTGAACCATACCCCTCTGTTTTGTGCATTCAGCATCCATGTTGCATCCATGTTGCTGGACTTTGTAACACTCAAATATCCTTGTGATCTGGCAGAGTAGAAGCACAGGTTGCTAATGTTAACCTGTAATGCACTGCTAGTGGCCGAGTAATGAAACAGTCTTTTTTTTTTTAAAAAAAAAACCTCATTACTTAATTGATTGTCTGAAGTTGTGAATGAACTGGGAGTGTCCATGTTTACCTATCTCAGTCAGATGGCATTGTGGTAACACCATGATTGACACCGTAATGCAAGAGAAATCACCACAGAAATCAAGACAGCATATTGGAAATGTCTGTGTATGTAAAAACACCATGTTTAGTTCTGAGGGACCAGAGCGCACAGGTTGCCATCCTCAGAGCCTGGAGTGGCTAAAAACCAAAGGAAGACTTGAGAGACTCCTTTTGTTGCTGAGCTGTCGGGGTGGAGAAATTAAATAAAGACACTTGCAATAAATGTAACCATCAAACCCAAGCACAAAAAATAAACATTGTAACGGCAGGAATTGCTCCTTTGCCACCAACCACAAACAGCCGTTCTATCTAACCTCACCCATTGCAATGTGATTATTAGACCTACTGCCGACTGGAATGCTCTTAAGAGGTCTGCTCCACTTTATAGTACAATTGTCGGTGCCCACAGTTTGCTGACAAATCATGTACTTTCCTTGTTCTGAGGTGCCCCTTTCCTCCTGGATTACGACTCTACCCACACGTCTCTTAACCCCGAGCTTCCAACAAAAACTAATTTGGCCTTGAGGGAAATCAAGCCAGTGTTGGCTGAGGAGTGGCACTAGCTCCAAATATCCCATTGTGCTTTCTGTACATCGCATTCTACTACTCCCCCTCTGTCTTTCATTCTCTCGTGGCCTCTCATTCTCCCTGCCACTCACTCCAACTCCCCACTTTACTACAGCTATGAATTCCACCCTGACCCCCATCTGCTCCTCATTGCAGATGAATGTGCAGCTGCAAGAGGGGGGCTTCCACAATATGGTTATTGTGAACAGTGGACATTTATATGGATGGGTGCATGATCCCCACTCGCAAATTCAATAGTCTAGCTTTTAGCGTCGTCTCAAAAGATCGTCCCTTTCTTCAGATTTCAGTCTCTTTCACAGATAGCTATTCGTCAACTTGGTTACGAGTGAACTCGACCATCGTGCAGCGGAGCCTCTTCAATCACACTTTTCACCTTCAGGGATAATTTGAGAATCAATTATCCTGAAAAAAAGAATGTTAGGTAATGTGGTTCCATGTAATGCAGTGCCATAAATCTGGTGTATATTGCATTAGCTTTGAACAAAGGAAAGGGGAATCAATGACTTTTCCATTATCATAACTGATTTACATCCATAACTTGTATCATTACACTGATAGGAGACCTACTGATTCAGGAAGCAGGCCTTTGTTTACATTGCATTACAGATCGCCCGGTCCGGCGAATTACTGAAACACTTGAGAACAAGCCGTTAAATCATTAACAGCAATGTCTACACCTGCTATGTCAACCCACCTTAAACAAACATATTTTGGATGTGACATCAAGGTATTGTGGTAGAGTTTTAGATTGAACACCTTTGTAGAAAAGAAACCTTAAATACCCTGACGATATTGGTCTGAGAAGTGTCAACACAAGATCCATTAAGCAGTTGTCTTGTAGCTTTGAGTGCTGTCACATTCATCAGTAGATGAGTTTACTCGGCAGCACAGACTACTCTACTCTGCATTTTTGACATTTTATTAGCTTATGAATTGAGATTTTAAATGTACTTTTGGCCTTATAACACAGAATAGGAGAGGGCGATCTTACCACAAGGCCAGTTTTGAAGTTGTTCAGGAGCTTTTGGTCATATTATGACCTTCACAAGCAGACACACTCTGCATATTTTTTATCAGCCATGTTTTTCAGTGCATCTAAGTTTCTTTTCATTTTTCGTGTTTCCCTCAATCACCTCTGTCCCATCTTACACGTCACATGACTGTGCTGACTGAAAAATGTAGATAACACATAAAATGTTAAAACATAACAACAAAATCCATTATGAGAAAAATGTAGTGGTTTGGGCCTTCATTGTGTGGTTCTGCTTCCTGTTAAAGTGGGCTGCATGTAGGATTAGGTGGAATTCACTGGGTAAACCCAATCGTATCCAAAGTCATCTCTATCTGACAACTGGGATCAGCTGTCATCTGCTGCCCCCAAGTGTTGAACATTGTAAATGACATCTAGGGTACAGTGGTACGAGCTGCCGTTAGTTTCCTTTCACAACTATAACGCAATAAGAAATCATCAAAAATGGCAAATATCACAAGAACAGAAAATGCAGAATGGATTTATTTTGTGACTTTAGAAAAGGCAGTGCTGGTATGAGGAAAAACAAAACAACAACAAAACAAATGTCATCACTGACAGAAAAAAAAAAAAACTCTTCTATCAATAGCTCAAACATTACTACCTTTTAATCTACATGTTGGTTGAACACAAAGCAATGATCAATAATGATCCAACTAGCTTAGTAAACAAGAAAATCTGAAAGTGCTGTTGCTGTTAAAGTTCTCAACCACAACAAGGGAAATCCACACCAACAACTAAGGATTTCCTTATTGTACTGAGTCTTATTAAGCCCGATATGATAAACCTCAAATAACTTTATACAAAGACATCCTAACTTTCTATGCCATTGGTCTCTTCAGTGGACCATGTAATTACATTTTGTCTATTAAGCCAGTGGGGCAGCAACAAAATATTATAGAATATATTGATGAATAAATCTATCCAATTTATATTCATAATTACTGATTACGTTTATAAATGACCCAAACAATGAATAGGCCCCATCATAGGATGACTGAGTGCTAAGTGACACAAACTCCCACAAGTATTTAAGTTATAAAGACAAACCATTCTCACTGGGAAAACTGAGAAATGAGAAGCCAGCCATGTTTTTGTATTTTCTTGATAAATGATTATCAAACTAACTCACTAGCATTTTTCTTTCTTTCTTTTTTTTTCTTTTTAACAAACTGACCAATGAATTTACAGGATTACTCATACATAGCTTGGTATGAGAATGTCACAGTGTTGTGTGGAACAGTCAAAGAGAGCAGTCCACTGCAGAAGTGAGGTGCCCCGAGTTGTGCTCTTTTAATTTTAAGTGCTGTATCATAGGAAACTGGTCCTGTTTCAGTTTCGTGAAAACATTTCACCTCTCAGGCTTCTTCAGTTGTAACTCACTGGAAGAGATGTGCAGACTTTTAAACTCTGTGTGGGAGTGTCCTTACAGAGTTGTTAAGGACACGTATAAGCCCTGAGTTTCAGAGTCGTTAGGGGCATTCTTGTGGGTTGTTCACTTAACCGGCCGTCATGTGGGTTGCTGGAGCTAGGTGAGCCTAGTGTGGATGGTTATTAAGTTGTCTGGGGGGAGAACTCAGTACTGCATTGTTGGTGGGTGAGTACTTTCATATGCGACAGACGGTTGTTCCAGCATGGCTTAGATGGATTCTTTTACTGCTCTTCCAAACCTTCTGTCTTTTCATGCCAATATGTTTACATTGTTGTCCTCAAAGGAATGATTCTTCTCCTTCAGATCTAAGTGGAAAGCAGACTCTTGACCTGAGGAGTAAGCCCTCCTGTGTTCTTCTGCCATTCATTTATAGAGAGGTTGTTTTGTCTCTCCAATGTACAAATCTGTACAGTCATGTAACATACAATATAGGATATATTGTACATTTAAAAAAAAAAACAGGTCACAGCAGAAAGCAGCAGACTGGTGTATCTGACTGCCTTTACTGAGGCTGAAAAAAATACAATAAAATGTATAGAAATGTGTGTGCAGCAGTCTATATGTATACTTATGTTTATCTTGCTATTCGCAATCCAATTTCATAATGTCAGTATCGATCATAATCCTAACCCTCACCTTCTCTCTCCCTCCTTCATCCCACTGTTCACTAAAAAACCCCAGGAATTAGCCGGTAAGGCACCGCGTCCGTGTAGCGTTTCCAGTCCTTGCCATACTTGCTGCTGCAACGGTGTTCATCACGCACACAGCGGTGCACCAACAGGATGGTCATGTAAACTATGTAAAAGTATGGAAGCATGTGGCCAAAGCCACAGGCGGCACAGTAGGCCAGTGACCCCATCAGGTCACCAGTATAATTGAGATGGCGGGCCACTCCCCAGAAACCTGAGGTCATGAGCTTGCTGCGGTGGACGACACCGTCAGCTGAGCGATACAAGCACTCGATGAACGTTGGTTTGCGGCCCCAGATTGAGCAGGAGCCCTCAGTACGGCGGAACAGGTCCTTCTGGTGGTTAGTGGATCGGAAGATATAGTAACCAACAAGGCCAAACAAGAGGACAGCCAGGGCATGGGCATCTGAAAGCTGGACTGGGTGGTACACCAGATACAGACCCTGGACACACAAGACATTTACTTTACTTACTTTACGTACACTCACACACTTATTTCTTTTTTTTTTTTTTAACACTTTAATTTCATTGAGACGCTTATTTTAGAGCTTACATTTTTGCATAATATATGAAAACCATTTTCCTGATATCAGATAGGTGTGTGTGTGTGTGTGTGTTAGCATGCATCTGATTGTTACCTGCAGTGTGTAGAGGTAGGGCAGCCAGACACAGTCACCCCAGCCTAGATACCATCCAAAGTGGTCATGGCAAATATCAATGGTCTTCAGGTACCAGGCCTCATTCCAGAAAAAATCCAACACATAAATGGCCTACAGGAAAACACACATGACACAAGCTTCCAGTAATTATTATAAATCTTAAACTGTGAATCCTGTCAATTGTGACCCATGAAGTAAGCATTTTACATATCATACAGTTTGTTACTCTAACACTTAGAACAACAAGCCCACTCACATACACATAACATTTAGCACAGGTGTACACGTTTACTGAGACCCAAAGACACAAATTCAACAATCTCAAGATTTTAACACTTTCTGAAATCTCTCGGTTTGTTTCCATATTGCAGCACTTCTGCTTCCACATAAGGGCTACAACTAATGACTATTTTGATAGATGATGAGACATCTATGACAATGACTCTTTTTCATTATATTTAAGTGGTAGCAGTGATAAAATACATGTTCTTTTCTTTAACAAAAGTGCATTTTGGGTATAATAATCAGCATGCATAACATACAGTTTGTTAAACAAACATTCCCTACTCTAAAGACTCAACAGCTGCAAGATGCAACTTAATGAAGCAACAAGCCAATCACAGTTTATTCAAACTGAGGAAAGTCAGCATCTCCAAGTGGTCACAAGTGAGGCTTCCTCTCTTCTAGAGTTGTGCGATATATCATTTGGGCATTGCCATTGTGATGTACGTGCGCGCAATAGTCACATCGCAGGGCCTGCGATGTAGGAGGCAAATGAACTCATCTAATTTCAAGGGTACCTGACACAGTGATCCACCAGTCACATTAGTTCTTATTCAGTGTGCCGAAGCTCACTTTAGCAGATGTTTCTTCTGCTCGCCGCCATCCTGCCAGTGAGAAGTTTCGATTTCCGAATGCGACGTAACATGAAGAACAGTTAAGGTGGACCATTCCTAAAGCTTAGTTCCATATAAATGCACAGATAATTCATTGTTTTGTTGTTAGCGAAAAACAATATTGACCTTGAAGTTGAAAAAGGAGCCTCATATAAGAAACAATACTAAAATCAAAAGCTGGAAAAGTCACATGAGATATTGTGTGGATAATTGTTGCTGGTCGACCTTAACTCTCGTCCATGAACAAGCAGAACAAGCATCTGCTTAGGTGAGTTGTTCAAAAACTTTTCAGTAATCTCTGTGTACATCAACTATGTTCTCAATGCTCATATTCATGCGCAGAGACCCTGGTGATACTACAAGCAAAGTTTCATGTTGTGTCGAGCCTTCTCAGTGCTTTAACAATAGCAATTTTTATGCTAATTTGCCCCTAGCACTCCCATTTAAAAAGGAGTTTGACCTGAAAATGAAAATACGGTCAATCTTAAAAGTGCCTCTTTGGTCATAATTATGCTTTTACACGAAGGTTTGACTCATATACATTCTCAAAAAGCCTACGCTGCATTTTGGTGAGAGTTTCACTTTAAGATTTAAAGACACATTTTACTAATTGCTTTGATTTAAAGGATTCAAAATTTGGGAAACTAAAGGGCTTAAAGTTAATCTTCAAGTTATAGAACAAGTTCAACTTATTCATCTTATTACAAGTTGTTTAAGTTGTAAATTGTAAATCACTCTGGCAACTGGCAATGTGCTAATATTTTTTATATAGTTTTGTTTAAATCCTGTTTATTTCTTTTCTTCTAGATTCAAAAAACCTGATTTAGGTCTTATTTTATTTATTTATTTATTTTAATATTGTTTTGTTGAAGCTTGTTTACTTATTTTCTACTATTTACAAAACAAGTCAAATTTCATCAGCAATCTGATGAAAGCTGCTCTTATTTTAATACTAATACTAATACTAATACTAATACTAATACTAATAATAATAATAATGATAGTTATTATGATTATCATTTTTGATTTTGCTGTAAAAGATTTCAGTTGTTGAATAGAAGTTTGAATAACCTGTTTATCACTCATTGTTAGTTCCTTAATGTAATTAAGAGCTAGAATGTTCCAATTTAAGATGGAGAGCTCAAAAGGTTCAAAGGTTTGTTTATTGTCATTCAATTCACGTTTGCGCATGATAGAACGAAACATGTACTCAGGTCCCAGCACAAAAAAAGCAAGCAATAAAAGATAACAATAAGAATATCTCTAAAACACAGACAGAAGCCATACTCCTAACATTCACAAAAAGAGACTGCAGGTTAATTGTCCACAAATTCCTGTATTTTTTCATATCGCAATATATCGCAGGGTTAAAAAAGATCACAATGTCAGATATTCCCAAAAGACACCTTGCTAGTTTAGACAGAGTAGGAAAACGAGCCTCATTTTCCTTCCAATTTAGCAGCTTCCATATTGCTCTTGTTACCGGTCACAAGTGCGCATGTGGTGTCAGTTCATCAATGAGTTGGGAAAAGTGAGATGTCTCACTGTGAGCTAGTTCAACTGGCTATGGTGAAACATTGTTGAGCATGGCCGGGCATGCCATGGGATACACAGATGATGACGTCACAAACGACTAGTCGACACACCCCTTTTCCACAGAATAAATTCAACTTTTCAACAGATATCATTCCATCCAATTCATCCATCCTTCTTCCTCCTTACCTGCAGTACGTTGACCAGGATCATGGAGTTGGTGACATGGCCGTACAGTTCCTGTTGCTTGGCCATGTAAGACAGGTTGATTAGCGTCCAGGCTACGATGCCAGGCCGACCGTTGAAGAAAAGTTTGAAATCAAACCACTCGCCAATCCGTGGGTTGAACTCAATGCCCATCATGTAGTCATAGAAGAGGTTCCCTGTGAACTTGCTATAGAATCACAAAAAAAGGTGGAAGCAAACAAGTCAATTCAGTTCTGTACTAATTACTAGTAAATAACTGGTTAACCTTCCAGACATAGATAACATTTCTGCAGTAGAAATCTACTCCAGTGAATTGTCATCCTCTTATCAGTACTCACCAGTCTTCAGAGTTTGTGGGGAAAAGGTAAGCCTTTATGAACGCAAAGGTGGCAACAGCATAGCCCAGTATGTTAGCACACCACATCAGGGGGATCCAGTTGTCGAAGATGATGGTGGGGGAAAACCAGTGGAAAAAGTTGGCATTGGCATACCACAGAGCATGAGTGATGAGCCAACACTGCAGTCCATTGATCTGGTACTTGTTAACAAGGCCTACAAGAGTGGATGGGGACACAAAATTATTTTGTTACAGAGCTCAGAGTTACCATCCTCCACGGGCACCGAGCCACATCGGTGTTACACCGGATCTTTGAAACTTGTGGCCTGATGAGCTTGGCTGTGTGTGTTAATTACCAGCAGGGGTTAGTGCTCCGTCCTGCACCCCACCAACATAGCCAGGAATAAACTTATGAGTGATGTCAGGAACACACATATACAGGAACGCCTGAGGGACAAAACAACCTGTAACTTGCTGACATTTGCAAAGAAAATGGATTAACTCTTCTGCCTTACTATTACACTTATTCTTACCTGGAAGGCCACCCAGATGGCGTATATTTTGGCAGCTGACCAGGTGAAGGAGGCTGTCCGGGCCCAGATGGAGAGCAATGAGGTCTCTCCTCGAAGCAACTCAAACAGAGGCTGGCTGATGGAGCACTGGTACTGATCACAGGCCATCACAAAGTAGAAGACAATGAAAGGGGCAAAGCACAGGAGGCCTATCACGGAGATCAGGGAAAACCAGTCCACCTCCCTGATAACATATCCGATATACATACAGATAAATTATGAGGACATGACAGGAGAAAAAAACAGTGATAGAACATTGTTTATTTTTTTGAGAAACAATGAGAATATATTATTAGCATGAACTCACAACTCATAGTTCTCTAAATGTATAGTGTGGGGTAATGTGTGAAATGTAACTAGAGTCAAATCAAGTGTTACAGGGTAATATTACAAAATCAAAATAACCCAGACATTTTTTTCCACAAGGAATTTCTCCTTAAGTCTGACAGTTTCTTTTTAATTTCCACGTATGACTTTTAAACAAACTCCTGCTTAAGTCTTGAAAGGAGATATTCACATTGCATATCTTAAACATGCAATTTATGGGCTTTATAAAGTTATTTTTTAAATAAGAAATGTTTTTTACTGTGAGAAATTTCAACTTAGATCAGTTGTGACCTTGTTTTCTAACACACTTGCTATCATTTGCCATCTTCAAACTAATTTAGTACTCTCTCAAGGCAAAAGTTAGTATCAGCTAGTACATTAATATACTCAATGCTTACTATTTATGTAGCACTGAATACCATTTGCTATACTCTGTATGCTGCAATACACCTTTGACAAATACACAGTTACATATTATTAGTGTGGACAGAGTCCCTCATTGGATGCTCTACAGTACATCATTTTGTTACTAATTTCTTAAATTATTATTATTACTTAAAGTAAAAAAAATAAAACACTATGAAGGACATAGAGAGACCCTTGACAGGGAGACTTAAAGTGAGGCATCGACGAGTTCATTGACATTTTTAGGTAATTCATTAGCTAGTTGGATAGGTTGCTGTTGGCGATCACTGGGCTTTGATCACTGTCATGGTGGACGTTAGCATTGTTACTGGTGTTAGTGAAGACCAAGTCACTGGCTGTGCCTGAAAAGTCTAGACTTACTTTTGAAAACTAAAAGGACATTTTTATTATAACAGAGAGATTAAGGACCAAAAAGAGGTACAGGTTCAGATGTGAACAGTACCTACACATAAGAGTCCAAACTGGCAGTGTTTCAGGTATGTTTTTTCACTCTACCTTCTCCCCTTTTTTTTGGCTGACCGCATCAGTGGGGCCAGCCCTACAATCACATTTGTCCGAGTGAGTATGAGAGTAAGCAATAAATTAACAGATTAGTCAAGGCTGTTGAGCTGAATTTGCACACTGGCTGTTTGCCTTTCAAAATGAATCTAGGAAAATGGTTATTATCCATTTATGTGCTGCACATAGGTTATAGCACTGATGCCTGCGGTCGAAGATGATGCTTTATACTATTAATAAATATTAATTTAGAGGCATACAGGGTAGGATTTGTTGGCTGATGTTAACACTATTACGCTACAGAGTGAATCAAGAGAGTGAGCAGTAGTATCATGAAAAAACTGTAAATTAGAGAAATAAAATGTTATTTTCTGATTGTGTCTGAGTGGATTTGTTCTAAAAAAAAGTTATGTGGAAGGCTGCCTAACTGCTGGTTTCTGTGTGATCGTTTAGCCATAAATATGGGTGCTTTCATACATGGAATCAGAAATGGTTGTTTGGATATTCACAGTTCCAATTTTAGACCGCTCAAAGCATCCTCTCCATGATGATCCAAGAAGTTATCTTTTGGTCATAATTTAAATTCAAAGTCCAAATAGGAATGGAATTTAATTTAATCTAAATAACATTACACATTGCACTGCGTGTATTGTTTTTCCATTTTACATGTGTACCAACAGTGCTGCCAAGTGCAGGTGACTAACACTAATTACAGTGCTTGAATGCATCATGTGTAGACACAAAAGAACCACTAAAGCTGCTGCTCTCCTAACAGGTTTGCACATGCTTTGCCTCTAGTGGAGACATGGTGTTACAGTAAACATCTCAATTCTAATAGCAGGAAAGGCACAAGAGTAACTACTAGCATAATGAGGGCCCTTCTTCTTTGGGGTTTCACGGCAGCTGGGCTCAAAAAGTTGCATTGCTGCCATCTATGGGACTAGCACCTTAGTGCACTATATCCTGCTGTATAGACCAGTGTCTTTTAAGAATTTGAAAAAAACCCCACTGTTTTCACGTTGTATGCTTGTCAATCACTGCAGCATTTAAATGCCATTACTGGCACCTAAAACACGTAATTGCCTACCAATTAACTTTTAACTCGCCCTTCCAACCTACCACCAGGCTGAGCAAGTTTTCTGGGGGAAACCCTAAATTGGCGCCTCTCCCGTTACTGAACTGACTGGTTTCTATGAACTGGTCACCCACCGGTTCCAAAGCCACATCCACAGTCAGATGCAGTTTCTGTCTCACTGTCTGACTTTACTGTGTGTTGGGAGAACAAATAGATTGATATGATCACATCATTTATCTATGATGATCTGGTAAGAATAATTACGCTAAAATCCCAAAAGCAATGTCTCTTGCTCACTGTATCACTTATCAAATGGATTTGTTTAACATGTGGTTCCAGAACTTCACTCTACATAGTCAGCCAATATAAAGTTATTCTCTTCAATCTCAATGCATGTTTCAGGTAGGTAGGTTTAGGTTTGAATTTTCAGGTACAGGGCATGTTTCACTCTGTGCTAGACCTGTAATGAAGTCAAGTGCATTACATTGCAAAATGGCCTTAAGCAACCTGTGACATAATATGAACTTACCATGCTCTTCCCCACTGTGCTGGCTCCTCACTCTGTTCAGATGTTTTCCCATTGGCACTGGGCTGAGTACGTCTCCTGGTGGCCTCCATGCCTGCTGTACCATTTGTTTCTGCTGAATGATCAGGTAATCAGGTTAGGATCAGTGGTGCAGTGGTAAACTGGGTGTTGTACACTACCACAGTTCTTTAATGACAGTCCAGCATACAATGGGAGTAACCAAACATAGGCGCAATGGGTAATGGTACAAACAAACAAAAGATATATAATTTTCCTCTTTTATCACTTTTGGAATTGGTGTATATATACATTTTTTTGTGTGGTCACTTTTAATAAAAGCTCTGAGGGGTCACCACAGGTCAAAATGAGGTAGCTCAGTCCAACATGCCAAACCTTTATAAACAGATAATGAAGAAGCATGTTTGTCTTGCAATTAAAGTGCATGTCCTTGGAGATGAGAGATAACAAACAGCGCCTTGAATGGAGGTCAGCCTGATAAAGCTAGCACGTACAGCAGCCTGTGGATACACTAATAATGTCGACATATTTATTCAAATGAAAAACAACGTTTTGTTCTCTGTAACTGTTGATATCTCTCTGGACCCCTCGCCCGCTCTCTCTCTCTCTCTCTCTCTCTCTCTCTCTCTCTCTCACACACACACACACACACACACACACACACACACACACAGAAAGAGTTAGGGCCAATGCTGCTAGTATTCACACCAAAGCTACACTAACAATAGAATAATGAGCTGAATGCCTCCGTTTCTCTGTTGAGTCCACGCTTGCATGTTTTCCAGCAGTTTGGCCCACAGACAGATGTAGTGCGTATAGAGGGAGGGAACAGTTCCCCCGTTGCATAACCAACCTCAACAAATGGAAACATTTCACTCTTGTCTGAATTTATGTTCACGGAATGGAATCATCCTGCGGGTGCCGTTTGTCCTGATGCTAAGTTGCTGTGAGCTCCTCAAACAATGGTATCTTAATTAACCACCAAATATCCCTGTCCTCAACGGTAGGTCTTAAATAACATGCCGACATTATGGACATCATTTGACGTAAACTGGACGTTATAGTAGATTCAATTCTTGTTACAGACGCGCTATTGTACACTTACCCATAGATAACTGCACCGTCGGACAGGGTGCTGGGGTCTCGGCTCGTGTTTCCTTCTGGACCAGGTGCTGCTATCACATAACCGCTGGACATAAGTCGCTGGCCCCCAGGCTCCGCCCATAACGCCACTACGCATTAAAATTCAACCAATGATTTCAGTTAAAAGGCGGGCCTGTGGAGTTGACCGGCATTTGATTGGACAATGCTAACTGGAGCCACCAGCGCCTCATAAAGTCTCCAGTGGTTGAATGGGCGTCAAAGTACTGATCAGGCAGCATTATGACACAGCTGGCACCGTTATCTACGTTGCGTGTCCAAACACTGGCCTTGAGCATGCTGGCTTTTTATAACAGGTAATCATGTCAGTATGATACCAATGATAGATGCATGAAGACATTAACAGCCAAATTTGCTGAGATATTTTTTCATTGTGTTTCATCTTAATGCTTTCTAAAGTCCAATTACAATGCTTAAAAAACACAAATTACTAAAATATTTGTAAAAAAGCAGTGCTATATTGTTATACCTATGTAGCAAAACAAAAAACAAAATACACACAATTTTATTTTGTACTTGGACAGATGTGTTTAAGACTGTAATTGACATGTGGGTATTACATGCACAGACAAAACAATATTGCTGTTAAACAGTTGTTTCTGGACAGGCAGCTAACATAAATTGGGACTAATCTACAATATAGTAGATTGGCATAAACACATCATTCTATGATGTTTCGGTCAATTCACTACAGAAATGGAAGTTTAGAGGAACTGAAGTCCAACCAAAATTAGAAACATCTAATCTCATGATATGATCCCCTTTAACTGTAGCAGATGATGAAAACAGGTCTGTTGGTGCCCAAGATGCACATCTGGCACTGCAAACAAACAGTTGTTTAGAGTCCCAGTAGGGAGTGAGAACTGTCTCCTCTGTGACCTGAATGAAATGAAAGTCACATTTTAATTTACTCTTTCAGTACTGTGGTTGCTACAAGTGGGCAGTTGCTTCTGAGTGTTCTTCCTTAAAATTGTCTAGTATTTCCTCATTGTTACTTTTGTGATTATTTCTAATTTTCATTCATTCATTCATTCATTCATTCATTCATTCATTCATTCATTCTTTTTCCTTGTGTGGTGATAAAATGTTCATGGATCCATGATAAAATCTGCTGTGCTCCAGTTTCCAGGCGCATGTACATAAATGAAACACTAGAGGGTAGTACTCAGCTGTTAAATATACAGACACCTGCTTTAAATGACACAAGGTAGAGTTGATAGACCTTCTGGTAGAGTCAGTCTGTTCTGGTCTATACCACCAACTCAATAATCTGACCAAATCGAAGCGCACTGAATTTTTTTCTTTTCCAGCCTGTCACATTAAGCCAATTTAGATGTGTGACATTGTGCTAGATCCAGAAGAGCTCTTCTTGTTCAATATGATGACAGAGATCTCTGAGAAATTAATATTAACAGCTGCACATTTTAAATTTCATTCTTGCATATTAGCATTTGTATAAAGATATCAACATCATCATTTGCAGAATGTTATAGCATTAAACAAACAGTGCTCCATGGGTTTCATCACAGGACTGAGCACTATTAAAAAAAATGCTGCCCCAAATCTCAGTGTCACTTAGACCGTTAAATGTTAAGAATAAATGAATGAGAGGAGGAGAGAGTCCTGTTTATGCTTCTATCCACCTTTGGAATGTGTTGAAACGTGAAAAGCTGATTAGGGGTACTTTTTCTTCAGTACTGGCTTTGATATTTGGAATTCCTGTCTCATTACTTTTCAGTGTTTTGTGCCAAGTTAGACATTTCTCTATCGTATTATTCCTTGCATGTATTCATCACCAGACACCCTCCATCTGAAACTCTTCAAGACCCCGACAGTGCTTCTGAGAAATGTAGCTGTATTGTACAGTAGCAACATTTTGACTCATTTCAGTAATGTTGAGAGGATATTGCTATTTTCTTTAATTGAAAAAGGAAAAAAAAGAACTTTGTCCTGATTTAATTCTTCACCAGACACTCTACTGTGCCTACCAATCTTTCTCCTATTCCCCTCTGCAAGTCCCCTAGTTTTCTGTTTTCTACCAGTTCTCTCTTCTATACTCTTTGATCAGTTGCCTTGTTGCTATGCTGCATCCAGACAGTGTGATGTATCTGGGCCAAGCAGCAGACATCATTGCTTCACAACACGTCTGAGACAAAGAGGAGATTTTGTGCTGCTGGCACCTTTGGTTACCTCATGAAATTTGGAATTTGAATTAAAATGCACCAGTCTGCTCTCTCTGCAAGGAGCTCATTTATTGAGCTACACAAGGTAGGTGTACTGTATTTACCCTCTACCATTTTTGACTTTCAGAATTCTGACTGTGAGATACTGGAATTCTGACTATGCTTTATAAAGTGCCTCCCTCGGCCCCTAAACCCCCAAAACTCCACAGCATATAGGCTACATATTTTTCGCCAACAATCCCAGAATGCAATGTTTCACACTTTATAGATGCAAAAATTACAGCTGTGAGATCAGCTGTCAGTGATGACACAACATGTCGATGAGTCATAAGTGTCCAAAATCTCAGTTTATTGCTCAGTATAGCCTAAGATACACAGTATGTATCATGTAGAGCACAGCCATAGATTCAAATTACAAACACAAATCAGCAGCCGATGTCACATACACAAATATAGGTTCTTTTCAGGGCAGATACCCAATGGTACCCCACTGAGCAGCATGCTTGGGAATTGACCAATCTGGAATGTACGTATTTATCAATGATACCAATTACTCCTGTGCTTGTATTGTTGTTGCACGTCAAACTGTCTGCAATTTAAAAAAAAGCCCTATTTATGATATAACATGTAACATTTCAACATTTAAAGGTCTTAAAACAACTAGACCTTCATTATTTTTCATGATTTTGACAGAGTTCAAATCCATAATTATATTCAACATAAGAATGTGTTTCATTTGGCTGCCTGATGCTATAATTTCCAGGAGAAAGTCAGACAGTTAAGAATAAAACTTAAATATATTAGCTCATCGGTGAACACTTCTGCTAAGTCACGTAAATAGATGTTCATTGGCGGTGGTTGTTTAACCGTGACAACAAGTCCCATGGTCTTTTGTCTTTTTGATTTTTTGATATAGAGTGTGAGTGTGTGTTTAATGGGTCATAAATGCGGTTGACAGAAGAGAAATTTGTAATTTTGTAATTTCTTCAGGTTTGCTTTAGTTTTTGTGAATTAGAAGAAAGGTGTGTATGTTTGAGATGCAATAATTCTATTTCCATCCACTAAAATGTAGTTTTATTTGTATTTGTTCAGTGGTAGCAAATCAGAAAAAAAAACTACTTTGGTATAGATGCCAGTACAAGTCTACTATGTGTAATTTGGGGTTGCTTGTCTGTTTGTTTGTTATGTGACAGGTAAGACTGTTTTTCTATTTCAGTTCATTGGTTAGTCAACAAACTTAACAGGTTAATACAACAGAATATGACATTATTACCAAGTGCAAGGAGGACAGTCTGTGCTCTGTCTGTGTGCATATTTGTGTGATCAATATAAAAAGAGCTGGCAATGGTGTGTGTGTGTGTGTGTGTGTGTGTGTGTGTGTGTGTGTGTGTGTGTGTGTGTGTGTGTGTGTGTGTGTGTGTGTGTGTGTGTGTGTGTGTGTGTGTGTGTTTGTGTGTGTTTGGGGGAGGAAGCCTGACAAATCCTACCCTAATCAGCTCCCTTGGGATAATGCATGTGTGTCTGTATGCATAACAATGTGTATGTACATGCAATTTTCAGAATGTATACCAATTGTGTATACATGAGCTAGGATTGTGCATATTAGTGTATATATGTGGGCCTGTGTCCCTTTGCAGGTGTTTAAGTATCTAATGAATATGAGGGCTCATGTTGCCTCAGAGATGCAGAGCAACATGGCTCCTAAATAATTTACTTTAAATGAAAGTGAAAAATTAATGAGAGCAGATCCTCTCCTCTGTTTGTCCTCCCCCTTTCCCCCTCTCCTGTGGACCTGATGGAAATGTCTTCCTCCATGCTCCGGCTCAGTTAGCCTCACCATCAGTATTGTCATCGACATTACAATTCCCAAATCGGTGGTTTATTTGTCTTACATGGGTCCATGATAATAAAACTCTCAATACACTTTAATATTGGGATGTACACTAATTCTGTGCCTTTTTACCCATATTTAAAAAAATCTTGTCGCCTGTCCAGCCCATCACCATCAGAAAGATGATAATATATATAGGTCAGCTGTGCTACCAGCTTATTATGACCCATATACAACGATCTCTAGTAGCCATAGTAATTATTCAGCAGCAAAGGAGGAAGTCAGTAGTTGAAAGAAGAAAGGGTGGACCGACAAGTTCAAATTCAAATTCAGAGGTAAATTTGTAGTTGAATTACCAAACATACATTACATACAAAAGTTAAGTCACATGAGTAACATCATTATTTTGACCTAAACTATAATGTTTTTCCAAAATCTACACTGGACTTTGCTTCAAGAGTCAGCAGTGACTTTTTAAATTGTGTTCCCTAGGCAATGTAATGAATGACAATGATGTTACTAAAGTGACATTACTTACAAGACGGTAATGTAGATGTAGTATGACCTCTACCTTAACCTAACCACTGGAGCCTAAACCTAGCCAGTAGTTTTGTGCCTCAACCCAACTGAAGTGCCACAGTTTGACAATGTTATAACAGTCCAGAAATCGTGTCATAACATGTGCCCTTTTTGTTATCAAGCTTTATTTTGAAATTCTAACTGGAGATTGCATATTACATATCATTACCAGTTTACCCACACAGCTTTTCACTTACAAAACTGATGCTAGAAGGGAAGGTAGAGTCACAGTTTGAAGCTTAAGCCCACTGTCCCTGCAGCTATATATGAGAAGTAAGGAGTGACAATTTTTTGGAGCAACAACCTGCTGAGACTTTGATGTGTGGATAAGAAACACATAACTGATACATGTTACTGCTGTTTTTCCTGATGTCTTTTTAAAGGTGTTATTAATTATTTGATGGAAACCTTAGATCTACCATCAGTCTAGTTCTATTGTGATTTTGAGGCTGCCCTTCCTTTTCACAGTTTCTCTACCTAACCTTTGCATTATCAATAAAAGCCTTGGCCCTGGGAGAAGATTCATCAACATACTGTTTCAGTTGAAGCCTATAGTGATTTTAAAATTACTAAAACAAATTGGTATTAAATGCAGTTTGTTAAAGATAGGGTTTAATTTCGGCATTAATCAAAATCTTAATTGCTTTCTTCAGTGCCGTTGACATGATAATCATGGTTATTTTCCATATAGTGCATTTTCATGCATGTTACTCAAATCCGTCTTTACCAGAAAAGTGCAGTTGAATATTTGGTTCTAAACACTGGAAAGAAAGAATCACCCAAACTAAAGCTAAAATAATAAAAGGTTATGTATTAGTTGGACTAACGACAGGATCATGTCATTGGGAATTATATTATATTATATATATATTTGAAAGTATTTGGACCCCTTCACTTTTTTCACATTTTGTTATGTTGCCACCATATGCTAAAATAATTGCTCTGTGGCAGGGACTGGCTGGCTTGTCAGGGATGAAAGAAAGCTGAACAGAGAAAAGTACAGAATTATCCTTAATGAAACCTTGGTCCAGAGCACCGAGGACCTGAGACTGAGCTGAAGGTTCACCTTCCAAAGGGACAATGACCCTAAGCACACAGCCAAGACTCTGTAAATGCCCTTGAGTGGCCCAGCCAGAGCCCTGACTTGGACACAATCAAACACCTCTGGAGACACCTTGAGAGGATCTGCAGTGAAAAATGGCAGAAATTCCCTAAATCCAGGTGTGCAAAGCTTGTCATACTCAAGAAGACGCAATGCTGTTATCATTGCCAAAGGTGCTTCAGCTGGAGGTAATGTGTGTGAGATCAGTCTGACAGACTGTAATGCAATGAAAACACAGACCATCTCATGGGACTGCTAAAAAGACGCCCAGATGGGCATCATGATGAGTCACTTCACAATTATTTATTTGGAGAAATTCCAACGCTACAGCTCAGACAAAGATTATTTAGAGCAGCAAGGCTAGACAGTAACTTCGACTTGTGTTAGATTTCAGAGGGAGGAAAAGTCTGATTTTTTCTTGCTCTGAATAACTGTGGTGGGAGTTCACAATGCATTTTCTGCCCTCAGCATGACCTATGTGCTGTTAACACATCTATAGCTACATTTAACTGGAGGAAATATATGTCAAGTGGCACAATAAAATGCATTTACAGCATACTGTACTGGGCTTTCATTTGGAGGGAAAGGTTAAAAGTTTAAGGAGGAACGTGTGTAGCAGTTGCCCTTTTCCAAGAACTGACCTGGAAGCAGTGCTCAGTTCATTTCCTGGTTTGTGAATATAAAAGCCCTGCAAAACCGACAGAAAGAACTAGGAGTTTTCAACGTTACTTTTAAAGTCATGAATTTACTGCTTTGCCTATGGGGCATTTCTTACGAGGGGAATAAAACAGACACAATAAATGAATCATCAGAATTTTTTTTTTTTTTAAATGCCTGCAGCTACAAAGGAAACAAGAACACAGAAAAATATACAGTACAATGTGGCAAAAGTCAATAAAATTAAAGTCTGTGAGAGATGTTTCCTGTAATCGCAATTCTGCACGGTGGATAATTTCTTCTCACCAATGCTTTTTCCTCTGATCTTAGAAAGACCGGAAGCAAACTCAGGCCAGTTTGGACCACCAGGAGGGGATATTTTAGGCCAGGGAGAGGGGAAGCCCGTGAGAAAAACTGGTGGGGAGCGGCACTAAAATAGGCACCAGAAACAAACCCAGGTGAGCAGACAGGAGAACGAGACCTTCCTGGACCCTGACCAGTACCCACCTCTGGAATTAAACTGTTGAACTCTCTTGAGGTACCAAATGGTTTAACAAGATGGGTTTGGCATTGGTGCGTGCATTTGTTTTGGAGGTGCATGACAGGGAGACCGCAGGACGGGTCATGATGAGGTCATGTATTAACAGTAACTACATAAAAATAGCAGTGTTTTCACTGATGGTCTTTTTTGCTGTTAAAGGTTACTTATAATCATCTGAGGAATCATGGTGATCATGGTGCTGTTTCATAAACACAGTTTCTTCTTAACATTTTGCTACAATTGATTTTGTTAATTTTTGAATGTTTAAAGACATGTATCACATATTGCAACTTTAATGCTCAATACTGATATATCTATATATATATATATATATATATATATATATATATATATATATATATATATATATATATATATATATATAGATATAAAAACGTTTTCAATTGAAAAGAAACAGAGTTTCACCAGGTGCTGTTGCTCTGTTTTGGGGTTTGAATCATCCAGGTCAACTCATTCCAATCAACTTTCTCATAATAAACTTGAAGAGGCTGTGGTTTAATTGCACTGACACAAAGGTTATAGACCGACACAAACATTTGACTGACACAAAGGTTAAACTGGTTTTCAGGGTGATATTAGCCTCTCTCCACAAATCTGATATCAGTCAGTCAGGGTGCATAACACTCTACGATATAACAGACAAGAATAATATGCTAACATTCTGGGTTCATGGTTTTTAATGTATCTGAAAATATGTACATTTTTGGAATTCTAAAATTTAGAGATTCGTTCTTGAAAGGTATACATATGTTGGCTGTAACAGCTATTGTCTAAAAGTATTTTAATATGAATTTGATTTTTTTACCCATTAAGATTTTAATGAACTCTGCCTTAAACACAAACTCACATTCTTCACATTTCCTCAGTTAACTTTTGACAGTTAACTGTTCCAAAACTTAAGTCGTCCAGCTGGCAAGAGAATTATCAGCAGTGGTGTCTCTGAGCTTTAGTACAGACTGGTGTGTGGGCATGTGTGCATCTGCAGCAGAGAACTATGCACAATAATAATATTTTTATCAGAAATATTGGACTAGTTCATCCAAATCCTCTTTTTCTCTCCGTTAAAGTGTGAAAATGTGATCATCTTCAAATGTTTGCATCTGTGCAGCTGTGTAAGAGATCATGTCTGTGTTTGCCAGTATGTGTGTGTGTTCCTCTGAGACTGTCCTGTTTCGTGTGTGTTTCTGCAAGCATATTGTAAGTGTGTCTGTTTCTGTGTGCATCTGTGTGAGCATTTCTGCGTGTTGTGACGTACGAGCGTGTGTGTGTTTAGTCTGTGAGATGCGTCAGTAACTGGGGCAGAACTGATTGTTGCTGATGGCTGTAGGCAAGCACAGACCTACATTCTGCTCTGCCATACAGAGGAGGAGGAGGAGGAGGAGGAGGAGCAGGAGGAGGAGGAGGTTTGCAGTAGGGTAATGAAAACTGGGGTCTCTTCAGTACTCCTCTTCATCCTTTATCTGCCTTCTTCTATGACAGCCTCCCACACTCCTTGTCATGAGCTTTCCAATCTTTGTTTGGCACTCTCTCCTCTATACTCCAGATGCCTCTTCATTGTGTCTGGTCTGACACTTGACAGACCCTAGGACTTACTCAGCACATACAGAGGAAGTGACTGGAAGCAGAAAAGTTGTGACCTGAAAGTAAAAGAGGAAGGGAGTGACAGGTCACGTTTCAGTATAGATTTGTTTTCCAATATCCCAGGTATAAGGGCTAATCTCGCTCCAACTCAGATTCAGATTCATAAACATATTACATATAGTAGCTACAAGGAAACAGGTTCACAAAATACACCCAAAGTGTATTTTACTTTTGTTAGAAATATTCTGAAAAACAGCTTTCACAAAGAAATGTTAACTACAATTTGCACTTAATCAGAACCAACAGTTGAAACTGTGTGCTACTGATTCTGCTCCAAAATGGTGGCAAAATTTGAACCCAGGACCTCATATGTAGAGTACAGTAATAGTAGTAATGCTCAGCAGCAACCTTCATGTGCAGATGTGGTTAACATATACTGTAAATTCAGAATGTAACACAATAAATCAACCGATTAGCTAGCCAGCTAGAACAATCTCAATAGTCTTTGCAAATGTATCATTATATATCTGCCAGATATTATGGTACAAAAAGATGGTGTTGGTGGTCTTGGTACAGGCAAACTCTGGGGCTACTGGCTCTGTGGCTAACTGAGCCCTGAGCTAATTGGCTAACAGTAGCAGCTACAGCCAGGGATATCTAGCAAAGAGCTTCAGTTTTCTGTTACTCTGGTGATGCTGCCTCCCATATTTTTGGAGCTACCTTTCAATTCTGTCTGTATTTCACTGCAGTTGTTTCTCAGCTTAATATGTATCTAACTAGTGTACTTTTTTAGAACTGAATATCTTGTGGCCTTAAAAGGAGTCATGGTCAGTTGAATTTGAACTCTTATGACCTTTTCATTTCTCTGACGTTAAAAGAGCACGTATGATGAATGTTACTTGTGTGCTTAACATTGTTGTGCTTTTTATGTTGAGTATTTTCAGAGCTGTTAATGCACTGTTAGAAGGTTTTTTTCCCCCCATTGTAATTTTATGCTTGCACTCATGCCGATTCCTCCATTATCAGCTAAATCGCGAAGACCTGTCAAAAACCTTAAAGAAAATGTTTTTTTTTTTTTTGTTTTTTTTTATCTGAGCCTTTATGTCCCCACTGCTTTTCAAGACAAAGTTAACTTTAACTTTTACGTGGATCGGGGGAAAAGGAATGGAATTTTTTTTAGGCATTTTCTCTCATTATGAGGCATTCATTGACATTTTCATTAATTTCTCATGGAATAATGACTGGATCTTAAAGTGACACTCTCGTCAAAATGCAACCTAGGGTCTTTTTGTGAATGTATCCGAGTCAAAAGTTCGTTTAAAAGCATAATTACGACAAAAGTGCCACTGTTGTCTATGGAGTGCTAGGGGCAATTTATATGTTAGCATCACAATCACTGTTTTTAAAACACTAGGAAGGCTCAATACAACATGAAACTTTGCTCGTAGTATCACCAGGGTCTCTACACATGAACACGAGCATTGAGAACATTGTTTGTGTACACAGAGTTTACTAAAATGAAAGTTTTTGAGCAACTCATATTACCAATTGCTTTTCCTCTTGCCAATATCTTGCCCGTTGAAAAATGTCTATCGCCGAATGCGACGTAACACGGAAGAGAGTTAAGGTGAAACGCTTCTGTCTTCCAGCAACAACTATCCATGCAAGATCTCACGTGACTTTTCTGGCTTTTTATTTTAGTATTGTTTCTTAAATTAGTCTCCTTTTTCAAATTCAAGGTCGACAACGTTTTTTGCTAACGACAAAACAAAGAATTATCTGCGCATTTATATGGAACTAAGTTTTAGGAGCGTTCCACCTGTGTCGTCGCATTCTGAGATCAACACTTCGCGACTGGCAGGACGACAGCGAGTGGAACAAGTGATAATGTGAGTTATTCAAAAACTTTTTTTTTAAAGTAAATTTCAGTGTACACAAACAATGTTCTCAGTACTCGTGTTCATGTGTGGAGACCCTGATGATACTACGAGCAAAGTTTCGCGTTGTGTCGAGCGTTTGATTTTAATGCTAACATAGAATTTGCCCCCAGCACTTTACCCCTGCTTTTAAATGAACGTTTTAAATGACTCAGGTACATTCACAAAAATACCCTAGGTTGCATTTTGGCGAGAGTTTCACTTTAATGCAAAAAAATAAGACATTTAAAGATGTCTGCTAGCTATGAATGAGTAAAAAAGGCAACTGTTGAGCCTTATTGGAGGCATGTGCTTTACTGACTGTCCTCTTGCTTTTGTGGTAGTAGTTTTTAACAGTTTAAATGGGCTGTACAGATAATGTCGTGCAGCCAGAAAGGTGTCACATCAGAAAACAGTGATGTGTCATTCTTGAGGACAGTTACAGACAGAACATGCTGTTGGTTTGATTCACCTGCTATATTCAATTTTGAAACCATTCCATAACCCATATTCAGTAACCAGTCAAGGTCACACAGAAAAAAATATCAAATGAGGCTGATAATTTGCTGACAAATTATGTGGTAGTAGAGGTTCCTGCCACTTTTAACAAAAGTCCACATATTGATAGACCCTGTTGGGTCGAGAACTGCTCACATTTGCTTTCAGTAGGCAACATCAGTTGCTTAAGTTCCGCTGCATCCTCTCAACAGAAATGACAAGTCATGAGATTTTACGGTCAGCTGACATCTGACGCCTGACCCCATCCAGGGAAAGTGGCTGGGGCTATTCTGTTTTGCTTTATGTGTGTGTGTGTGTGTGTGTGTGTGTGTTTCAGCAGAGAGCACCACAGCACAGAGCTGCTTTCACTCAAAGATGATAAGTTATGACGTGATTCTTGAAAATACAGAGCCACTGAACAAGAATGTTATTAACCCTTGTGACTGACAACATTTGAAGTCACATTTACCCTCTTTAGAACATGTGGTAGTCGGTGGTTCAAAATGAAAGCATGAGGTAGGCTGCAGCTTTCTCTGTGCTGAATGTGACTCAGCCTCTTTTATTAGATGTCTGTCTCTTGAAACAGAAACATGTTCATTCGAAACATCATCTGCTTCCTACGCTGACTCCATTTAGGTTCAACTTTTTTGTTTGTGATTCATTCAACATCTGAATCATCTTATGAGCTAACTCTTTTTAGGCCATGTAAAAATGCCATTATAACCGTCTGACTAATCTTCTGAGCAGATTCACCACAGGCATTTCAAACTCAATTAATGTAAAGGAACAGTGAAAATTGCTTCCTTTTCTTATTTTATTATATCGGTTCCAGTTTTCTCTGCTCATCCAGGATTCTTGTCGCTTCTCGTGACTTCTCGTTGAAAGGCAGATACCGGGTGGCCCTCATTAAATGATCTGTGAAAAGGCTGGGCATCAAGACGTCAACACTGTGAGCTGATCCTCAGCCCCACACTCAAATGGTGTCATTACATCTAAAGGTTTAGACAATGATCAGGCAGTTCAGAGGGACAGCCTCCCTCGGTGGCGACAGCATTTGTAGAATAACCTGCCCCACTGTCTCAGAGGCAGCCTCCAGCTCTGCCTCTGTTTGTGAACCTATACAGCCACAAGAAACAAATGCCACCATTCTGAAAGACGCAAAGGAGGGTTTCTCTTCAAAGTTGAGTTTTTTTTATTTTTTATTTTCCATTTAATTCATATGATTGTTATTCTAAAATCTGACACCTTATTGCAAAATAACCAAGACAGAATTCAGATTTTTACATATTTGTCACTTTAAACCAACTCTGTTTTCATCGGAATCTACGCCAATCCTAATCTGTAGGTTCAGGATACAGTTCATGCCTCATTATTTAAGCGATTCAGGGTCAAATATTGTATCAATTGTATCTTTTAGGATGGTAAGTAAACTGATGCAAAATAAGACAACTATACAAAAAAGGGTTTTCGACACGTTTTTAGGAAGAAAATGTTATACGAGTCAGGCTATGACTGATAGACAGAAATAAATCTGGTTAATATACTGGAGTGGAGATTTCTAGCTCAAGAGTATGAGAAAAAAAAAAACAGCCTTTAAAAAAGTGTATTACAAAATTTCTTACAGTTTTAGACAAAAAATAGATAGTCTGTAGAAAAAAAACGCATTCTGAAACAAAATGTGTTTCGGAGGCAAAATACCCCAAAAACTCAAAACGAAGAAGTGCATGAGAAAATGATGTTGTCGCCTGCTGTGTCTGTCCTTTATTGGGTTCAAGCAAACTGCTTTCTTTCTAAATAGTGAAAATCTATCAATTTTTGATTCTGTGTTTTCTGGCCCCCTGCTTAACGTGCAACAGTCAGATTTAAAGTGCATTTACATAGAAAGCTCTGAAATGTGAGCCTCTCCTAACACTTTCATGAGGTCTGTCCTATGTCACAGTCATATTATAACTTTAAAAAGAAGTTCAAATATACAGGTACATAAATAAATGACTGAAAATGACATCCTTATCATGTGTAGTGGGAATTAATCATATATGTTTGAGCATAGAAAAACAAAACACTGTTTGCATGTTTGGAAATTTACAGTGACTGAAAATTGACAAAAAATTGATGACTTTTTGGCAGAATTGGTAGATTTGAGGTCAACAGGATAAGAAAACCTGAGTGTTTTCATTTGTATGAAGTGAAACAAGCAGTACTCTGAACTCCAGTAGCTGTGCGTGAGACACCTCTAAATAGAAACCAGGTCTGCAGTTAGGAATGCAGTAAAACCTTGTCAAATTGATTTAACCTGGGTGGAATCTGTCACTTTGCCATACACAGCTGTTAATACAGCTGCTCTGTTTTCATGACCCTTTGAAGTGTGTTTACTTTCTCCGCTGATCTGATCACTTTCAGGAAAGGCTTCATGGGAGATACTGTGAACCAAAGGAGGATTTTGTTGAGACTGAACACGTGCACTTCAGGTTTCCGCCAAGTCAGAGCAAACCACTAAATCTGCCAGGCGTTAAGGCGGCCACAGAGTGTGTAAACCAAGTGTACAGTGCGGAAAGACAAGACAATGTGTGAATTTAAGCACATGCGTAAACACGCGTGCAGGGAGAGGCTAAGAACAGAAAAGCACCGGCTATCTATTACATCCTTCCTCCTGTCAAGGTCACCGCAGAGGACCATCGTAGCCGCATGAATGCTAACATACCGCATTCATTTTGATGCAAACGTACTAATATAGATTGGACATATGCTATTCATACTTACACACACAGGAGATGCACACATGGGGCATGTCCTGTCCTTTATCCATATGAGGTCTCTCTCAGGATGCTCAGTATTTGGCAAGAGTTTAGAGCTGAGCATATGTGTGTTGAGTATGTGTGTGTGTGTGTGTGTGTGTGTGTGTGTGTGTGTGTGTGTGTGTGCGCATGTTGTCACCTGCTCTATATAAGGACTTCTACACATTTGTTCTAGTTCAACGGTCTCTCAGAGGGAACTTGGTTAACAGAAGGTAATTAATGTCCTGTAGCTTTTGTGAAACTCATTGAACTGATCATTAAAACTCATTCTTAGGTTTATTAGAGAAAAAAAAAAAAAATAAAATCTGATCTTGTGGGTTAGAGTTGCATTTTTAAATTTTTCCCTAACCCTAACCCTTTATTTTAAGTGGGTTTCATGACTCCCCCGGTTCTTTCAGCCTGACACAGAAGCTGTTCCATTTGAACATAATATTGAGGCACCACATTCTGAAATAATCATGTGACGGTCACATCTTACTGCCTGAAACCGATACAAGAAAAGGATCCCATCGACCACTCTCCACTGCCCCCTGATTTCCCAGCACTTGTCTCTGACATGATCTATCTGCGGCCACAGGAATATCCAAGGCACTTTGACCTTTGACCTTTCTAACCAGCATTTGGTCGCTCAGAGTATCATGTTACTTGAACACTCTGAGCAGTACATTTTGCAAACGAACACAAAACCATTGCCATTCTCCTCCCAATTAAAGTGGACACATAACTATATCTGCGCATTTCCTTGTCTTACCTCTCTTACTTTATTTTAACCTGCAAACGAAACCTAATATTACCTAAACTAGGCACAGCTCTGTTCATGTCAATAAAGGACAGGTCCACATTAGACAACAGACCTCCACTAAAAGGATTTTGGCTCGTGCAAGAACTGCCTCAGGGAACCTGTTTGGAGTTAGCTGCAGCTTTTACTGAATTACATAACTGTCTACTCTACAGGCATGGTGGTGTGAACAGTAGTTATTATGAAACTTATGACCACTGTCATCTTAACATATTTATATATTTTCTCAGGATCATGCACAACATGGCACGGACGACTCTTAATATCAAAATCAGAACACAAATCATCTTCTCATCTTCAGCTCTCATGGACTTTATGGTGCGTTATAGTGACTTCATTGTTCATTAAACTACTTCCTCTGCAGTTGCATGGGGGGAGTGAAAGACTGTGTTTCTGCTGTAGTTTTGGATAAAACCAAGGATTATTCAAGGCCCCCACACACTGGCTAGAAGTCCAACTGCCTTATCCAACCACTCACCAACCACTCTGTTGCCTCTTGTCTGACCCGTTGGGCAGAAAAGTTGCATTGAACACACCGCTTCGACGTGCTGCCAGCTTCACAGTAGCATGAACATTCTGCGCTTCCACTAGATGCTATAAGCGTGTGGCTCTAGTGTTAAAGACGCTGGAGGTTCATGCACGCAACTCTCTTTACTTTCGATCAAAACGAAACTTGACTATTTCAGACAAAAACAGCTGCATACTAAACATGCCGCGAGGCTTTACCAAACGAACACAGATTAATTTGTCCTGAGCTGACATTATAACAGCTAGTCTCGTGCCAGTACTCCAAAACATGAAAACAAGAAATGACAGAACGGAGTGCGTAAAAAAAAACAAAGTGCACACAGCATTCCGCCCCTCCCACACACCGCGCTGATTCGCTAGCACACCGCCAATCAGAGAATCCAATGGCTCCGATGTCCGACAGCCAACCTCCTCAGACTTCGCATGTTGAATCGGAGCAGACAACGTCCGAGCGGCTCCAAAAGCTTCCAACGCAGCTGAACACACTGAACATATTTGCTCCAGACCTCGTCTCTCCAAACGCTTCAGACATCCAACGGTTGGGCCGGTGTGTTCCTGCCTTCAGACAAACACTGAAAACAGCCGTATTTCTTGAAGACCATTTTGAGACCATTCTTATTTTATGCAAACTAAATCTGAAAAGAAGCTGCCAAAGTTGGGCTGTCAAATGCCCAATCTAGAGGATAAAATATTTAGTTTTCCTCAACAGAAAATATGAAAACTTAAAGAACGGCATGCACTCACATTGTTGTTACTTAGGCTAAGAGCAGTAGGCTAGCTAGAGCTTTATTGAAATCTCTTTTTCCTGTTTTCCCCTCTTTCCCCGCCCCTCCCTACATGCCGAACACGCGCTGTGCGTAGGGCCCCGTGATCCATGGGGGCCCCATTTTGCGCAGGGGACGCATTCTCTGCAAATGCGCAAAGGATGCGCTTCGCTGCAGTGAGGCACGTGTAGAGCACCAAGTCAGCCCGAAGCAGGAGTGGGAAAAAAAAAAAAAAAAGAAACAAGTAATATGACACCGCAGGCTTTGCCGCAATGATTGACAGCACGCAGCATCTGGCCAATCAGCGGTCAGATGCGCTGACAGGCAGTTGGATGCAGGTGGAGAGATGGCCTCCAAACGGCTATATGAATCGGGAGCACGCAAAAGAAAGAATAAGTCAAAAACACGAGGAGGCTCGTGCTTCACTTGAAGGTGGTTATGTTGTTGAAATTCAAAAGAAGAACTTTGTGGCATAAACATCCCAGCCTGCTAATCATGAGACAGGAGGGAGGATACTTATATCTAGATGTGGACTGGAGATTACATTTTCCAGCGGACATGATTATCATTTACTGAATGTCTTGTTAACTGCATATACATTCACCTCTGTTTGTGTGATGGATTTCTTGTCCTAACAGGGTCGATGCTTAAGGTTTTTACTAAGGGTGACATGGAGCCAGCACCCAGCGCGTCACCAGGGCCATCTGCAAAAGGCTTGTTCCATTGTTGAAAGAGGCTGTTCATTCGATTTGTTCCTACTAATAAAGTTTGTACACCTAAATGGCATTTTGTGATACAGTCATTTTGTAATGGGGGGGGCTCAAAATAAAATTCTGCTTAGGGCCCCAGTTCAGCCAGGGGCGGCCCTGCCTGTTCTCCTATTTTCCCATCTAAATTATTTGGTGCTGTTTGCAAAACTCAACCACAGCCTCTCTTCAGCAGTCATACTCAAGATAATATGTGAAACTGCTCACAACAAGTTCTGTGGATTAACTATTTTCTTTCTATCAAACTGCACTCACCAACAGTGTCACTTACTTTGCTTATAGGTGGCACCTTTCCAGTCTCAGACAGAGTTCTGGGTGATTTTATTTTCCTCTGACAAACAGTTTGTTTATACAGTTATGGAAAAGGAAAAAAAAATCGTTTTGCATTATTACACTATTCATATTGTAAATATTACAGCTGTGAGTTTGGATTCCTTATTGTTCACTGTGTATTTCCCCTGTAGCTCCACACAGAAAGAGATTTGTGAAGTTCTTCTTTAAGTTTCAATTTTTGCATCCCAGCTGCCTGTCATACAATCCTGAACTAAGCACGTACCTAAGAAGAAATGAATACCAGTCATTTTGGAGAAAGGTCCTATAACAGTACCTCACATAACAGTCTGTGCAGGTCACTGAAAGGTTATGAAAGTCATTTTCTAAAAAAAAAAAAAAAAAGGAAAGAAAAGAAAAAGAGGTGATTAATCAGGGTCACCAAGATACATTCCTACACACTCTTCTGGTACCTCTAATCTATTTGACATTTACCCCCTGCTGATTTTTTCTGGTAGTCTACAGTATATGTGTGTGTGTGTGTGTGTGTGTGTGTGTGTGTGTGTGTGTGTGTGTGTGTGTGTGTGCGGCCATGTGACAGTCCGTCCAGAGTTGTCCAGCCTCCTTTTTTTTTTTTTTTTTTTTTTTTTTTGACTCCCTTGCAGTTGCGTGGATCGTATTACTGGCTTGCTCTCCCCGCACCGCTGAGCCCACCGCCTCTGCACCAATCACAGCCTGCCTTTACCTCCGCGCACATGCCTGCATGCCCGAATACACACACACACACAAGCGCGCACACACGCAGCGGTCTATCTCTGTGGTTCTCCGCTGCATTCACATGCGTCCCCAACGTCTCCGCGTAGCGCCGGCTGCGCCAAGATGAGCGGTCGCCCCGGTACCATCTGAACGTCTGAGCGCCGCCTGACTGAGCCAGAGCTGGAGAGAGAGAGAGAGACAGAGAGAGAGACAGAGAGAGAGAGAGCGAGAGAGAGAGAGAGAGAGAGAGAGAGAGACAGAGACCACCTCTCCACCCTCAGAACCCATCTTCCCTTCGCCAGGAAGAGACCGCAGCGCGAGCCTTTTCTTTCGGCATCTTTTCTTTTTTCCTCCACCCCTCCTCCTCCTCCTTCTCTTCCTCCTCCTCCTCCTCCTCCTCCTCCTGTTCTCGCTGCATCCCTCCGTTACTGTCGCTCTCCCGGTTTGAAGGAGAAACCGGAGAGCCCGGCCGTGATTTGGTGGAAATACATTTTGTATATTTTTTTTTTCTTTTCCTGCTTGGTGTTGGTAGCGCGCAGCTGGTGCGCGCTTTTGCAAATTCCGGTGAATGGTGGATTTGGCAAACATGGAGACCGTGGAGAAGGAATGCGGGGCCCTCGGGGGTCTATTCCAGGCGATTGTCAACGACATGAAGGTAAATGAAAGGCTTGTTTTTACGTCTCACTGGATGCGCGATCGTGGTTAATCACATGTGCTCCCTCCCTGAGAATAACCAGCCTCATTATTATGGAGCTGGTGTCTCGGTTTCCAATGCACACATGAAATGTCCGCGCGCGCGCGCGCGCGCACACACACACACACACACACACACACACACACACACACACACACCAAGCATAATAAGCTGATTTGATTCAACCCGTATTTCACATCGAGATGGAGCGTTTTACTGTCAGTGATGCGGTGGCCCGCTGGGTTGCTGGTGCGCATGTACGTCAGTGCATCCGTTATCGGACATTCTTGACGAGATGCTCAACTGCCTGCCCCCTGCACACACAGAGGACCACCCCAGTCACTGGTCAGCCCGGCCGCTGCTTCCATCAGTGCGTCTTGCGATAAAGCGCACACACCTGTGTTTGTCTGCTTGGGTAAACAGTGTCAGAGCATCGTGGCTGCTGTGAAAGGGCCACGGGCAGGTGGCTGCTGGTTACATGAAGCAGCATTTCGAGGGATTCCTCAAGCAAAATTGCTCAATAAAGAGGCCTCAGGTCAGATTTTTTTTTTGTCCGTTTATGGAGTCATTTAACGATTAGAATGCAGCTTTGACAGGTTCCGTTACACATGTGGACCCTGGGTAGATAATTGCTGTAGATGCTTCATCATCATCATCATCACCATCATCACCATCACCATCACCATCACCATCATCATCATCACACACCCACACGACTCTCTGGAACAGTCCTCGCCTTTTTCACTGGTTACAGTCTCCATGAGAGTGCAGTGTCATTGATTTTCTGTCAGGCTGATCTGGCAGGAAAACATGAAGGCGTGAGAAGCCTGCAGCCGTCAGACACCCAGCCTCCCTGTCTCTTCATGCCTCTGTCTGTCTGTCTGTCTGTCTGTCTGTCTGTCAGTCAGTGGTTCTGCAGCCTGATGGCTCCAGCATGGCACCGACACTGCTGCCAGGCTTCTGCAGCTCAGCACCCACCCATGCTCAGTGCCCTGTGTTCGCTCCAGCCACAGTTAAGATGCTGTGGATGAAAGCGTCCATCAAACGGTTCATGATACAGTCTCTGTCAATATGTCTGCCTGTCAAACGCCCATGCAGCTCCGCACGCCTCCCTGTCTGCCCGTCATTCCCCGTCTCTCCTCTCTCTTTGTCTCTCCCATTCTGAATTTTGTGTTTTTTTTTGTTTTTTTTTTTTGCATCATTAACGGAGGCACGTGGAGTATCACGGCTAGCTGCAGTTATTTTATCCAATAAAGATGAAATGTTTATGAAGAGGATTGTCCTGAATTGCCCCCTCTCTTGAACAGAAAAAAAAAAAAAAAAGATATTTTCTTTTTCCAACTCTGCAAATTGTGTTGCCACCCATATGACCCAGAATGGTAGAGGTCATGACCAGTGCTTTATGCTTACTGTGCCATAAGGAGAAATTTGGCCTCTTGTTGTTACAGTGAGACATGTGGGAGGAGGAGGGAGGGATGTGCAGGTATGATCAAATTCAATAGCAATCACACGCATGACACATGAACCAAAGGGTATTTCCAATAGTTGATATCGAGAGAAACACAGAGACTCATCAGTTCAGTTGATTAGAGTTGATTTCACATTACGCAAGTGTATGGTGGACTGACTTAGTGACAAAAGAGCTCCAAAAAACACTAGATCTTACAGCTTCCATAGTGAACATCGATGACATCTGCTCCAACTGCCCTCATCTTTCAAACTCCACTGTCTCAGTTTGTAATACACAGTTTTTTGAAAATGTGTCTAAAAGTCCAAGCCAAGATAACTATTATTGCATATTTTTTTCCAAACATTATATATCTGTTTTTGACAGGCTGAGTATCACTTCACAAGTAAATAATTAAACTCCATATGTGAAAAGGTCAGATAGGTAAAGTATATTCAGACTGATCAGTATGTGATTTTATTGCAGGGTTAACCATCCTAGTGTATGTATTGTGGCATATCTTCATAAAAATGTTGGTTATTCATCAACAGGGACAACAAGATCCCTGAAAGCACAAGTGTGATAAAATGAGTTGGAAAAGGAACTGCGCGAAGAGTTCTGACAGAGCTGTGTCATGAGCTGTACGACTGACACTCTATGAGTCTGTCAACATAGATTGTCATTATCTTTAGTGTGCTAGATTCTACCCGAAAAAAAACAATTCATACAGTTTTGTGCTTTTCTTTGCTGGAGTCATTTGATACTTATTAAGCTTAAATTACTACTGAAAAGTCAAGGAATTAGAGGTAAAATTATACATAAATCAAGTTCCAGCCTCAAAATTGTTGAGGATTTGCTGCTTTTCATTGTTTTATGGTAGATATATTTCCATTTACATAGCTTTTTATATTTTGCTATGTCTGCTTGGTCTTTGGGAACTGTGGAGGGAAGTGTTCGTGACTGCAGTAAATCAGTTTAACTAGAAATTAAGGGGTGAGAATTATCTGTTTGGGTGTAACAGCTTATAAAAGCTCTGGGAAGTCTAACTGAATGGCAGGAGTGCTCAGAAGCGTCGGTGTCATGCTTGTTACTGCCAGGACTGTAGACTTGACTGTGATAAAGATATTGCCATTGCTCGTCCTGTGATGGGAAACTAACAGTTCATACAAAGACCATTCATGTATACTTTGGTAAACATGGATGAGGTTATTCTCAGCTGTATGATGACAGACATGCTGATCATGACTCAAGACAGTTCCCGGGGTTCCTGCTAATGGGAATTCTTTATTTTGTCAGCTGTAACCATTTTGAGATGATAGCAGACTTGTAAAAATGTTCATCCCTGTGAGAACCATTTGGGTAAGTTGCATAGCAACATCAGCACCAATGACACAGCATCTGTACTGCTCCTATACAGAGTAGAAAAATGAAGACATACTGCAGTATTGTTAGATGTCAGCACACTTTTTGGTTGGATAGTAAATGACAGCTTAACTGATTCATGTCAAGAAACTTACAGTTTTGGTATGTTGTTAGCAGATGTAGTATTTGACATTGCTGAATTGCCCCCTGGGCTACAGAGCACCATGGTGTCACATTGTAGTGTAAAAGAAAGCTGTGGTTTCAGCTGGCTCTTTAACCTTCCCACAACTGGTTAGAATTGCCATGGCTTAGCCATCTCCAAACAATCCTGTTCATTTTTACTCATAGGCAAAACACACCAAGAGCAATATAGCAAATGCTTATATACTGACATTCATCTTAAACACAAACAAAGCAGACTAATACTGGATAATCAGTTTTAAGGAATAACACTTTAAAGACATGTCCCTGCCGCCCTTTTCCCTACACTGTCTTTGTCTTCATCTATTATTCATTTGGTTTCTAATGGTCCTCTTGTTTATGTTATCCAGCTCACTCTGATATATGTGGGTCACTAAGACCTGGGCCAAAATAAACTGCTCTAGTCTTGGATGGATGAATTCCTGAATCCTCAAGGAAGCGTTGAATGAGCGTCAGCGCATGGATGAGACTCACTGAGTCATCAACCCTCAAACTCGCTTTGACTCAACTGGAAACAATGTGGCTATAATCATGTTTATAGCTCAACAAAGAAGAAACAAATGTGATTAATAGCCATTAGTTCTTGGAAATGGCTGGTTTCGTCAGCTCTGGCTGTTAATGAACTATTTGTGCAATCACGCAGTAACTGCAGAAGATTTATGCACAGTTTGGGGTTATTGCGTAAATGCAGAACATAAAGAATTGACAGTTTGGTTTCTGTATAACATTAACAAATTAATGATTTGACTGTTTGAATATCTATCAAATCAAAAAGTCCAATATCATTCAAACTGCTGAAAAAAAAAATGATTATTTGGTGAGGTAACTGAAGGAAAATTTACTATTTTCTAACATTTCACAAACAAAACGTCAAATCGGCTATCTGCTGAGAAATTGTCAGTGAAAATATTTGCATTATTTGCAGTCCAGTCCACCTTTAAATCATTTACCCCAATAAACTGTATAAGAAATTTAGACAACTACATGTATGTCTTAGTCAGACCGTTATTGTATCATTGTGTCTTAAAATAATTCTCAACCAATTTAACATTGTCAGACCTGAGATGGAAAGTTAATAAGTCAAAACAAACAAATAAATGTTTTTATTGAGCGCATTCTTCTTTTGTTGACGTCACTAAAGGAAGTGTGTCAGATTCAGTGCAACTCCCTTTGGAGTCACACAAGTCTTAATACATGTCACTCATTGTTGTGCTGAACGTTACTTTCAAAATGCAAATACATATTTTTTAACTGTAGGCTCAGTCATATGAGACACAATAGACCTATACCCTCTATAATATAGCCCATAATAACATGACAAGACAAAAGTCTTTTTTGTCCTTTTTGTTTTAGTCCTCTGAGCAAGGAATGCATGGACATGACGTGATTCAACACTTCATCCTCAGGCCTATGAAATACAGTTCAGTCCAATCACACAGAAACTGTACAAAGAACGTATGCCCTACATGACATAATTCTAGTAACATATTACTGAAATATTATTAGTAATGCGTCATATTGGTCACTCCTCAGTCACTCCTCAGGTCGAAACTCTGCTGTCCACTTACATCTGAAGGAGAATAATCATTCCTTTGCGGACAACAATGTATACATCTTGGCCAGAGAAGACAGATGGTTTGAAAATAGGAGTAAAAGAATCCATCTATGTCAAACTGGAACGACCGTCTTTGAAGGTGGCCTAAGACATTACATATCACCCACCTACAGTTCCCTCCCCAGACAGCTTGACAACAATTCACACCTGGGCTCACCTAGCCTTAGCAACCCACATGAAGGCAGGCTGGCTTCAACAACTCTGAAACTTAGAGCTCACATGTGTCCTTAACGACTCTGCAAGGGCACTCCCACACAGAGTTTAAAAACCCGCAACTCCCATCCAGTCAGTTAGAACTGAAGAAGCCTCTTGGATGAGAGGTGAAACGTCTTCCAGAGACTTAAACAAGTCCAGTTGCCTACGATACAGCATCTAGATGTAGGTATACTTTCATGCTGTTAGAGGTATTTCTAGTCTGAAATGTTGTTTTCTGAACTGTTCAGACACTCATAGACAGGCTCGACCTCCAGGAAACAGAAATAATGAATGTGTTTCTATATCAAGACTATGTTTTCTATGTAGGTGGGCTGCAGGGTCATTCAACACTGCATAAAAATGAACTGTCTCAATAACCAGACAGACATTTTGTAGCCAGTACGCCACCCTGTCAGCCCACGGTTATTACAGGATTCCATCTTCTCTTGTGCACCTGATCCTTTACTTGGCAGTTTTAGGTGTCATGGATGCTCATGCTCACAACAAGAGCCATGTTCAATACTGCCATCTGTCAATGTCAGCAGACTGAATCAAGGCTGTTTAGAAAGCACTTTTTCTTCCTCTTTCCCTATTGTCTTCCTCTTCCTCCTCCTGTTCTTAACCGGGTCCTCCCTTCCTCTTTCTCGCCTCAGCAGATCCTCCACCCAAGGCAACACACTCTTTGTTACTCCTTGTGTGTCGTCTGTGTGTGATCTGTGTGTGCATGATGTATGCAAATTGGCCCATGTCTCTTTTGTGCTGCATAGACCTGATAATAAATGAATAATGGTTCTCAGTGGGAGTTGCAAAGAAGCTTATAGTAATAGTCTTGAAGTATGGCGGTTGTTGTGATTCATCCTAATGTGTTTTAAAATGAGGATGTTTGGCATTAGAAACATACATACATTACAAGAAGTCCCCATATGTTCATGCAATTAATTGTATGTTTGTGTGTGTGTGTGTGTGTGTGTGTGTGTGTGTGTGTGTGTGTGTGTGTGTGTGTGTGTTAGGGCATTATGTAGTTGTCTGCCTATGTGTATGCCTGGAGGCTATGTCTCGCAACTTTCTAGTGAATTACACACCCCTGCACACACACAGGTCACAGGGTAATATGATGAGACACAGAGGTCATGTTCACGGTCAGACGGCTATATGGACCAATGGTTAATATTTTGTTGACAGCAGCAATGGGACAGAATAAAGAGGAATATGATTTTCTGGTACCATAAAAAGCAGGAGAACTTGAATTATTTTAGTTCATTTTCATCTTTTTGTTATCCTGGTCCTTTACCTGGATACTTTTAGTAAATGCATTTGAACTTGGTACAAAAATTGCTGCATTTAAAACAAAAGAAACCTTTAACAAGATGTGGATGATAGATACACATTAAATATACTATATTCTTTGTGTCAACTCCAGAATAAGTGATATTTTTAAGGCTTGTGTTGCCCTTTGATGCATTTTAGCAACAAAGCTAATCGCTCAGAAAATGTGATTAAAATAACCTCATGAGGAATTTTCCTTATGGAATTCCTGTAAGGCCATACTTACTGCATTTACTTTTAGAGCATATCACTAAATAGATATTTTGGTTGTACAGTAGTTCCAGTTTCATATGAAAAGAAAGTTAGTCATGTTTTGTGTTGAATTTTACAGTTGTGGTTGTGGTCACAGTCATTGCTTGAGGGTCCGTGTATCATCTGATCATTCAATTATTCTATCTAATCTGACTAACGAAAAATGAAAAAACAAGTCAATATTTTGTTTTTCTGTTTTTCTGTATGCAGCAAACACTGAAAACGGGTGTTTATTTTCCTATTTTCAACGCAAAAACGGAAAATATCATTAACAAGGAAACCAAAACGAAAAGAAGAATTGTTGTACCAGATTGTTATACCATTTCTGCTGTGTGGCCACACATTTACAATGACCATGACTTTTACTAACATGTTCATGCCCTTGACTGTCCTGTGGCAGGAAATATGGTAAATTACTGGCTTCCAAAAAGGAACTGGAAAATGTAGAAAATTATATAAAATCAAATACTGCCAATTGATTCTGGCAGGGGACATTTATTCAATGTCACCCCCCTCTCGTTCCTAGTTTTCTGTCGATCTCAAGTATCTGTCTAATAAAGACGAAAATGCCAAAACAATTTTTGGCCATGGATTTTAAAAATTCAAACCTGTAGATAGAAGTTTTACATTTTATCTATTTAAAATGTAATTTACATTTAGTGTATAGTCAGATGACAAACTCACTGGCATCATGCTTTTTTAAAACTTTAGGCCTGGCGATACTCCTGACAGGACATGTACTTGGACCCAGGAAGTACATGTGTTTCTGTTTTGACTTCCTCAGATGTCTGAACAGGCAGTACTTTATTGTATAGAGGCTCTCTACCCAACTACATGTTTCAGATGTACGGGGAATATCCCCACCTGACTGATGACCCGCATAACAATTTAAGATACACCAGGTGTACTGGCACACACAGGTATATAAGGCACAGGCGTGCGTGTGTGATCACTATGATTTTTTACTCTCCTCTGAGCAGTTCAGACATGCAATTTCAGCAGAGAGGAAAGACAAAGGTGAAAAAAGGAACAATCTACGTATGAGTTTGGCAGGCGTTTCTGCACAGGGACAGATGTATGCTGGAGTTTGGATTCCTGTCGCACATGGTTGAAGTTTTCTCAAGTTTTCCCTTTGTTCGTGCACACCATTGGCAGTTGTGTGATGTCCCACTGGTTTGCCAGACATGTGCGCCTCACAGACATGTGCCCACTTCCACGTATTAGGCTAAGTCTGTGGCAGAAACCGGCGTCGTTTGGTGGGAGTCACTATGCTTTTCCCCATGGTACTCCATAGAGATGTATTGAGTGGCCAAAGAGTTAAACCAAGGAACAGATAACGGGGGAAAAAAGACAAACGGCCGTGATTAGTGAGCTGTTTGGTTGCAAAATAAGAGTGTGAGGATATGTGTATATGAAATACACACTGCCCTATATCTGAAATGATAAATGAATATAAAGAAGAAGATGGAAATGGCAAAAGGTCATGTGCAGTCTGGGGTGTGCGCATGCCTGCAGGAGATGGACATGAATAACGGCTCTTGAGCAGATATGGTCCAAATTGTTCCGTTGGCCCATCTTTACATGCATCCAGTACAGAGATGCCTCCTCAGCCTTGGGCCCCACCGACAGCTGCGGCTGTAGGCCAGAGTGCGAGTCACGCATGGGTTACGCCTGGTGCTCCACTGGTGGGGACACCTAAGCAATCCTGCCAAGAGTAGCATGCTAGGTCCTGTGGCCAGTCTTCGACTGGTGTCATCTGACACATCCCTGGTAGTCTGGGGTGCACAAGGGCAAAGGAATTGGGATATCTGACTTTAGCAACAGATGGGCTTCCTAGCATATCAGCAGGCTGGAGTCAAGGCCAGCACAACTCGCCCTGCAAACGTTTCTGCCACATCTGCACAGCTGCCATGTGCTGCTGAGGACAGACACAGGGTTACAACATCCTAAATCATCTTGCAGGAAGGCTTTGGGTGCTCCTCCCTTTGCTGACTGGCACATGAGCTGGGGATGTGTCCATGCATTCTATCCCTCAAGATCATACAGGTGCCAGGGCTGGAGAATCAGGCAGTTTACTGGCTGTCCAGAGGGGGCCTAGACACAGGAGAATGGAGGCTCCATCCACAAGTGGTGACAGAGATCTTGCATGGATTTGTGAGAGCGGGTTCAGATCTGTTGGCCTCCAGGGAATTAACAGACAGGGGTTAGATGACCTGAACTTTTGAATAGATGCCTTGGCCGATCAGTGGCTCTGAGACCTTCTGTATGCATTTCCCCATTTGGTTTCCTTCCTTCCAAGCTGCAGAGGATTCAGATTGAAGAAGTACAGTTAGTCCTGGTAGCCCCGAACTGGCCTCACATGGTGTTGTTCCCTGACCTCCCCCGCTGATATGTGGGGCACCACCAATGGCCGGCCCAGCTTCAGAAGCCTATGTTTGGATGCCAGTTGAATCAGTTGGTTAGCCTTGCATCTGGCAAACTAGCCTGAAAAGTCCATTCACCCCTGTTGTCACTGGCCTTGCATCTTATAGGGCCAGTTAGGCTTTAAGTAGTGTTTTGCACCTATGCAGACAGCAGCAGCAGACATCGTCTGGCTGTTTTACCTGCTCAGGGATTTGTACACATTGGACAAAATTAATATGGAGCAAGGGCCTCAGCCCCTCAGCTTGTGTGTGGGTTGAGCACCTGTTATGAGTGTGGGGTTCTAAGACTGCTCCTGTTCTTTGTCAGGTGTCTTACAGTGTTCTCATACATATGGAACATGTAGTTGGATGGTTACAACATAACTACAGATGTCTTCGCATCTGTGCAGACACTGAAAGTATAATCTGCCCATCAGGTGTGCCTCCACCATTTCAGTACACCTGTGTTTGTGCAGCTTTAGTTCTTTCTTTAAGATCCTCTTTTCCCGGTCAGACTCGTTGGCTGGGTTATTCTATTAGTGCTGCAAATTATGATTGGATTTTTCTTACTGATTTATTGAATGGTTATTTTATCAATTAACTGATTAATAACTTGTCTACAAAATGACAGTGAAATGTTTGAACAATCCAAAGATAAAAGTGAAGCCTAAACACAGAGGAGGTTAAGAAATATACGGGAGAAACTGGAGCTATCATTTTTGACATTTTTGCTTAAAGGTCCCATATTATGAAAAACGCGTTTTCTCTGGTCTCTACATATATAAAATGCTCCTCCCTGACACAGCCAACCTCCAGAATGAGGAAAACAAGTGATTCAAGCATGATCTCTGCAGCCCACCCACTGGTAAAATGGTGCTCCTACAGGCTGTTCAGATTCAGCTCCTTTTGTTACTTAACAAAAACTATGGTACATGTAAGCTTGTGTGTGTGTGTGTGTGCTAACCACTTCACACTGGACTGCTTCAGTACAAAGCTGGCTTTGCCTCGACCACTGATCCTTGTGAAAATCAGTCCCAACCATACGGGACTCAGCAACTGCACCTGAGCCACAGGTAAGTGTTGCCACGGTTTGATTGTGTTTACAGTTGCCTACTAGTACGGTGAAGTCAGCTGGAAATTGGCTAACTAGTTAGCTCCGCTATGGTCCGCTATGCAATAGCGTTTGAAGCAGGTTTAATGTTAATAATATTACGATGGAGCTTGGTTGTCACAGTAAAAAGTCTGGAAACATGCAGACTGGAGACAGAGACTGTGCGAACAGTGTCCAAGAGTTTGGAGACTGTGTTGGAGATAAACACACACTTTCGCTAGCTGTTAGCCATTAGCTACATGGTAGTAACTGTAACAACACATACGAACAAACTAACATTATTCAGACACACTAACCATTCTGAAATGTCCTGCTGCAGCTGCAGAGTCTGTACTTCTTCTTCTTCAGGAGCCTCTCCTTCTGGGTCCTATTCCGGGTCAAACTGGTATGGTTGAACGAAAGCATCTCCGCGAGCCACAGCGATATATATACTTACATATATATACTTCCACCGTAACATTAGCACATGCTACCGCTAGCTTAAGAGGCATCTCCCTGAGATCGGCGTGTAGCAGGCAAGGCTCTCCAAGTAGGCTTTAACAGATGGAGCTCATTAGCATTTAAAGGTATGGCACAGATACAGCCTGCTCTCAGAGCTCACTTGAGTGACATTTAGACAGACCACGGATGGGTTTGGGGCAATGCATATCGAATACAGTGTTGTTGGACCTCTGATTGCTGTGTGAAATAATATGAATATAATATGGGACCTTACCATTATTGAAAATGTATTTAATTTTGATTGACTAATGGATTTATATTTTTTCTTCTTCAATGCTTTGCCATCTTAGGGTTGCTTTTGTTTTCGTTGCTGCTGCAAAACCATGACGCTACCACCATTCCTCATAAGACTGTGGTACACTATGTGTGGTACCATCCTTGTGATAAGTGTCACTTATTTTTACATATTGATCATCCACCAGCATTCAAGTCCTTTAAGCACAATAACCAAACTCCAAGTGAATTGTCAAATGCTTTTTGTCACTATCATACAGGCTCAGCTGCAGCACAGTCACGTTTGTTGGTTGTCACATTACTGTGGGGTTTTAATTTAGGCTGTTGAAAAGACCTAATTTACATTTACATACGAGCCAACAAAACTTCATGAGAGTCAGACTCAATCACTGTATGGTGTATTGAACTCCATTTATCAGTTAATTATAAGAATGTTGAATGTGTGTGTGTTTCAGTGAGTGGAAACTGTCTGAGGCTTGTCTGCCTCCTCATTAAAGTAGAAAAAATGACAAAAAAAGGACATCAACAAACCAGGAGATCTGGAAGTAAACTGTTCAGCATCCTCACAGAGAGTACGCATTGTTGTCTAGCCCTTTAAAAGCCCCTGACAATTATGTCCGATGACTCTGGGCCATGCTGAAGAACTGAAGATTCTCTGTGGAAGCATATCATTAGTCCAATCTGTGGTGTGTTTGTGTCTGTGTGGTCCATGGGGCTTCCCGACGCAGTGTTGTTGTTTAGTACAGAGGCCAGGATGCGTGTTAAACAGAAAAGAGGAAAAACACAGAGACATCTCTCTCATCCTTGTGGCTCCCATATGTTCATCAGACTATTATGAAAAAAATGTAAATTCCAATAGAGGACATGGAAGTTCAGCAGTCATATAGTTTAATTCATTCTAATCTGTATTTTCTTGCAACAGGAAAAAACAAAAACAAAAAAACAATCAGCGAACGTGATAAGATAGTGCTACTTCGCTTCCAGAAAAGGCCTTTTTCTTGATATTAGATGTTTTAGCTTGTCATATAAAGAAAAGCATAGATGTAATTAATAACATAAAGATAGCTATTTAGAGTCCAAGTAGGTCATGAAAGTGGCAGGGTGCCAGCATGCTCAGTATTGGAAACCAAACCTGCTGAATGGAATTCAGCCATGATCATTTTCATTATTTATACCTGGGATTTCTTACTTTGCGCTAGCTTTGACGCTCACTTAAATCACAAGAAAACAAAACAAAAAAACAAAACAAAACACATATCATGCAGCGTATGTGCAGTTGGAGGGTCTTCTTGCTCTGGCTGTGACTTTTTGTTTCCAAGGAACCTCAATATACCCATAATAACTAACTTCTATAGACACTGCAATGGTACTAAACAGTAGGCTGATAGACGGGTTCTGGTAATATCATTGATGCATAGAGGGGGAAAGAATAACACTGATTACAAGCAAACAAAAATTATTATTATTTTGACTCTGCCCATATATGGGCATATGCCATGAGGAAAGCCAGGTCAGCTTCTGCGCAATTTGTGCTGGTGGCGATGTTGCATTTGTGGCTGCTGGACATTCCATGCACCACCACATAAAAACCGTCTGGCGATATTTTCATCATTAGGCAATTATATTTATGTATTTATTTATTTATTTATTATTATTATTATTATTATTATTATTATTATTATTATTATTATTATTATTATTATTATTATTATTTCAAAGCACAGAGATTCAGGGCTATTCTCAAAACATCTGGGGCAATACCCCCGAATGCCCTGGTTTAGCGACACGCCTAGCTGGCAGGCTAAGTAGTTATATGCTAGCTTGCTGATACCATGCTAGACATAGCTGAAATAGCTGACCGAGTATAGTACTGCCAGTTATCAAGAATTAAGTATTCATAAGCTTCTACTAGCTTCTGTGTCAAGATTGACTGTGTTTTGGTCAGAGCAGGTTACATTACTCTGGCAATGGAGGATTGTATAAACCAAGGCAAATCATCACCTTTAAATGATAGATTTCTCCTTATTTTCTTTACTTTCAAACATCAGCTCTAAGACTGTTTGCAATGGTCTGCTACTCAAATTTGATAGTCAAATTTAAACAAATTCAAATCTGATGTGAAAAAGTGTTCAGATTTACTTCACCCTACTGTGTGTTTACAATTAAATATGAAATTAATGTATAACTGACAGTACTACTATAAATGCTCTGGTTTTGGGCCATTAGGATATTTTGAAAACCTTAAACTTCCTTTTTATCTCAGGAATTTCTTCGGCATATTCATTTTGACGGTGAAAGTAGGATTAAAAAGGTTCAAGTCGAGGTGAACTTGCAGTCTAGTTCGTAGAGAAGCTGAAAGTCCCAGAAGCAGAAGCAAGTTGCGTGTGTGTGGCCTAAGGCAAACTATCCTCATTGACATGCATGGTTTTGTTTTTACATTATTCAGATGATTTTGACCTTGAAATGTTTTCATTACAAAAACAACCACGTAAAAAACATTGAGTTCAATTCAGAAGTAAAGGGTGCCAACGTGCCAGCCAAATCATAGGACACGTAAAGGAGCGCTCCTTCGTTAGAGCTTGTTAAAATCTCAGAGGTCGTTAGGGCCCCAGGGCTCGTTAGGGCCGGTAGAGATGAATGGGGGGGACTGGTTGCGGGAGGCGTGGAGGCTGCTGGGAGGGAGCCAAGACAGCCTCTCTCACTGAACCCTTTGTCAGAGCTGTCAAAGCCTTCTCATCACACTCAGCTGTTCACTGTAAAACACACTGATCATTATGAACAGGCCAGAGACAGAGAATAACAATGACTGTGGTAAATCAATATTCTCTAGTTCATTTCAGAAAGAAACCACAGAATGGACTGAAAGTTCTCTTCATGCTCTATATATCACACCTTAATTTTGGAGGGATGTGTTTGTTTTAGATTTAACTCAAAATAAGAGTCGGGTAAGTCATTCCATCAGGTGGTAAAATATCTATCAGATGGGACCATTCCCTCTTTATATGTAACCAAGAATCTGTAGGTCATTTGGTCAAGTGCACTATGTTTGGACTGTTGTTTGTGATGTGGCCAATGATGGTGGTATCATCGGCATACTTACCATTAAGTTGTCTTAATGTCTGGTGGTACAGTCATGGGTGCACAATGCGAACAGAAGGGGACTAAACTCACAGCCCTGGGGGCTCCAGTGTTGGGCACTAAGAAGTGAGACTGCCCAGCCGAACAGTGTCTTTCAGAATGGATTACTGCTTCTATATATGCAGTTATTAACCGGTTATGTCCGTTAGAAAACATTCATTAGAATAGACCACTATGCTATCCAGTATGTTATCAAAATAAGGGTAGGCCATTCTGTCATGTAGAAAATACCAGACTGGACTATTATCTATGCCTACATGTTTGGGTCAAGGGGGCTTGCCTGCTAATGTTATCAGACTACAGATTATGTAACAGATAATGTATCTGCACATAAACAACAACATTTCTTTCTTCTTGAGTATAATTGTATGAATGTGGAGACGTTCAGAGAAAGAAAGAAAAAAAAAGAAAAGAATGCAGCATCTGTATTCAGCCATAAAGCAACTCTGCCCCTCCTCTATATCATCACTGACTGTTACAGTATAACATCTCTCAATGCATTGCATGGTCACCAAGTACAACCAAAGCATGAGCAAAATCTTCACATTAAGCTGCAGTTAGTTCATATTAAATATAATCACATTTGGAAACTTTTATGAACAGATAGCAGAAAGATTTGTGTGTCTTAATGTATTGGTTGACTGATGAGCCAGGTACAGGCCAGTTTATTCAAATGATTAAGTATCAATGAATGCTATGTAGGAATCCTTTTTGGTATGAAACTGCAATATTTCTGTTCACAACACAGACTATTTCTGGATGTCACAGCAACACTACGAAAGCCACAAGCTGTTGCAATCGCTGTTACTGGCTGTAATTCCTTGTATATTTCAACAAAATACTCCCACAGTGTGGAGACTTTAAGACACATGCAGTCTCATCTCTTTGGGTTTCATCATGACTGTCCATCAAAGTCAAGTTCCTGTCCTCCTTATGTCTCCATACATATCTATGTGTGCTGAGGGTCACAGCAGCGGTTGCTGTCACTTACACTAAGTGGTCTGACGAATGCACCTTTGGTGTGCATCAACAGCCCTTTCACTTGATTGCAGTAGTGCAGATAATACTGACATTCAGCCTAGCAAAAGGGAGGAAAGAAACAGCTAAGTGACATCTTTACACCTATATGAGGTTGGATGAATGGTGGATGCTTGTGAACATACCACCCAATCAAAGATAATGTAGATATCCCTGCTATAGACCTGTGTTTTATCAGTGTGCTGTCTGTTCAGAGACGGCAACTCTAAAATGGCAATTAGAATACTTTTATAATAACATCGGCTTCATGAGATTTATCTCAAGACTTTGTGAGAATTGTAAAACATGTCTATTGACAGTTTTCTTGAGGAAAGAAAGTCATCCTGTCATTTAGACAGGCTTTTAAGCAGGAGGAATGTATGCAAGAAAACATACTGTTACAGTCAGAAAAATATGTAGTATGATGACATATGATATATAGATCATTGAATAAAAATAATAGGCTACAAAATAAATTGCTTCAAATCTGAACAGACACAAATGGCAACACTGAGCCCTGATTGAATACATTTCAGCTCAGTTCTTAAAATAAATTCGTATAGACAGGCAATTTGCAGTCTCTGTGTGCAAGTGATAAAACAACAGCCTCACTCTGTGTAACTTTACTAGAATTGCCCTGATAAGATGACCAACCTCAGACAATAAAACAAGAATTGCAGACACTAAATAAAAAGTATGGACCCACTGGCTGGTGCAGAAAGCAATGTTAGGCTAGAAAAGAGAAATATGCCACTTCTTATTGATTAGCAGCAGAATAAAGCATCACTAAAGCCAGATAAACTTCAAACTTTGATGTTATACTTCAACGTGCATGATGCTCCATGGTTAAGTTAGTAATGACAAATATGCAAAATCCAGTTACACTTTCAAAATAAAGATTACTGCCCACAAAATGGTCTGAGGAATTGTTAACCTACTTTTGCACTGACTGCCAACTGTTACTGAGAAAGTATTGACCACCGTCATGTCAAAATAAACAATAAACTACTGCTTAATATCTAAGGTAAAGTAATAGCTAGCTGGCGTCAGTTACTTGTAAAAAGCAGAGATGATGTTTAACAGTAAAATCTCAACTTGGCTTGCACCTGAGTTATCACATATTTGTGTTTGCATTAGCAATAACGTCAGCTAGTTTGAGGTGTATGCTCTGCTAACCATCACATTGGCAGCACATTTCACGTATTTGAGGATAATTAAACATGGACTCAGCTGCAAGTGATGCACGGGCATCATCATCTTACAGTTTTTTTTTTCTCTGCTCCTGACTCTTGCTGTCTTTTTGGAGCCATTTCCAAAAAAGTTGACAGCCTGCTGTCAAACTTTGTCAGGCACAATCCAACAGACCACTGAGCCGGGGAGGGGCGCCCACGAGGTGCTTGGGAATTTGAGTGTGTGTGTGTTTTGGGGGGGCATCATCGTTATTTTCTTGAGCAATTAAATATATATCTCTTCTTCTGCCTGTTTTATGACATACGTGCCTAAAAAGTGCCTAATATTTCAATACTGAAATAATATCGGCATTATGATTATTATGACTATGATGAGTTTTCATTAGGATTTTTGGTGCCCCCTCAACACTTGGTGCCCTACGCACAGCGCATGATGCGCGTGGTGGGAGCGACGGCGCTGAGGCAAAGCTTTGGTTGAGTTTGACTTGTGTCACATTGTGAGTTCACCGAGTGGTGCATTAATTCAGTGATCAGTTACTTGGTACATCCATCCCTTTTTTCATAATGACATGATCATGAATTTCATTGTATACATACAGACATTGTCATACATCGTTGTACTCCTCGCCAACTGCTAGGCACAACCAGGATGAGGCCAAACTCCTGCCTCCACTGGACACTTCCTCACTTTGTTTCTGCTGTTACTAACAAAGTCGTATTTGGTGGTTTAGTTTGTGAGTACATCTAGTGTGACCTACAGCCCTGGTTTTACACCAAACAGCAATGAAAAGTTGCAGATCCCTTGATCGAAAATACACATATGGCCGTAGCTTTAACCAATGCTGATATCCTTTCCTCCTCATCTGTCATCTTCTTTCCAGCTGTGATACAGTAGCATGACATGTGTACATTCATGGCTACCCCTGTCTGATATTACATGACATTCACAAGTAGCATTTTAACTAAAACACGGTGCAGACATCCTATTGGACAGATGTTTCACTGATAGGGCGTTTATGATCTCTGTCCTTGCAGCGCAGAAACACAAGAGCACACAGATGGTTTCCTCTTTCCCTTCATCACTATGTTTGGATTAGAATTAGCTGCTGCACTTCATCAATTATGCAGTGTGGCAGCCTCTGTCTCCTCATCTGCATGCTGATCCTTTTTCTCTTTGAAACAAAGTGCCAGCCAATGTGCTGGGAGATGCATTTTTCTCAGCATGGCAGAGGAAGTCATGACTCCACTTATCTTCATACTGCTTCATTCTTCATACTGTATCCACTAAAATGTTAAAGGTAATACCAGATTCAAGTTGCATTCATCCTACATTGCCTCAGTGTAGTGTCCGACCAGTCTTCCAGCCGAAACCACCAAACAGCATATAACAATCTAAAACCAAAACTAAAACCTCAGCGGTTAAGGTTTTGTTAAGGTTTGGTTTGGTTCGAAAAGTTAAACCACTCGGCTTACATGAGGTAAAATTCATATTATATGTGGCCTCTGTGTTATGTTGCGGTTCCTCTCTAGACCCAAATGCAGAGATCGAGGTTGGTAGAAGGAAATATGGGAAGAGTTGGGCAGGCAGCAGGCAGGCAGGCAGGTAGGCAGAGTTGTCTGGGAACAGCGTGGGAGGAGCTCAGGTTGCCAGTGTAGCAGGCAGAGTAGAGAGGTGCTGGAGGTTCTCCACGAATATACTCGAGTGAAGCTAAAGACAATATCTTTGCAGCACTGATATAATAACCATATATGGCGGAACAATCTGGCATGGGAGTGGAGAATAATTGACAACATAATCGATCCCTAAAATACAAGTGTAGGGAGATGAGGAGAGTCTGCACAAAGATAATGTACAAAAAAAGAACAATGGCTGTCAACTACTCAGTTTCTAGTGAAAAGGCAACCAGATGAACTCGAAAACAAAACATGGCTGAACATCTTCCCTGGATTATTCGGATTATATTGTCATTTGTGTTTTATTGACACAATATATGTTTTTCATGTTTCAATATCATGGTCATTGGTAGTGTAGCAATATTGCGGGGCCCCTCATATAATCTGATACATTTTGAATAAATAGTGAACGATGCTCTGTCCAGCTGCTGGGGTGTGGCTTTCGTGCTGTAGCTTCATGGCAGATTCAGCAGACTGAAGCTCGGCTCACACGTGATCCCTCTCATGTGATCTCATGGGGAAGCAGACATAAACAAATGGATGCAAGCGTGGTGCATCAGTGAAAAGCGTTTTAAAGATGGTTAGCTCCATCAGGTAAAAGAACTGTGACATTAAAACAGTGATTTTGTTTCTAAATCCCAGGGAGATGTTTGCTGGGTTAATAAAGTGACAGAAATGTTGTTTTGGAGTGTAACAGCAAATTAGTGTTCCAATGTTGTCAAAATGTTGTTTACAGGCCCTTTATCCATCTCATGTCAGTGTTAATTTCCTTCCTCTATTTAATAGGTTGGACAGTAAGCTCTACGTGAGTGAATGTGAATCAATGTAATGGTATAGAGGAGACAGATGATATGCAGCATTTTTCTCTGTGGGTTACACATCCATCCCTAACCTTGATAAAAAAGAGTTTGATCCTCTTTTTAAAAAACTCCCGGCCAGTCGATTATGCATGAGAAGTATTGTAAAATTAGCCCCCTTTTGTTTGGGTCTTGCATTTCTCTTTTAACGTGTGAACTGGCTCGATTAAACAAAAAAATCTGGCTAATCCTTACATCCCTCTCTGCCCGCCTCCACCCGTTTTTCTCTCTCCCCTCTGTCTCTCTTGCTGGATTTCCTCTGTTTTTCTGTCTTGCTGTGGGGGAAACAAAGGGAACAAAAGAACGAGAGGAGACAGTAAGCTTCTCATCCACTGTAGTGAGTGGTGGAGTGGAGCTCTCAATAGAGTGCTGGACAGACTGGGTGGACTGGTGGTGCTCTGAGAACTAGGCCAGTGGGCTGTTGACAGAACCCCAGAGTCAGGACCAGATGAAACTGGAAGAATTACTGGAAGAAACGGTGTAAGAGGGAAAGGGATAAATAGTCAATGTATTGCTCGTTGTCAGGGATGTGTGATCATTAGTGATCCGTGAAGGATTTAAATCAGGGATCAGGTGGAGGGTAAAGCACAGTTTAGCTAGTATTTGTATTTGTCTTTATACGCACACACAAAAAAGATCCAGTTTGAACCCGATTGAAGGAATTAGCATCATAAATCGCCACCCTTTTTCTCTGTCAAAAACACAAATTGAAGTGACAAAATCCATTTTTGGGCTGCCTGTTATGAGCAATATGCCTCACTGAAAACGAAAGGAAGACGGCAGTGCGACAGCTCAGCAGATGGAAAGTTGGAGGGAGGAAGAAGTAAAGGTGGAGTATCAAGGTGAATTGCACAAAGCTGGGAATTTCCCTAATAGCATACCATTAATGAAAAATGAACACATTGTGGATGCCATCGGACGTCATCGTGCACATCCTCTGATGCCATACACTGAGTGCCTAGAATCTGGTGTCATTTAAACAAAGACGGGCTACATTTTTAGTTGTGATATATATTTACACTTGGTTTAATCAGACAGTGTGTGTGAGTGTCCCTGTAGATGTATGTGCGTGTGTGCATACGAGGCGATCATGCATGCCCCACTGAGTTCTTCTGTGACACAGGAAGTGGTGATGCAATAGTATAAAATCCTAGAGCGTTTTCTCATACTCACTGTCTCCTGCTCTGTGTCTCTCATACACTCATGCATTTGCCCCGCAGCCATCGTGATATTCCAAGTCCTAGAATCATGTGAGCGGGGCGGCTATGGTCGCGGTCTCTGGCTGAGACAAACACACACTTGTAGACACATTTATGGAGCATGGAGCTTGCAGCCTGAGAGCTTCGTAACCTCCTTAAACCTCCTAAAGTGACTCCAGAGGGATTCACACAGCAGATATTTGACCTTGAACAGACTGCCTCTGTCTTTGTAAGATGATTCAGTTTCCCCAGTGTTACCACAATGCTCTTTTTAGCATCAACTAATCAAAGGAACTGTGAAAACAAAAGCACCAAATGTATAGAACGCAACACCTATGTACGTACCTGGGATAAATATTTATGACAAGTTTGGAAATTATGTTATGCTCTCCATGAGTACCCCTATGTAGAGATGCCTTTTCAGATGCCAGCCTCTGTTCTACTGGCATGTATGTCCAATGTATGCACTCTCTTAATGACAGCTTCTTTGGTCGGTCATTCAGAGCGAGTTAAAGGTCTCCAGGTGTTTACCATCGATGCACTTTTAATCAGAATGCAACAATTTGTGATTTTAATTATGTTTCTAACCTTTGTTTAAACCATAGCTCACATGTAATGTTTTGCAGAGCAGCAGTACACGTACAACGGCCCGTTCTCACTCCGAACGTGAGTCCAGAGTCCGTAATTTGTATTCATATGTAATTTGTTTGTAGCGCTGTCATCTGTCAAATCTGAGCAGCAGAGCAGTGCATACGGTCATTGCACAAAATGCTGAGTAATAAAGACTGCACAGAAGGTGATACTGCAGTCAGCCTTATCTCTAACTAAAGGCATGTGGGAAATAGAATTTGTTAATGGTGGCTATTTACATTGATTTAGTCAAATACGAATTCCTGTCTTGATAACGGGAGTTTGAGCAAGGTTATGTCGGACTGCTGGATTTTTAGTAATTTGCATTGTTACAAATGTCATGTTTCCTCACTTCTGGAAATGAACCTGAAACGTTTGTTTACATGGCATCTCCTCATATTGTGCAATATAGATATATATATTTATAATTAGAACATATATAAATATTTGACTGGTTTGACATATATACATATTTGATATATATTGCTTGCGTGCACACAAGTGACACATGTAAATTTACACATACATTGGGATTTATACAACACACATTTACCAGTGATAACCCACTATGTGTATACATTGAATACTGTACATCTCTAACATGATGCGTTTTCTCAGTGCTGCTGCATTTCTCCTCTACTCTCTCATATTTAAATGAGGTTAGCAGGTAATTCTTGACTTGGTTTGGTCAAAGTTTGAGGTAAAAAATGTTTCAGGTTGTCAAGTACTTCATGGCAGTATACTGATGCAGTGTGTGTGTGTGTGTGTGTGTGTGTGTGTGTGTAAGGGGGGCGGGAGCAATCACACATGCACACTCAATCATCACTTGGTCACTTGCCACCAGGGTCTATTACTGGATTGAAATGCCTGAAATATGCTAATGAGATGCAGGACTGCTCATATGTGTATTTATGAGTGTGTGTATGAACGTCTGTGTGTGTGTGTGTGTGTGCGCGTGTGTGTGTAAGGTGAAGGGCGTCACTTCGCCTTATCTCCCATCCACAATACTTAAGCTCCGTAGAGCACTTCAAACAGCCTGCAATGGGAGGGAGCAGGGTGTGTGTGTGTGTGTGTGTGTGTGTGTGTGTGTGTTGGTGCTGGATGGTGAATGGTGGAGGGGGTAGCTTTCGGTACCAAGGGGAAATAGGACTGTGATTTCAGACCAAATTAAGCCACATCAAACAGGCCAGATCAAAGAGTATACAGCCCTTACTGTCTGTGCCAGTCTGACATCACGACAGGATGCCCCACCCCCAGCACACACACACACACACGCGTACACAGACGCACATTTCCTTCCCACTGTCCTCCTCTGCCTTCATTTTTAAATTATTGCCTGCATTTCCTAACATTTCTGTTTTTCGTATCTTCCTCATACCGACACAAATACAACCACCCACCCCATGCGCCCACTTTGCAGGCATTTAACAGGGTTATGGGTTAACCTGGATCAAGTATAATGTAATATGTGCTGAGGCTGGGTTTGTGTGATAGAGCAGTCATCCAGTCTAAAGGAGGGGTGGGAGGATGGGGGAGCAGCATCCATTAGAGACACAGCTTCAGCTTTGAATCCTGTTTGCAACCCTGGCTGCTCCAGTCTAACCGTTTGATGCTGCCTTATGCCAATGACTGTCTAGGGTTATGTGCTATGTGTATACATATCTGTGTGTATGTATATGTGTGTGGTGAACCTATTTTGGGGGACAAAAAAGGAGGTTGAGAAAGGGTGGAAAAAGGGCGAGATGCAGGGTATGGACGGAGCAGAAAATGGGGTAGGGGTGTGTGTGCTTTTGTGGAAAGAAAATAGGGAATAGGGCTGATGACAGAAAACGTCCTCTTTCAGTTTGAGTATAAAGGGAAACAGATTTTATTTATTCAACTAAATGAGGTTCATGATGATCATGATTATGATAATGATTATCATAATTACAAAATCGGGTTATTGTTGAAATAATGAGGCATTAACTATTTTAACACTAACTGTTATTCAGTGAAATTCAAAATGTCAGAAGAAAGATCTTATCAGCGTAAGTACCTAAAGTACTGATAATGAGCTAATCATTCTAGACCTGTTAGACTGTTTTATGTAACAGTGTTGTTTCAGCATTAAGAAGTGGAAAGGCATGGCACATATTTTAGGGCTGCACCAAACTATTAATTTACATTATCCTGTTTATTTTTCGGTTGTTTTATACATGAAATGTGAAGAGAAAAGTGAAAATGTCATATTTTTACCAGAGCCTTGGTGAATGTATGTGAAAATAATCATCTAGTATCACATGCTGCACATAGTAAAGCCCAGACAACAACAAAACAATACATTTTTGGTGGCCGGGTGGGGGTTGGAGGGGTATTAGCTATTAGCTACAGCTGTCAGACCAATTTAATGGACAATGAAAAGTATCTGCCTCTAGAATATAGATGAGTTAATGTATAATGGGCACGGACCTCAAAACTGTACAGTACAGTACTTGAGTAAAATTACAAGTCAATATTCATGTTGTGTCAAATGTAATGTCACACTGTGTTTTGTTTTCTACTTTTGTGTTTCGCGTCAGTAAATTGCTCTGGACTGTAACTGAACTGTAACTCAAAATTGACTGAGATCATCGAGGAAGCGGGAGAGATAAAAAAAAAAAAAAAAGAGGGACACTGAGTGAGAGAGGCAGAAGGAGAGATGATAACCGGAGGGGAGGAAGAAAACGAGATAAAATGGTTGTAGATCCAGTCTTAACACAACACAGTGCCAGATTTCCTGTTATGGCGTCGGAGTTTTTAGAATGAAGCAAAGTGGTGTGACCTTGAAAGTGTATGACCATGTAATCAGTTGGTTTAGAGATATTACAGTGTAACATCCAGCTACTCTGGACCAAATTAAACCCAACCAATTTGGTTTTGATTTACAGTGCGGTTTTGGCATGCTGGATAAGTTGTTTATCAATATGTAAAATGAGTGGATGATAACGTGTGCTGTCATCTGTGTGTTGCCAGTGCTCCTATCCTGTGTGGGAGGACTTCAGCGCCAAGGCCACCAAGCTGCATTCCCAACTCCGGTAAGCTTTTTGACAACAAATTGGTTTAATGAATACATAAAAAAGTGTTTCCAAAGTGTAATGCTCTACATGATTTTACATTTGCTTAAGTAGTTTTGTGACAGACAGTCCGACTTCAGACGCTGGTGGAATAGTTTTCTGAAGTTTCCATTACTTGAATTGGCAAGAATACACATACTGTGGGTTCAGTGATTTGCAGAGTTGTAGTCTAGTCTTACTCACCATATGACATCATGTAAATACAGTAATTTCATGGGTTGTTGCTCTTTAAACCGCCTTTTAAATTCTGGGATACGTGCCTGCTTTTAATTAGATGTCCTTCTAAATTAACAGAAAGCTAAATAAAAAAAAAAAAAAAAAAATCTAAATAAAATATGCAAAAGGAAAGAAATTTTCTGTCTCTGTTTTTTTTTTGCTGTAGCTGTGGGCAGAAGAGTAACCGCCTACAGATGTGGATAACACTGATGCTGGATTTATCAAAATACCACTCGATCAAATCTACCAGATCAATGAAACTGTTGCCACACTGCCAGTGCAAAACCTGACAATTGAATAGTCAAGTCAAACTGAAGCAGGTTCTCATCAAACGTTAAATTAAAGCACTGCATGTTTTCTGTTCACCTAGAACCACTGTTCTGGCTGCTGTGGCCTTCCTGGATGCCTTTCAGAAGGTGGCAGACATGGCCACCAACACCAGAGGTAGGTTAAGAGCTGTGTGTGGGCGTGTGAGCGTCTCAAGAAAACCAATTCCCAGCCCTGAAAACTGTAAGCTGTGTGCATCGGTATACACCATGTCCCTTTGCCAGTACCTTGCTGTGTTTTGCTCTTTTGAAGAGCATCCACATGGCAGCACTATCAGAAATCGTATTACGTTGTTGAGATATTATCAAGCAGCCTGCTAAATTCTCCATTGACTGATGAAAGTGTTTCCAGCAGCCTAAAGGTACACTTTGTGCCGAACTTCAAAGCAATTACACTGCACTGTTTACAGGGGCAGAAATGAAAGAAGGATCTCACAGAGGTCAATGAAAGGTATTTTTGCAGCAGGACGTCTCGTTAAACTTCCTAATGCAACAGGAGTTTTGCATAGTGCGCTGCAAACAGCACTGCTTGGTGTAGGTCGATGCCAGGGTTTTTTGGAGGAAGCTGCTGTTTGTTGGTAGATTATGCCAGCCTGGTTTATCCTGAAATATGTGTGGAGCATAAAAAAAATCCTGAATCCTGTCTGAGTTTTATTATTCTCAGAGTTCAAAGTAAGCAGAAACAAGTGAAGCACAGGTTATAACTTCAGCAGTAACAAGAATATTTAGAACCTGATTTGAACAACACATTTGAATTCAGGGTTTAGATGATAATAGAGAATCAGAAAAATTCAAGGGTTACAAAAAAAAAAACAAATCCAGATAGTTACAAATTAAAGGGAAAATGTATATATGTATTAACTTTAAAGTCTTGCTAGCTCCTGTTTCATGTCATGTTAGCTACCCAGAGTCAACAGGGTAAGACCATGGATTTAATTAGGGAAATCTGGATTCAGCATCTGAGGCAGAGCCCTGTTCACTGCACCTATGAAAGCTGCTGAATCATATGAAGCAAAAAAAAAAAAAAAAAAAAAAAAGCTTGACTTCTTTTGTGCATAAAAGTACCTGGATCTTCCACATAGCTTCTGCACTGTGTGGCACATAGGACCTATGCACCAGTGGCAAGACGCTAACCTTTTGGTTTAGCCTTCCACTAACTTAAATGGGGACAGGATCAGGCCAAATGGATTCAATTCTTACAGTGAAACAAGTCACTTTTTGGGGGTTGTGATGCTCAAAGAAATGTATCCACTGTTGTACAGCCTCTTCCTTAACAGTGTAAGCTTATGGAAAAGAGCAATTTCAGGACATGTGGTAACAGTTGTTGAAAATGTATGGATAAATGCTGCATACAAAGGTAGTATTCAGATATATTTTGTATCTTGACTTAGTTTCTTTGCAAGTTGTGCAACTTCCAATTGATTTTTTGGGAGCTCTTATGTTGAATAAAAAGCTCAACATGGTGTTTTTTTTTTTTTTTTTTCCTGTGCTGTACTCACCAAACACTCCCTGGACTCAGAAGTATAGTCAATAGATAGATGTGTTTTGTGTTTTTGGCTTGACACTCTTGATATCCTCTGTGTGGGCTCTAAGCTCGGAACTACTTTTAATGTGTGTGGGCTGAGAAGGTCAGACAAACACTCACCGCCCACTGAAGGCCATTTGAATATACTATAGTGCCGCTGAGGGAAGAGAGGGAAACGGGGGAGTTGACTGAAGCGGTGATATAGGGACTTTCTCCCCCTGTTCTGACTTATTAGGTGCAGCTGGCAGACGGTGTATGTGATGGCGATGTGTGCGCTTCCCCAGGTGGGATACTACAGAGGAGGATACAGGAAGAGGCTCGTGCTGCTTTTACAGGCCAGACAGGAAATCACCAAGCTCTGTCAGCTCATTACACATGCCGCTACCACTGCCCCACACACACACAGATGGAAAAAAAATATAACATAAATGATGCTGGCACGAAGATGCAGACTGTGCATCAGAGGCTCTTTGTACTTTTTGCGCTGATGAGTCATCCCGGTTGGAGACCATTTATCAGACTGCTGTACAATCGCTGCTCTTTCTCAGTCTGTGATGTTTTATAATAGATTTGTTAAATGAATGGGGGAAGGAGATGGCACCAATAACGATGCTCTCTGTCTTCTTGCAGTTGGGTATATCAATGTGCCACTTATTTTAGTGTGTGTGTGTGTGTGTGAGTGTGTGTGTGTGTGTATGTGTGTGAATCAAGCCCAAAGGGTACTGATGATCCTTTGCTCTGCTCTTGTACTGACGCTCCCATTTATGAGCCTGCATCAGCTGTGTTTCATTCACAGTGTCAACCAAATGTTCGGTGATCCCAAGTCTTTTCAACAGCTGGGTGAACATATAGAAATTGGCTTCCCAAATATTATATGTGGACTATCTCTGGAAGTCATGGTGGCGCTGCATAACCACTAATAATACTGACATTGAATTGGACGGCATATGCCAACTCCATATTGCTTCAAATTTGGCAAACTTATTTCCACTTAATATGCTAGTAGCATGAAGGTAGAAATGGCAGTGCTGGTTGGTTCATCACTTTGGGCCTGACTTAAATATTGGATGGATTGCCATGAAATTTGGTAAAGACATACATGGTCCCTCGAGGATGAATTTCACAATTTATTGGCGACGTATCCGGCAGCTCCACCATGGAGTTGACTTTGGTGATTTGGAGTGAAAAATATTAACAACTAGTAAATGATTGTCAAGGAGGATAATGTTACCCTTGAGAGAATTATGAAAACTTTTGTTGCCTCCCAACTTATCTCAATACCTGCAGTTCACTATATACATTATATTAATAATTTCATTTAAAATTCTAAATAAAGCAGTTTGCTGAACTATGCTATGTGTAATACAGCCAATGGGAAATAGCGCTGGTTTTGCTGTACTGGGTCGTAGCCAGGCAATGTTTTCAGCTGGGTCCCTAATGTTAAGGCACCAGATCTTAAGTTTTCCACTAAAGCTGCTTACGTTAAAGAGGGCCGCATAGAGAGTGGCAGAGACAGTTTTCCTTGTGTTTGTGATGGTGTGTGTGACAGAGAGAGAGATTTAGCAAGTGGGTGAAATCCAGCAGGAGGAAATGTGCAAGTGTTTGTGAATTCCCTGGTGAGGGGTGAATTTGAGTGCACTCTCAGATGTGCTCTCCACTCCCCTCTTATATCCCAAACATTCACTTTCCCCAGGGCAAACGGGCTGTGTGTGTGTGTGTGTGTGTGTGTGTGTGTGTGTGTGTGTGTGTGTGTGTGTGTGTGTGTGTCTCAGAAATCATGGTGCCTTTCCCATGTTTAATAATCTATCCAATTGGCACCATTAAACTGCTTTTCTTCATCCTTGCTTCAGTTTTAGTGAGGAGACACACACCGCATGCATATTTAGGCACTTAACAACATGTTTTGTAAAAGGAAGTTTCTTCCAGTTTTTTTTCAAAATCAGGTCACACAAACATTTTATGCTCCACTTTAAGCTCTTTTAACATAAGTGATTGTTTGCCACTTTTGGCGGTGAACATTTCTGCTGCTGAGACCACATGCAAGAGAGGATGTTGGCGTCCAAATTCAAATGCTGTTACATGAGTAGTTTTAAGCAGCCGTGGTTTATTGGCCTTTGGAGAGCTAGACCACAGACTCTGTTTTGTCTCTCATTTCAGATGATCTTATGGTAGGCCTGCACAAGCAAAGGTATGGGGAAGGGGAACCATAGTTGGTTTTTAAAATATTAACACAGTTTTTATTTTGTCCCTTGTTAGTCATCTCCTCCTCTTCAGTCATAAGTACCATTTCAGTGATACCCAGCATCTTTCATGGTGTAGACAGCATTATTAACATCATCATAGACTTTCAGTGTATCTTCACCATCCTTGTGGTGTTTTGCCTCTAATGGTGCACTGACACTTTGGCCGAGGTGCTCCGTATCGTGATGACACACGGATGTCCCTCCTCCCTAGTACCCTAGCTGGAACTGCACTCACATTGCTCCGGGCGCAACCCCTTGTACATATATAATCACATTGTAGCATGGTCACATCACAATGGAGAACAGTCTTCTCACATTCTTGTTTTGTTTTTTTTTTTTTTTATGTAAGGTGTCGTTATATGCATGATTATAATTTACATCCACGTTGCGCAACCATACTGTGCCGAAGCACACCTCTTACAACCGGGCCAGGGCCAAGAAAGAGTACCATGCTTGAGCTTGTTACGGAGAACTCACACTAGTCAAACAATCTGGACTTTGGGGGTCAAACATACCTGGACGTGGTATGGATTGCTTAGTGTGAGTGCCCCTATTACTAAATTTATCTCATCTTATCTGAGTTTTTGTCAAAGTGAGTGTATTTCGTTTTTTGTTTTTTTTTGTATCTTAAAGTTGATTTCCTCTTTCTTTGTGTGCAGTTGTGTGTATGCCTTTATGAGTGATGCTTTCGGAACTTAAAAATCAATGTTTGGACATCAAGTTCTTTGACTAAACAAAATTGGGAAGCATGGTCAAGGGCGGTGTTGTATCTGGTTATCTGCATCATGCATGCTGTGCTTAACATTGCTACTGTTCTCTTCTGAGCTCTGAAAAGCTTTTCCTTTTAAATTGCTGAAGGAATTCACTTATATTTTACCGTTTTGCTCATCCAAATCTCTTTGTTCCCAATGATACCAATGTTGTTTCTGTGATGATGACCAAGATGATGATAATGATGATGACGACTCTTTATTCAACTTAGTCCCTCCTCCTCTCTCTTTTCGTCTTTATACTCTCTCTGCAGTAGCAGCAGTAAAACCTGGGTCAATCCCAGGACTCTCACTATGCACACTTGGCACAAGGAACAGCAGTAAAGCATTCTGTGTGTGTGTTTGAGAATGTATGTGTGTATGTGTGTGTGTGTGTGTGTGTGTGTGTGTGTGTGTGTGTGTGTGTGTGTGTAAGAGATAATTAGGATGATGATCTGACAGTCTAGAATGTCTGGCTGTTTTATTGCCAAGCTGCCCGCCTTCATCTGAATACTGAATACATGGTTCAATAATGAATATCATAAATCTTATACACATACATAAACACACCAGAATGCATTTATGCTTGCTTTTATGCATGCAGAGCTAAACCTGCCCCCCCCCCTATATTCGTTTGTTCTCTATAACAGGTATGGTTGCATTTTAGACAAACAACAAACAAACAAAAAATCATTTAGGTTGCTGGATCGGAGCATGCCCAAAGGGTAATCAAAAATGCAACAAAAGAAAATGAACAACATGTTTAACATTACTTCATTGCTTTTCCCTGTGAAAAAAATCAGTATTGGATACATTGTCAGATTGTGCATTTTAGGACATGATCAAAAGTCTAACCTCCACTTAGGTTAGACTTTTTATGGTTACCAAACTGGTGTTCTTGCATCACTAGCATGGACAGCAATAGCAATGATATTAGCACTGTTGGCAATAGTGGCCACTTTAACAGAAGTTTTTCTTGAGCATTGAGGAGCTGCAGACTTTACCCATGGTCAAGCTGTAACCCATATTGTACAATTTACTGCTACTAGACACTTTCTGCTCCAATCACTAACACCTATCTGAGTACAAACACTTCCCTCCGGACATTTTGCAAGAGCCAAATGCTCAGTCCATGTACGGTTAATTGAAGAAAGGTTAATGCTCCTGCAGATAGGGATACGGTGCCATTAAATCCTTTATTTATTTTGGCATGTTAATACAATAACACTTTCTCAGTCCATCCTCAAATGCAATACATTAGGAAAACAATTTATTTGAATTGATTATTTTTAGATGAACAATTTCTCAGTGGTTTAGAAACTTGACCTTTACACAAGATGCACTGTGATCTCAAAAGGATCACCATGAAGTCATCTGGCTAAATTTCACTAAGCACAGTCAATGATGGCACATGTATTGTGCAATTAACACTACGGGTTTTATTTTAGATTTAACCAGTCTTTTCAGAAAAGCTCATTTTCGCCCTCTTCAAGAAATGCCATGCAGCCACGTTGCCCCATAGCTTAGCATAGTTTTCTGGCTGATGATGCCAAACAGGCACACTGTCTTGATGCTTTTTCTATTGCCCCCTATAAAGTTAATAATGGAAAATAATTCAGTATAAAGAGAACAAGAGTGTACAAGAACACAAATAAGACAAAAATAGAGCTGAGGTTTATCTCGTCTACAGATGATGGAAATGAGAGAAAAGAGGCTGGAAAACTCATTTCCAACATGTTTATCTTTTTCTTCCGTGAAGCCAAAGGAAAGGAGCTGGGGGGCAGGAAGCAATGAAGTTTATGGAAAATGTGGTCTTAATTTGGAGAAACACCACTAATATTACCCCTGCTGTGACACAGAGGTTGCCAGTGATCCTCAGAGCGGTCTCATGCATTTGCAGGAATTGTACCAAGGTAGGAATTTTAATTTGAGAACGATTTATTGGTGCTTAAACTTACAACACACAGCACATTTAAAACATGACAAAAAGAAGAAGATTACACTGACTTGCAGTAAACAGAGGACGTTAGATTTGGGGCACACTGGCTCAGTGTGGTAAAACGATTGTTAATGTGTTTAAATGGTAGTAAAACGATGCAGACCAACAGTTGAGGATTGTTCCAGTTCTCTGTGGAATGGACTGATGACTGTATGAAAAGACAGAGAGCTCCATGCTTAAGAGGGCATTGAGTGTAGCGAGCAATAAGGACAGGAAATGGACAGAGAACTGTTGTGGGGCTTTGTGAGGAAGTCTTCAGCAGCAGGCCTGTGCTGTCACTGTGGATACAAGCATCAGCTAAGTCAGCTCCCAACCCTTTTTTTTTTTCTTCTTCTCAAAATTACCCCTTCACTTGATCAGTTAAGAAATAACTATGATTAGATTAACTATGTTGGCCAACACTGTAATAAATGGGTCACAGCCAGCTATATTGTTATCCTCAGGGCACGTCTATCCAGTACATTTACATACAGCAGCATCACACACAGGCCCAACACACAAAGAAGCAAGGTTTTTATTCTTCCAAGCAGCAGAGCTAATGCAAGCCGAGCTCGCGCTGTAGTATAGGGTACAAAAACCAACATTAAAAAACTTAAAAGTACGGGCATCCAACCGAAATAAAGCTTAACGTTCACAGGTTCTCTTGACTGTACCTCAATGTTGCAACATTAATCCAGCATCATTGCATAACATGTCAATGGAAAATTCAACAGATTAAATTACCAAAAAAAACAATACAACAACAAAAACATGGACAAACGTACACCTTTCAAGACTGAAGTCAGGTCAATCCATTCTTAGCATGTTAAAAATGTAAAATGCAAAAATAAACTTAATACACCAGGTTCCTCTGTCCTCTGAGCTTAGGAGCTAATGTAGCAGTGTGTGCTGGTTCTTTGACATGGTGTTTTATGTTTGAGATTGTTAAGTATCAGTAAATGTTCTGTAAGTTGGACCTAGCAGTCTGCATTAAGTCTCCATTTCTCCGTCTAAGAAAAATACTGCATCAATACATTTTTTCATAGAGTTTCACCTGTCAATATACCTGTCAATATAATATTCTTAACTATCTGTTTCAACTTTTCATACAGCAAAATTTCAACAAATTATTAAGCTAATTGTTTAGATTGCTCACATGCTAATTTTGTTTTCTACTCACCCTCATTCCCAGGGTTTGGTGTTCAGGTCTTACAACTGACTAGTCATTTATAAGTAAACAATCATGGCTAAACACAGAGTTAACAAAAAATGGTTAAAAAAAAAAAAAAAAAAAAAGGATATGTTAACCAAATGCTGCTTATTTGCCTTTGTTTCAAAGCTTGCTGAGTGTGTATGGGTGTGTTCATCCAGTGTAATAAAATAAAATAAAAAAAAAGTATTCAACACTTGCTCATTAACTAGCTGGCTGCCTGGCAAAGTGCTCCATGGTGGCTGCACTTACGACTCCCTGGGTAGGAATGAAGAGAGGTAACACTCAGATCTGAGGCCATTTAAGTTAATACAGTTACACACAGTTACACAGACGCCCACACACACACACCCCTACACATGCAATTATTTCATGCATGCATATTAGCTCACAGGCATGTGCGTGTAAACATGTAGCCTGTGCACAGAGCATGCCATGGTTCGGCCTGTTGAAATGACATGCGATGGGAACAATGGGCAGTGGGTTTGTGCAAGGCTTATACTCCAAAAACAGTTTTTTTTAGAAGTTTATACCTTCTGTATGTAATGCATGTGTGTCTCCCCTTATTCTCGCTGACTCTGACATGGAACTGCCGTCCCTTCAGCCAATCACGGACAAGTGGGATCACATTTACGAGCACAGTTGCCAGGCAACAAGGAGAAAGAGAGAGAGAGAGCGAGTGTGTGAGAAAGAGATGGAAGTGGTGGCAGAGAAAAAATAGCCATGTTGTTGCCAAGAGGAGAGGAGAAATCTGAGCAAGATGGCTTAATTGCATTTCACAGATAGCATGCCATTCACGGTCAACTGGAGATCCATTTGATCTGATACGGTTGATCATGCAACCAAAGTGCCTCAGCCGCGCTTTTGTACATATGGAACTGGGTTAGCGTGAGGATTAGCAGCGGACCTTACCTTTACACTACTGAATACATTTTGACCTACAATCACAATTAAATTCCCTGTCTTTTTCTAAGTTTGCCTCTTTATGATGTCCAACAGGCCAGTCTGACACTCAGAAACCACAGCTTAGCTAGATCAAAATCATGTAATTTGAAGATCAAATCAGAAAGAGAATATTATCGTTTGCCAGTCAGGCATAACAGCAACTGTATTCAGTAATGGGTACTGTAGTTCAGTAGTGTTAAACACAGAGGCGAGAGGGAAAAGAAGAGGGACGGGAGGAAAATAACAGATATAAATGCGGTTAGAGGTGAGTTCTGCGTTCAGTCTTAGGCTGAGCTATCAGCACAAACACACAGGCACACTTACCACGTCCATCGCTAGTTAGCCAGCATCTAACAGTTGGTGGCCTACATTGGTGTGAATAGAAACGACCCTGCAATCAAATTCCTTTAAATTTTCTATTATTCAGTTTAAATTAGTATTTTAGATATATCAATTATTATAACAATTTCGTCTATAAAAATGCTGTTAATACATCAAATAAATAAATACTTATAAACTAGATTGAATGGATACGATGTTAGCAGTACAAATTATGACAATCTAGTCATCGTATTAGTCAGTCATCATTTGAATTGAAAAAAGTTAACCTATTTTCAATTCTTTCTTTCTTTCTTTCTTTCTTTCTTTCTTTCTTTCTTTCTTTCTTTCTTTCTTTCTTTCTTTTTTTCTTTCCCACCACCCCTTTTCCTGTGTAAGTAGGCCATGGCTGAGAAGCTTGCTGTTGTGAACAGCTACAAAAAACAACATTATTGGCTTTAATTAAGCCTCATCAACACTGTGTATCTTTATTCCTCCCTACAGCCCCCATCTCTCTCTGTGTCTCTCTGTCTCTCTCTCTCTCTTGCTCTCCCTCCTTCCTCCGGCGAGCTTTTCTCTCACACATCCAACTCTTCGGGGCTTCCCCTACCCCTCATCACTCACCCCAAATGCTACTCCCCTCCTCTCTTGTTCCACTCTGCTCCCTCTCACTACCCAACACGTTTCTCCCATCTAATCCTGCCTCCCATCATTCCTATGCCTTCTTTGCCCTCCTCCTTCCCTCCATCCCTCTCTCTGTCTCTGGCAGCTCTCTAAGGACATTTCCTGATGTCACAGTGCAGTATTGTCCCAGAGGTCAACAACACAAGACGTGCTCTGTTGCACACAAACACACACACACACGCAGTGCACTCACTCAGTAAGCATGGGAAGCTGAGCTCAGTGAGTCTTGCTGCTCCAAGGCCAAGTCCTGTTTAATGAGACAAGAGGCTGGAGCGAGGAGCGGTATGCAATGTAAGAGGGAGTGTGTGTCTGCGTGTGTTATGATGTGTAGTCAGATGTGCTGTTAACTGCAGCATTGAGTGCTTCTCAGTGAGCAGATTCTCAGACTTAGTTACAAAATTCGTCCAAATAACGAAGTGCTTGCTGCAGTTTGGGATAGCTGGGTATGTTAGTGTGTGTGAACATGTGTGTGCTCAGAGTTAGTGAGAGTCGGGTGTTAATCCGCTGCATTAACAGCCATCAGCCAGGCGTGATAACTGGTGTGGCTGCTGCTGGCTCAGCTGTACATACACACACACACACACACACACACACACACACACACTCTCCCTTGTACTGCTGTTCTTTTGAGGTCCCTCCATTGACTCCATTTGACTCCATTTTTCTGTAAACCCTGACCTTATGATCAAAACAACATGGCTTATCTCAGTCCTTTTCTCTAATCTTTAAGGGATTCTCCACACTGAATCATGAGTTAGTATAGTGTGATGACAGGACTCGCAGAAACACTGCTCACTTGTACCTTCTTGCAACAATAGAAATAGAAATCACACAAACACAAAGTGATTTGAAGGAACAACTCTTGTCTTGCATGTAGCTAGTTGTTCTCAAACTTCACTTTCATTCATCCTTTTCATTCATTACTATACCTCCATCCCCGTCTCTCTCTGCTGCCATGGGTGTGTTGCCATGGCAACAGTGGCACACACAGATGCCAGTGTGTTATATTTTGTGGTGCATTGTCCAACCCCTTATTCCTCCAGATACATTTTTAAACATAATCGCAGCAGGAAATGTTGCAAATGTTTGTTTCTCTATGTTGCATCTTTACTTTCCTTTAGGTTTCTGTGATTACGCTTACGTTAGATTTAGCTACAAAAAAACACTTGGTTAGGGTCAGGAAATTATCAAATTCGGCTTAAAATATTAGGTCTGCTTAATAAAATCCAGTGGTGGGTCTCATTCTTACAAATGTTGAAACTCAGTCTTGAACTGCGGTCACTGGCTTACCAGCCTTCACGTCTGTAACAATAAGATTCCACTGGATGCATGTTCCAGCTCTGATACGGTTGTGCCCCGTCATCTGTCGTCTGGCAGCCTCCACCGGCTGCATTTTGAATCCGGCACAGCGCAGATACTTAACACAGCATAGCCAGTGGAAGTAAACACATAGACTAGAGTGAAACCTATCAGCTCCACTGCCATGGCCGAGCTGTGACAGAGCGGAGCCGGACCGAACTGGACCAGATGGGACACGTATCTTGAGGGAACTAGCCGTAACTCCACGCCATCATTTCAACAATCATCATCATCATTTGACTGTAAAGCTTCTCAGTTATTTGCTGTGGTATGTCAACAGTTCTCTTAAAAGGCACAGCAAGCTGGATGGAATCATTGTTACAGAGAGACACTGTGAGATAGATACATTAGCAGGAACAGCAGAACATCATTTCCCACAGCTACCTGACCTCCTGCCAGCCAGTCTGCTCAAACTAAAGGGTTCTCAGGGACACACTGTCACCTCTTGAATATGTGTGTGTTTGTGTGTGTGTGTGTGTGTGTGTGTGTGTGTGAGGGAAAGCGAGTTGGCAGGAAAGACACACACGGAGAAGACTTGTTTGAAGTTAACCTGACTTTGCTGTATCTGTGTTCGTATGTTAGATAATCCGTCCCTCTGCAAAAATTTGCACGAGTCGTGACCATCACTCTCTCTCTCTGCCACTTTTGCATTGCATGGTTCTCTGTAATGTTTTGTCTGCAGGGGTCAGGGGTGGTGCAGAGAGTCAGAGGAGCGTGCATGATGTCCAGACTACATTACCCACAATGCTATATTTAGACCACTGCAGTGTGTGACTCAGCACAGCCGAACCTAACTGCGGTCTGACAGCACAGCTCTGACTGGTTATGCTGCTACACTATATGGACACTTATATGCATAGTCAATTCCTATGTCTTTTGAAACAAAACCCTGGGCCACTACAGTGACATATACTGTCAAGTCAAAAGCCACAAATTTGTCAGAATGGACTTTTAATTAGAATATAATATTTTGATTTTGTACCTCCTAAAAAGACATAAATACATTCAAATGACATTCAACAATGGATGTATGATTGCAGTCATAAGTGGCAGTTAGTGGTTCCTATCGATGTATTAATGTACATTTTAATGTACAATTACAATAAAAGTTAATACATGTTGTTATATATGTTAATACACATACCACCACTCTTGTCCTGAAGCAGCTCATGTGTTGCCTTCGTGCTGATGGGATGATGCATCTTACAGCGGTTACCATCGTTAGAATACATGGCTACCATTGTTGGCTACATGTGAATTCCATTAAGACCGTGTTAATACTAAGAGTTTGTTCATACTGCACATGCACGTATGTGAAGCTACGTTTCAGTGGATGTGTGTGGAAAAATGCGTGTGTGCTCTGTGTGTAATTGGTGACATGAGCATGTGGATGAGCATGAATTCCAAACACCTTCCCATGTAGAGCATGTTCAGGTATGTTAGTCATATCTTCAAGCCTCTCTATGTGCTCTGCATGCAAGGCCATGTGTAAGGAAGCCATGACGAGTAGTCACCTCAAGGGCTTTGTGTAATGTGTGCCAGAGTTTCTTCCCTTGTTGCTCTTTGAGTCCGTGGTAAGAAACACCAGTTGACTTCACTGTTGAATCCTCATCAAACAAACAAATACTGTGGAACTGGTTGCTTTTTTGTTGGAATAGTCTCGTTATAGAGTATCAGCCTTGCGAGTGTCCTTGAGCAAGACCACTCTGACCTCCATTTTGAGTTGGATTTCTTTCTTTGCTCAATAAAACATCCCCTTATGAGAACATATTTATAACTCAAAACCTTCATTCTGATTGGTTGTGACTGCTGAACCAGTGATGAACATCTCTTTTTGTTTGTGACCAATCAAAAGGATGTTTGCCTCTTGGGAGCAACCCATTTTACAGTTCCAGCTGCTGACTTTTTAAATTTAGTTACCATTAAACTTATTTTCAGGTTCATAATTTTATTTCTGGGTTATTACTATGCTCAAAAACGTCTGTTTTCTCATTGTTTCCACTGCAGCCTTCTATTCCCCATCTGTCTGCCCAGTTGCCCAGTTTTAGCTCCAGTCTCTTGAAGGCCTCATCTCCCAAATACCCAGTCTGCTCTGAGCAAGCAATGCTCAGTTTAACACTGGTCGGCGCTGTCGTGTTTCAGCTTCCTGCTTGCTTCCCTTCTACCAGAATGGAGGTATAAATTACACAAATGTGCGGCATGGTGACGTAGTGTATGGTTAAGAAGTCACGGAATTAAAGGGGAAGTTTCCCCTCGGAGAGAGGTTCGCCAGTTGCCGTGAACTTTGGGCTTTGACCGTTTACATGCACAAGAACCTACATAACACACTGAAGGAAAGTAAATAACTGAATAAGAGGTCTCCTTTAATGTGATTCTCTCTAAGTTATGTGCCGCAAAGAGAGTTCTTATAGATACCACTATATATTCTTTGTTTCATGACCACTTCTGGAGATTTGTAAAACTGCACAGACAACTAACCCTATCACCACTCCCTACTGGCAAATGTTATTGTTATTTTAAGGGAAATGACAGCAAGACTCGACTAGATTCCATGACTCATTTGACAGGTATTTCAACAGCGTGTCGAATCAAATTCTTGAGCTGTCTCTATTGTTAACACTCTTTGTGCATGAAAGTTTGATCCTTATTAAACTGTTGCCATACGAAAGAGAGGAATTCGGTCCACTACTGCTATATCCTGCTATATCCTCCCACATCCACTCATTTGCAATGTGAGTGGCGACCGTTTTGTCCAGTTGACCATCTCAACACATGATACTGGAAAATACGAGCACCAACAGAATGACAGAAATATGTTACGGAGATAAGCTTTCACTTGAACATAATACAGAGTGGCCTTCCGAGTATTCGCCGGAGCAGTGAGAGCTCTTTAAGATCATGTGTCATGTAGCCTCGAGAGGTTAGGATGTGCTGACAGCTCAGAAAAGCAGCCACTCAACGGCCTGTACTGAGAGAAGCCTCACCGCTACACTGGCATCAAACACTGATGTTGTTGAAATAGTGAGAGTGTTTACTGTTCGGCAGTCTTGTCAGATTTCAGTCAATAGCCAAGATTTTTCTGGTCTGATTGTTGAAGTTTTAGATGTTACCCTACATCAGGGGTCGCAAACCTTTCTGACTCAACCAGATCCCGTTCCAGCTGCTCTGTCTAGTTCCCGGATGTAGCGAACACTGTTCTCACCATCGTACTTGCCCCCAGCGCTGCCAGGTGGTTTGCTAGCTTGGAAGCTTTTGTGACACTTACTGAAGCGTGTCTACACATTGTGCGACTTCACCGTCACCACAGTTGCCCTGCAGATGAGACACACACACGCACTGTCGTGCAACTCTTCTTCTCAATCATTTTGAAACTGATATATTTACTTCCACTTTTCTGCCATGTCGTTCTTTAGTTTTTTTGGGAGTAAAAAGCGCGTCCAGCTCCCCATCATAGTACATAGTAAATACTGAAATTTACTGGACTTAAAAAACATCCTTATTTTTTTTTTACATACCATATCTGCCTCTGGTGTTGCCTCATGGACGGCAAACCGGTCAAGGGTCCCCCTGGTTGCCCCTCACGTTTTTAATGTGTCGGCCACTAGAAGCATGCTGTTTCACGTCAAACAGTCCACCATGGGCTACAGAAAAAGTGCGCCGGTAGACAGTGGAGTGTGCCTTGTAGACATTATCTAGACTTTTTCCAGCCACGTTTTCGTTTTCCCATTCGAGTCTGTATTTTTGCAGCCTTTTCTCGGAGGAGTAATGTTACTGCTCGTGGTGGAAGGCGTGCCGTCTGCAGTGTCCTGTGAATCCTTGCCGTGTGTTAGCCATGCTGGTTTGTTTTCCCAGTTGCCCCAGTCTCTTGTCTTCCAGTATTTTCTTGCAAGCGGCAGTACCTCGACCAATGAGAAGAGCCGGATTCTGTCAGCTCATTGGTCACAGAGCAGGACAGGGCTGGCAATAAGATTACTGTAAATTTTCATATAAAACGCCCTTTCATTCATTGATTCCACTGACATTTTAAAGACTATTTTGATTCTCATGGAAATATGGGACAAAGCACGACCCTTTTCAGCTCAATGAGTGACGCATAATTTTGTTTCGAAATACGGGACGATTCCGTTTTTCAAGGGACGGTTGGCAACCCTAGCAAAGATTGACATGAAGGTTTGTTTTGCGCGTGAATTTGAACTTTGACCCCAGACGAGGTCAGAGTTCATATATACATAAAACATTTTTGTTTTTAAAATGTTATATTCAGTATTGTCATTTTCAAACATCATTGCAAGTATTATTGATTAAAAAATAAGTGCAACACAAATACATTTTTAGATGGCGCTTCACTTGATTAGTGCTATTTTTAGAACGCACTCTTTGGGCAACTCACGTGGTCCCTGCGGATGACCAGGTGCCCGTGGGCGCTGTGTTGGCTACCTCTGCTCTACATATTGCAGTAAAACTGGATTAACTGCAGGACTGAAGTTGGACTCCATCTGATATCCAAATTTCAACATTTCTATTGATGAGAGGAAAGATGTTGGATCAGTATCAGGTTGCTAAGGGTCACAAATGTGTTTCCAATTGATTTGCCTTTTCATCGATTCTCGTGTCAGGTTGCTGGATTAGAGTAGAAGACATTTGAAACAGTGAGGTTTTGTATGATGATGCAGTGATATTACAGGATGTTTTTAAATACGGTACATCATTAAGGTCATCAAACCTGAATCTGGTTGGGATTCAGTTTCTCGCTCAAGAGGACTTTAGTTTGGACTGCTTGCCCTCAGCCATAAGCTTAATGGTCTTCCTTTATGATATTTAGCACAGTTTTGAACATATTCTGAACTCATTTTGAGGATCTTTTACATGTTGGGTTTCTGTAAGTAAAATAAGTATGGTGGCGTATTGACACAGGACAAATAAAGATTAATGAATGATTTATATGTTTTTCTTTCCTTTCCTACAATGAGTTTATAACAATAATTTAGGACTAAAAAACACTTATGTTACTCTTTTAATTACTTTTCACTTGGTGAAGTCTTTGTTATCCTATTTTCTTTCTAGTCGTCTCACTCAGACTTTTCTTGTCACATTTTTAATTTTCTTAATGCTTGTAAGATTATGCAATGGGGCTGTCAGTGTATGTCCAGAGCAATGATTGGACTGAGGTGTGGGAGATTTAAGAGGATTGTGTAGATAGTAGGGATGTCGAGTCCGAGTCATTTGATTTTGAGTATCTGCCCATACTGAGTCCCGATCTTATACTTCCATAATACAATAAAAGAATGAAGAAGAGCGAACAAACAGATCCAGGATGTCGCTTATTGTTTTTATTTTATTCACCTTATTTTATCGTTTAATACTTATCATGGCAAAAGACAAAAAAAGCAAGAAAATATACGGCTCCACTATGTCCCTCCTTACATTTATTTTGTCCCGTTGTTGGCTTCAGCTAAGAAAGAAATAGTTCCCCATACGTCCAAAATTCTCAGAGCACACTTTTTTTGTAGCAGCTGCGCTCTGAGTCTGTAACCTAGCAACAATATGGGGGTCCGGGGATATGCTCCCCTGGAAGAAAATTTTGAAAAATAACCCTTTAAATGGTGACTACTGGTGAGATCTTTGAAAAAAAAAAAAAAATCACTTTCAGAATTTCAGAATCAGAATCTAAGACACGAGACAAAATAGTGTAGAAGCTGACATTGCTGCTTGAAAATATGTTAACCTCTTGAGCACGAGGGAACTTTTTTGCCATTATTTTCTTTACTATTATATATATTTTTTTTTTTTGAAACAGAATCTGTTTCAGAAGTCAATGGGCCACATGACATGGAAGCTATTTAGAAAAAAATCATAATTTCTGCATATTGATACTCATATAAAATAGAGGAAGCACTAAATCACGATAAAAACAGCTGTGTCTCAAACACTGACACATCAAATAACCACATAATTTGACTACTAGTCTTTACTTCACACAGTAGCCTATGATTTGGGCTCATGGTTAGGCTACAACAATCAGTGCAACCAGCCCAGAACTGTTTGTGTAGTGCTCCTATATCTATCTGGTAAACACAGACTGGGAGACAGATCCAGGGGGAAGCCTTTTAAGTCCTTGTCAACTTTTTTCTTGGATTTTTTTTCTTGCTCTCTTTCTAAATGTTTCCACTGTTTCTTGTGTAATGACGGCGCAAGCTGGCCCGGCCGTTTTCACTTTGTGTGCTGGTATTTTTAGCTGCAGAAACTGTCCTTTGCCAACAACGCCCCCCCCAATTTTAAGTAAATATGCCCTGTCTGGAGGCTTGTAGTTCAGTCCTGCCTTGGTCTCTGGGGACAGAGTGTGTGTCTGTACTTCAGATTGTATATTCGTGTGTGTGTATGTGTTAGTGTGTATGGGTGTCAGAGAGATTTAAAGCCTCTGTAATCAAAGCCAGAGAATGTGCATGCTTTCCCAGGCCCAGCTGACTCCACTCTAAAGCATTGCACCAGCTCTCTGACCATTCTACAGTACCCTGCATCTTAATGGGTCCAAGTTGCTGGGCTTCGGAGTAAATGAGTGTACTTCTGTGCATGTAAGGAAGTTGTCCAACGGTGGGCTTTCTCTGTGATGTTAATGTTGTTTTGCAGCTGGTCTCTGTCATTTCTGGAGCACTGAAAGTTTCATGTAGGTTGTGCTGTATTGACATCAGAGCTTCGCGATCTCAAGGTCCATCAAAGAGTTATGAAAATGTCATTTAAATTGGGAGAAACAACATAAAGACATGAACATTGTGGAGGTCATCTAACAGCTCTTAAAATGTCTTAAGGTATTTACTTGTGGCTGACATTGAGGTGACTGCTGGTATTTTTGATGCTCTTGAACAAAAAGTAAGTACGCAAGTTGATGGAAGTTCATCTGAATGTGAGAAAGAAGAGAATTACAGTTCAGCCGGAGAATGCAGAAAACTCTTATTATGCTGTTTTAAGGCTCATATACTTTCAAGTCAGGGCTTTGAGCTGTCAGGCCGTTTGGATGGTTATTCCCATATGACAGGGATGAAACACATCTCTCCTTTAGACAGGAATAAAGACAGACGGAGGTGAAGGGAGGGAGAAAGACAAGGATAGAAAACGAAGACATTAAGCTTGCAGAGTTTAACACGCTGTTATTCCCAAGAAAACATTGCACATAAAAAAGAGTCAGGTTTCTCCTCTTTCTAAAGCTTCTGTCTCTGACCTTTGCCTTTTTTCTGTTCAGCACAGAACCACTTTGGCATGCATTCCTCCCATCTCTGTAAACCAGGTGACTTTTACACTAGGGCTGCAACTATTGATTATTTCCATCATCGAGCAATGTGACAATTATTTTCATGATCAATCATTTACTCTTTGATTGTCAAAAATGCTCACAACTACTTCGTCCAACCAGTTGTCTGAAACCCAAAGATTCCTCTGTTAGATTCGTGACACTTAAGAAGCTGAACCCAGCAAATGTTTGATACTTTTACTTAAAAAAAATATACTGAAACATAATTGCCCTTGAACTAATCAGGAATATTCTCTCCTCACCGAGGTCGTCATTTTGCTGCTCTATCAGTCAATTTGGCCTCTTCGTTCTGCTCCTCTAAGAGCGTGTGATACGGGTAAAATCTTCATCACGCTACCATCTCATTAGGAATATTAATTTCTCTTATTGCAAAAAGCAACATCTGAAAAATCTGTACTTTGATAGTAAAAGAGTACATTTTCTGGATCATGACTTGAGAATCTGTTTATGGAAAAATAACCTGCTAGGAAAGTCTGTTTTAAGTAATTCTGAAAAAAAAAAAATCCTTTTCAATAAACATCTCCTTCATAAAATGACAACATTATGGCACAAAGGTACGAAGCAAACATACTATTGCAATGAGTTGTACTACACAGGTGGTCATGTTATTTTGCCTACCCCTTAGAGGACATCAGGCTTACTCTGCAGTGTTTGAGCTTTTCCTGCTAAATGTTGTTTAGCGCCGGAGCTACAGTGTGTTGTTGTATGCTGCTGTCCAATCCTCTTATTAGGCCAATTTCGGCTGAGAATGCAAGCAGTGTTTTTGCGTGTGCTGCCAACCACCATCGATCTTGTGTATCTGTTTTAACATCGTGAGCCAATGAGGGAGTCAAACATACAGTGCAAAAACACAAACAAAATCAAAGATACAGTATAATAATTTCATATTATACCAAATTACAGAAGGCTTTAACTGCTAATTATAAAAAAAAAAGACAACATTTAGTACTGTGAGTTTAAACTATAATCACTACACAGTTTACAGTAGCTCAGTCTCTGCTGCAGTATGCTGAGCTGGACAAGATATTTTGGCTCAGCCCTGATGAGAGCAACGAACAAAAACTTTTGGTCGAGGCAAGCTCCGCACTCTCAGGCGAGGATAGTGATATAGTTAAAACCACCTGCATTGCACAAACATCTTAATATTCAGTTTTAATCACCAAGCATGTGACTTCTGTGATTTCTTGTCAAATAAGAGTTGGAAGTAGGACACCTTCATTTGTGGCCTGTTCAGTAGGCCGAGTGCTGTGTTGTCATCAGACAACATCAGATATAAGAGATATGTGAATGTCTGACGCAAATCGACCATGACTCCATGACTGAAACCAATTGAATGTATGAAATCAGTAAGATAAGATCCATTTTGTGAAAGTAGGAGGTTAGCCCAGTTTGTTAGTAGTGGGTTGTTTAATGCACCCCATGAATAAGTTGGTCAGAGGATGAGATTTTGATGTTTTTTTTTGTTGCAACTACAGTACTTGATGAAGATTTATTAATGTCCTGTGCTGTTTTAGGCTTAACTGGGAACGGAACTGATTGGCTGTGGAAGTCAACCAGACTGGACCAGAACATCGATTGTTCAGGTTCATCGCAGCGAGAACTCAACTGGGTCAAACTCTCCAGCGTGATGGGTGGCTGAGGACAGTGTCAGTGAACAGGGCTTATTGCCAAAGATTTAAATGCCCACTATGATAGATAGCCAAAAAATAAAATTATACAATCTTTTGTATGTGAAAGAAAACTTAGCGCAACATACTCGACATTGTATTGTACATGAATTGTGCCATATATCATAGTTAAAAAATGATTTTTACAAACTTCTAGTTTTGTGTGAAATCACTTATTGGACTTCATCGTCTTGTACAATAAACAGCACCAAGGCCAGCAGGCCGTGACCTTGACACAGGAAAAGTATGGAAAAAGGCGATTCGTTAACGCATTAGGCGGGAGGTGAAGAGTGAGGGGCAGGCGTTAAAATACCTGGGTGGCCGGCCCAAGTAAAGTCTGTGTGTGGAAAAAACCGGACCAAGTCTTTAAAGTTTAAGTCAGGCCTTTCTATCTGATTGTTATTCACATCATGTGTTTAATTCAACACAGCTCAAAATCAAAAACGTATTTGTCTCTTGCCATTTAATATTGTACATAGTCACAATGAAATATGACGATTCAGTTGACGGTTCTAAGGAAACAGCAAACTTTTTTTGGTCTTCAGAGTTTTTGTCAGTTCAGCTGTCAAGTACAGTCTTATCCCCCTGTCACCATAGCAACAGCAGTTGGGGCTGGAAGGGTTGTGATTTGACAGGAAGTGACCTCGCCGTGGCCTCCTGCTGCCATGGGTACAAAGGGGATCAGAGGTCGAAGCTGGCATGCTGTGGTGTGCGTGCGTGTGCATGTGTGTGTGAGTGTGTGTGCATGTGTGTATGTCAGTCAATTTCAAGTTCTGTCAGCTGGAAGGACGTCTGACTGACAGGACAACTTGTAGTTTCAGTCTTGTTAAAGCTCAAAATATTTTAGCTGGGTACTGGTTAACAAAATGCCTAAATGGAGTTTGCCAGAAAGGTTCTCCAGGATACTGTTCTATGGGGCGGTACTGTGCATTCACCTGCTCTGTATGTGCATGGGTTTGGAGACTAGATAGATGCTGTAGAGGAGTTCCATTTCCTGCTCTGTACCATTTCTTTTCCCCTTTCCCTCATGAGCTGTATTCTGTGACTGCTGGTAGCACTGCACCACTTTAACTGTCATTGTCTACTGATATCTTGTACTGAATTGGACCATATTGCACGCTGTTTACTGTCTACTGACAGTTGCTGCAGGGTGCACACTGTTGAGCTGATCCAACTTTTGAGTTTGTTATCAGTAGTGAACATTTGTCTGATTGTAAATCATAGGTATGATGTTTATAGAATTCTAATGCTAATTCTAATTTATGATCAAAAATCTACATGAAAGAAATAATTGTATCATAATGAATCATCCTATAATAAATTCAGCATTTAAATCTTGTAAATGCTGTATTTCAAACATACATTAGCTCCCCTAGGTGCAATATATTATTCTGGTACAATGCTTTTTGAAACTACAAACTACAGACACTTACGGTTTGCCCCCTGATATTTGCTTTTGGAGCATGTCCTCGCTAAGTAGAAGGCAGGCATGTAAACAGACTCACCATGAGCTCATTTAAAATTAATACTGGATGTAAGAACACACAAGTCAACAGTTACAGTCTTTTGAGGCCGCAATATTTTGTAACAAGGGTTAGGGAACTAAAATTCGACAAGAGTTGGCTGAGACACATATTAAACTGTTTATATTACCTCATATTTCATCATGTTAATAATTCAAACAATTATCATCACTCATAATATTACTTGCTCACCACATTGTTAGCTTGATTATTGATTAGTAAACCTGATGAGCCTTTGCACTCCTACTGCTAGTTTACTCAGCTATGTTTCATGCTGCATTGCATTCATTTAGCATGCGGTATATTAGGTTTGTTGCACAGGATTTACCCTGGAATACACTTTGGTGTGTAGATGTTGTTGTATCAGAAACTGATGCCTTGTTTTGGTCAGGGTGACTGGGTTACTGACTTGGTTTCATAGCGAGAGGAGAATCTAGGCCTCATGAATTATTCTCCTTCATCTGGCGCTGCTACTACTGCAGTCTCTCTGCCTTTGCTGATCTTCTCCGTAATCCGTCTCCTCATCACCTTGGTCTTTGCCCCTCTTTGTCTCTCCCAGCCGGCCTTTCTTTTTGGTTGAACCCTTATTGTTGCTGTGTCACTGCAGAGATGCTGGTGTCAGGGGAGCAGATGGGCGGTTGCAGCAGACGTCTGTAACCTTGGCAACCGCAGCCTCACCTGCTTTGGCATTAACCCTCCCTCCTTGTTATGCCACTCGAGACACAAAAGCACTGTCATCCCTGACTGCATGTTCCTCCTCTTGTCTTATATCACCTATTACATGCTTTTATCCTATTTCTAATATCTTCCTCATTTTTACAGTTCTGCCCAGACTATAGGTACCTTAAAAAATGCAATAATTTTCTCTGGTATTACTGATAGCAGAATAGTGTTATCCCCCATTACCTGCATCATACACACAACTGTATCTACATCCTTGTCATATATCCTGAATGGTTGTACAAACTCCATGTGTAAAGGATGATATGACATAAATGTTAACATGCTAGTCAAAGACATGGGGTCATATTATCTGTCAGAATGCAACAGTGTTGTGTTTTCCATGTTCAAACTGGGGGGTTCCCCTTATGAGGAGTTTTCAAACTTTACAGCTGATATGTTGGAGCAAAAGTTGTCTTAGTAACTGAAAGCAGACAGGTGTGTCTTGGGTGGGTGCATTGTGCCTCAGAAGTCCTATTTCCTGAATTGAGAAGTGGCTTTAGTGTGTTAATGACCCTTGAGTCAGAGGATGGAAATGAAAATGGAAGCTACAAGAAGGATGTCTTGTATTATATTGCTCAGTGTCGACAGATGTGTGAAGCTTGAAGTTATATTAAAAATGGCCCAGACCTGTTGCTGCATCATACATTAAAACATCCTAAAACCACTAAAACTATTGCTTTACCTGACTTGTTATCTGGATAAATGCTAATAGATGCAGCACTGGTGGAGCAATAATCCACAAATTGGTGATGACAGATGACAGCAGGGAGCATTTTGAAAGGAGCCTATGAAAACAACAGCAGGTGTGGACAGGTGAATGGATCAGCTCTGGCTCAGGCTTGACCCCTAGTACCAATTAGGTAGCTGGCAAGATTTGGGTACTGACCAAGGAAACTAAAAAGAAGGAAGGGTCATGACGTCACTGAATCTTGCTTTTGCAGCTGACCATGGTGGCAGTATCGGGGTGGCTGTAGCTCTGGAGGTAGAGTGGGTGGTCTAGCAAATGAAAGGTCACTGGTTTGAATCTCTGGTTCCCCCAGCTGCATGTCGAATGTCCCTGAGAAAGATACTGGACGCCAAATAGCTCCTGATGAGCTGCATGACAGCCTCTGCCATCAGTGTATGAATGTATATGTGAATGGGTGACAGTGACAAGTGTTGTAAAACGCTTGTAGACTGGAAAAGTGAGATTCAGTGACATAATGACCTTTCCTATTTTTGTATGTTCCTTCATACAAGGAAGTGACTGACAAAGCAACAATGGTTACTTCTGTAATATCTTTACTTCAGTCTTTCTTTCACACTCGGCACCAACTGAATGATGCCGGAGCACTGCTTGAACAGAGACGGAAGGAAAAATATTAATAAGCCAGCATCCTATACTGCAACGTGTGGCATAGCATTGTGGCTGGCCAGGGCCTGAAGACAATATACCCGTGACGACTGAAGTCATTTGACCCGGGAGTGAATGCCAGTTGTAGCAACTGACATGAAAGACAAGAGCCAGATGATGGTGGGTGTTCATGCGGTTTTTGTCGCATGCAATGCTGCGGTTTGTAGCCTGCAGTGTAATATTTAATAAATCAGCTGGATGAATGTGTTCATTTCATTTCAGAACATGTCTTAAAAAAAGTTTTTCGGGGCAAGTTCAGTATTTCATTAGAACGGAATTATACACTTACCTGGAGTTAGCATGAGTCAGGCTGAAGATTGCGCCGAAACAGGGAGCACACTTTTTAAAATTTGTCTGTCATATGAGCTTCAACTCAATGCAGAATGCGGTAAAGAAGATAAGGAATATTCACAGACTGGTGCTAGTATGACATTTACTTCAGGTGAAACAATACCTTTTTTTTCTCCTGATGTAGCATAAAATGGAAGACCGCATACACACACACGCGCGCACACACACACACACACACAAATCTGCATACACATGATGGTTACATTAAGTCAGATGGGCGGCTGCTCAGTTGCAGTGGATTGCGCAGCAAATGCAGATACAGACGCTGATGAATCCCTTTGCAAGATTATAGATAGTTGTTGCCATGGAGATGCACCGGTGGGAAGGCCACAGATGCCCCGGGCAAAGAGACGGAGAGAGGGAGAGGGAGAGGGAGAGGGGGTGCGTGTTATCATTAGAGAGCAGAGTGGTTAAAGAAGCTCATCGACAGTCCGTCAAAAAACTTGTATGTCTTTCAAGCTATTAGGAAGGGTTGTGGGATGATAAAATACTCCCTGTCTTTTGCTTTCAATTTTGATAGGCCATTAAGCTCTTTGAAATCTGAGATTAGAAGGCTGAACTTGTTTAGTTCAATGTTCTCTGCTTTATTGAATGTTTTTTTTATTGTAGGAGGCAGTGCCTCCCTCCCTCTGTCTCATCTATCAACAGTGACCACATCTTCTGTTTCCCGTTGGCTGCCACGATGTTTAGTGACTACCATTTGCTGGCCACGATCACTAGGCCTGTGAACCTGATGAGGGTCTGTGTCTGTTCTGACAATTCATAATCTCTTTCAGGGCCAAATGTCCCAAATAACTTTCATTACATTGCAGTATGATTTGGTTTGCCCTGAGTGTTGTTGCAGTGTTGTTGTGAGACTCTCTCTCTCTCTCTCTCTGTCTCTCTCTCTCTCTCTGTGCAGTTCAGGCACTTGTTACCGTAGCAGCAGACAACTTGACCTTAGTAACAGGCCAAGATCTGCGCTGTCATGGGAACCGTAACAAACCTGTCAGTTAAGTCAGTTGCTGGGCGATGAAGGGCAGACTAACACTGTGCCTGTGACATCATATCATGATGATATCCAAATATATATATATGTATGTGTATATATATATGTATGTGTATATATATATGTATGTGTATATATATATATATATATATATATACATACATATATATATATATATATATATATATATATATATATATATATATATATATGATATAGAACATAGCCTCCGGAATTTATAGAATATTTTGCACGTTGCCCTTCATGTTCACAGGTCTTGATATTGTCATTATTGTAATTGATTTTTAAAATCTCCATCCAGTGAAATCTAACTCTGTAAGTATCAGATGTGTTATGGTATCTGCAGCAGTATATCAATATTAGATTGAATTTCTTTTGGTCTTACCAAAGCTAAAGCTAAACTAACTCAGATAATAAAGCATAGCCTATTTGCTGCATACTAATTAATACATAGTGTTTTTTTTTATGAGATGACTTGATTTAGTTTAAATATGTTGTACTGATGGATGCAATTCATTGAATCTTTAATTATATTGCATCTGGTAAGCTACAGTAGTCTTCAATACCTTGTCTGGGTGAGTCCCTCTCACAAACACACACATGCACACATGTAATTTCACTGGAAGCTTTGCAGCCAGGAAGCATATCAAAAGCAGGAAAAGGAGAGCAAATGAGGGGAGAGGAAGGAAAAAGAGTAAAGTCATATTTCCTAGGAGAGAGTTCCCCCTGCCCTGCAGGATGGACGGACAGACAGAAAGGGGGTGGGGTCTAGGGGATTTATCTCAGAATACTGGTGGTACACTCCAGTGACAAAAACAACAATAATAACCATAAATGCATGTATTTTTGTACTGTCAGGGCAATCAACTTCCATGGTGTTTGCCTTTTTGCCTCAAACTTGACTTTCACATGCATTTCTTAATGAAGACAGACTCTGCTGCTTTACATGTAAGGTTTTATGACTGTCTGGCTGCATATTTTACTACATGTTTGCTTTTAAATGAAATAAAACACACTGAACATAAAACCGCATGCACTGAATGCTGATTGCTAGGGTTAGGGTTAAACCCTGCGGTTGAACCCTGCAACAGCGCCGATCTTCCAGTGCATACACTACTATTTTTGCTAATTGTGATTTAATTAGTACCTTGTATGAGTATCTTTAAATCCTCCATGTCCCTGAAACATGTACAACATAAGCGGTAAGTTTATGGATGTCAAATGAGCAAATATAAGTGACTCAAGTATTGAAATTACATCAGAAATTGAGGGAACAGCAGAGTTGGTGATCATTCTCTGTGGGTTCATGGTTGTGTGTGACCCTTCTTACAATGCATATAGAACCACTATTTATACAAATATGGAAGTACAGATTAGATTGCAGATTACAGATTACAGTGATTTAGCTAAAAGTAGACACAATTCAGATGTAATTTTGATGTTTATTTTTGTAGAAATGTAAAGACTTAACACTGCTACTACACTACGATTAGTCTCTAACTTGACATACTTGACAGTAGCAGCTTTGATTACAGATGAATGGCCTTATAGAGTAAGAGTGGTTGTAATTCTTATGATGAGAATGCAGCAAATAGTGACCCTAACCCTGACATCCACAGAATACATCGCTGAATCAACATTACTTGTTTACTTGTTTTACAAGAATCAACAAGCACAACTTAAGGTAGCTCAAGCCACTGCTTTGCCTCTTACACTCCAGTTAAAGTGCTGAGACATGTTGATTTGCATTGGAAGCAAACAGCAAAGACAGACATTCACACACACACTCACACACACAAACATATGCACACACAGTAGCTGTATTCCAGATGTGAGTAGTGTGTGTTCTGTGCCTCCCTCATCTAGTTGTTGATCTCCTGTGGAGTCTGAGAGGCATGGTAATAACAGACAAACAGGAAGAGGACCATCATGAATGTAGAGATCAAACACAGACTCACACGCACACACACACACACTCACACACACACACTTGGCTGTAAATCCAGTCTCATGGTTCCCTCGCCAGCAGTGAGCTCATTAAAATGTGCGAGGCGACCCCTCTCGTCTTCATGGTCTCTCATCTCTTCCCTCTCTCATTTCTTTCCCGGTCTTCATCCTCCTTCGACACATAATATCACACACTCTAGTTATGTGACTTTGCTTCACTCTCTCCTCATGTCAGTTTTATGTTCGACTTATTGATTATGGATTAGAGCACACCATCAACACACTGTTCGAAATACTGCTTCAGCTGTGCAACTGTTATATTTGTGTGTTGTGTGTGTGTGTGTGTGTGTGTGTGTGTGTGTTTGGGGGAGGGTGGCTCTCCTTTAATGAATGGTTGCTGGGTAGAACAGGAGGCGTGAGGGAGGAATTTGTTAATTATGAATGGAGCACTTCTCTCTGGATGTGAACAACACACAGTGAAGGTATGTGTATGTGTGTGCTTTGTCATTTATGAGTGTATGGGTATGTGGTATCTTTATATAGTTTAAAACATAGTTCCTCGAGGTTCTTGTAATCTCTTCTTGTAATTTTTATAATGTTTAATAAAATGAACTGCTTAAAGCTTATTCCTTACATATACGTTTTACTACTATCCCTATAGTGGCTTGTAATGAGCCTTTCATATTGCGAGGCAGACAGTAAAGGTGTGGAGGTTGTGGTATTGAATTGACTTTTGCCTTAGACCTGAACCCTAACCCTAACCCTAAGAGAGTAACAAAGTTAGACCTGAGCCTATGCCGTACTGGGTCGCTTCGAGCCCCCATACACCTACATCCCCATCACTTAACCCTAACCCTTATAGCAGGAAACTGGAGTTTGTGTTCTGTCATAGACTTGAAATTAAAGTTTGCTTTTTGATGAACCATATTCTGGTCTTTCCCAAGCATTAACTAAAATTGTTTCAGTTTCTTAACCAGAACTGTTCCATACTGTAGTGTACTCACACTGAGAAGATACTTTAGCCTAAGTTTATTTGCTATAACCGTTAACTTTCCTTCAACTACACCGTAGTTACCTGACACATTTACTGTGAAAAGTGAGAATTTATTTAAAGGTCTGCTTTTTTAGAAAGCTGTTTTTTTTAATCTTCTCTCCCAACTATACAAATATGCTTTGGGATTACGACGACCCAAACGACAATCCCAAAGCATCAGTACCTGACAAGTTGGGAATGCTTCCAAATAGAACATTTAAAGCTTTGAAAAAAACTATGCATGAATTTAGGTAATCAACATAAATATGGCTGAGGTAGACTGACATACTGTCAGACTAAGAGTCTACAACCATGTTAGCGTCTCTGTGAGGATGTATAGGCACAGCAATGCTTTCAACTGAATGCAGACCTCAACATGAGATATTTCAATCTGTTTAAAAATTATGTAAAGCGTGGTTTAAACTCTGCAGTTGTGTCCAAAAATGCAATTGTAAATTATACAATAAAAAAAAAGGACCAGGTTTGCATTAAATAACTTTGTGAATTATAAGACCACCAGACTGTATCTGAAGACAACTTCCCTTTTTCAACGATATGGTCACTGCATGCCTGGTATAACAGAGGAGGTTTCTCAAATTGTTGATTCGATCATTTTGGGGAAGTCACCATCCCCCTTTTTTGTCCAAACATTGGATTCTTTCAGTTTTGGATGAAAATATTAATCTGGTGCATAACATTTTGGAACAACGCCCTTCCTCCCTCTGCACTCCCTGCGTTCGACTGTGTAAGCCTGTCTAAGCCCTGATGATAAACAGTGACTCTCAAGGAAATCCCATTTGGCTGCTGTTTAATCTGAATTTTCCAGTGTGTACATTATAGTGGCAGCAGTGATTATGGTATTCTCTAGGCACTGTACACTGCGTAAGCCTTACCTTTTGCTGGAAAGTCTTTAAGTACATAGCACGAGAGTGAAGCTATAATCACGTTCTCTTGTCAGCTCTCCACCTGTGCAGCGGCGGCAGCAGCTCTTAGCACCTTGTTTGGAAGTCAGCATTGTCTGCCATCACTTGAACTGAACTCTTACTCCAGGGTCAGCTTTTTCCACATGGACCTACTCTGCCTTTAAATAGACAGGTGTTTACAGTTGCAGGTTAGCAGCTCATGAAACTGGGTCTCTGAGCCATTGGCTCTCACACAAACACACACTCGTGGGACACTACTTTATTTAGGCGAAGCAGGAGTGTGTAGAGTGTCTACGAGAGGCAGATCAGTCTCTTGTGTAAATACTGGCTCATTGTAAAAGGATACAAAAGCTTGGTAGAGGTTCATCTGTTTGAAGAACACAATGCTTTGACTTTGCACAGCTCACTCAGAGCAGTAATGTAAATATTCATCACAGCTTTGTGTGGTTTCTTTGGTAAATGTGTAGTCAGCCTCTTTGGTAGCATCTGGTTGGACAGTACAGTATGTCTGTGTGTGTGTGTGTGTGTGTGTGTGTTTCAGCCAATGAACCTAGCTTTTTTTGTGTTTCCAGGGGCAACCAGAGACATCGGTTCAGCACTGACCAGGATGTGCATGAGGCATCGCAGCATTGAGGCCAAACTTCGCCAGTTCACCAAGTAAGATCCATGTCCTCCATTGACCTTCCTCCCTTTTGTTGGCTTTACCCTGTAGAAGTAGCAGGGTCTTCAGAAGTCAAACCTCATGTGTATTTTCATCTAAAGCTAACCGTGTTTCTATGACGGAACAACTGCTTTTTGAATCTTTTTTGTTATGTATGGCCTCCATTAGGAGCATTGCTCTGTCTGTACATGCGTAAACGAGTGTAACCAGCAGTCTGTTTTCAGCCATTGTTTGCATTTTATTTTAGTCTTCATACTGTCTAATGACTTCTTCATGGCAAAAGCTATTACATTGTTGATGATGATGTTGATGATGATGATAATCCATGTCCATGGGAACAACAGGAGTCCCTTTGAAGACTAAGTCAATCTGAAAACCATTGTGTGTCTGTGTGTGTCTGCACATGTTCCGACAATTCTTCATTTACTCCACACGTGTGCATTTGTGTCACATGTGTATGCATGTGTGGATAGGCAGGAGGGCAGTGTACCAGATACTAAAAGTATGAAGTGGACTAACATGTGGAGGGAATTCATATAACGTTTTCATTCCAGAAATATATAATACCGTCTCATATTCCGTGGGGCTTTGTGGTCAGAATGGGCGTTTCTTTCTGTTTACACTACATCAGTCTTTTGTCAAGACACCACACAATGGACATATTAGTCATAGGATTCATTTTGAATGAAACAAAGCAAGAGCTTTTGGGGTTCTGTCAAGATGTCTTTTAATCCATGTATGTCTGTCCCTCCTACAGTGCTTTGATGGAGAGTCTGATCACTCCGCTCCAAGACAAGATTGAGGACTGGAAGAAGACAGCCAACCAGCTGGATAAGGATCATGCCAAAGGTACACAGGTTACCATGCTAATTCATCAAATGGTTGCATTACTAAGTTCTTATGTCTGGGTTGCATCCCATAATATAAGTAGCACTGTATTAAAAATGCAGGGGACTACGGTGGTGTGAGTGCATTGCTGCAAGTAAAAGTGAGACAATAAATATAATCCAGTAAATCCAGTTTGATCAACATTTCCATACATTTGAAGGCTTATCAGACCCTGCACAGCTGTTTCAATTGTTATGATAAAGGATTTACAACTGATGATTGTATCTCAGCACTCACAAGAAGAACTGTTGATTTCCACTAGTCACACCACAGTGTAACATTGGAGGAAGGTGTGTATGCAAGTATTTGATGTGCCAGTGCAGGACGTTCCCAGATGACATGGCCAAAGCTGAGCCGCCATCAACTTGTTAACTATTTTTGGGGTGGAGCTTTTGTGCCATGTCCTCCAATGTGCCAACCTAATGATCATGATGATGAGATATAAGGCTGTGCATTCATGCCTGATCACAATTCCTCCTCTTGGCCCTACTGTACCACCTATCCCTACCCCACCATTTTGTGTGTATAGCATGGGTTGCTATTGTCGCTGTAGTATGACTTGACCCACTTAATGTTATCCTTTGTTTTTTTGTTGTTGTTGTTGTTTTTTTTTACCTCTGAAACTTTGCCAGTTCCATTGGCAACATTTTTGGTCAGATGTATTCTTGATCTGAAGTGACCATATAAGCGAGAGTGGGGTAAAAATGATCGCACAGACGATGGATCCGAGGTCCTTCAGGTTTCGCTTTTTGATTAACTGATACAGACTACCACCACCTGGTTGTATGGAGAGGTATTTCCTCTCACACATCGCAGACAGTACAGGCATCAGCTTTGATCTTTGTGTTGTGTTCTGCCTGAGATGCAGGTGACATGACCACTAGTTCATTGAGGTCAGTTTGTTGCCTGGACCCTTATAACAAGGGGAAAAAAAAAAAAAAAGTAGTTGTTGTTGTTTATGTTTACACTGACTTCTTAACCTTCTTCTTCATATGATTGGCAGATGGATTTGAGCCTGAGATTATCTGTATGTATTATAATAACCTTCTCTCATAATGACTAATCACTGAGCATTCCTGTTTAGTGTTTTGCTCTTATCAGTGTAAAGTCAATGTAACTGAGCTATTGCTTACACAGCTCCCGGAATCACCTCTAAGTTCATATTGAAACCACAAGATAATATGAGTTCACACAAGTGTAATTTCGATTCCTTTTACTAAAGCATTTCTGTTCATCCTGTTTCAAGAGTACAAGAGGTCACGGCACGAGATCAAGAAGAAGTCATCTGACACCATGAAGCTACAGAAGAAGGCTCGCAAAGGTAACAGTCAGCAGTATCACTGCCGGGCTCCCACATCTGACAGAATGTCACAATGTAGAGGTCAAATAACATTGCGCAAGGTCACCATCAGTTTATATAGTGTGAGGAGGTGTTTGAATGTAGCTCATGTGCTGTAGCCGTGGATACATTTTGACATTCTGTTCATTTTCACTTCAGTTTCTCAGTTACGATCTCAGCACTGTTGCTACTAGTACCAACATTAATACTCCCTCGGCCTCAGCTGGATCAAATGTTGATTTGTGGCTTTTGTCTGATTGGGATTCTTGAAAACAACGTTACTAAAACAGACTCAAAATACAGTGTGACCGCATTCTGAAAATGAGGTCAAGAACTACAGTCTTTGTACTGTCTTGGTCAAATGAATTGTTGTTTTATATTTCCACCTAGTGGTAATCGGTAGTATTGCAGGTCTTTTCTCATTTGTCCCGAAACACTTCACTTTGTGATGCAGCAACCAATAATTAGTGCGTTCATTCTGGAACAGCTTACACTCAGTTGCCAGGCAGATGAATACACACATGTGAGGTGTCTGCAAAGTAAATCTCCAATAACTCTGACTTCTTGTTATGTTCTAAGAATTTCTCTGGTCCACATTCTATTTCTGTTCTATTTCTTAGCTTTTTATTATAATGTTTATTGTAATATGACTGTCCTTTTGTCCTGTTTGCAGAACACATAAAGGAATTATGATTCTGATTCTGAAAACATATGTAGTAGATATAAAATATGAGGCATACAACGATTCAAAACATTATTAACGTGAAAAAAAAATCCTCTTTTGTCATGTTTTTGAATGTGTGCTCAGCCCGTCAGTGCTGATGCTTCATGGTATTTAGTTTTTGGTTGCAGCGATGTTATTTTGCTCTAACCTGTGGCACTGTGGCTGTCTTGTGATGGCTTCCTTGTACTAACCTTAACAGTGAGTTCTGCTATTTCTGCTCTCTCTCTCTCCCCTCTCTCTCCCTCTGTCCCCCCCTTTCTCTTTTTTTTTTTTTTATTTTGCTTCCTTTTTGCTGTCTCCCCCTCTCACTGCTACCGTCTCTATGTCTTTCCCTACCCTGTGGTATTTGTCCCCCTGTAATAGAGATGCAGGGTAAGTATCAATCAGCCTGTCGCTCGCTACTGCTCTGCCGCGTCACCTCCTTTTTTACTCACATTCCCACCCATCCGAAGTCAACTATCCAACATACTACAGAGTAGTTTATTATTACTGATGACTAATTTGTGATAATAGGGTTTCTGGTTTCCATTTTAGTGTATATTAGGCAATTGTTTTGCTATATGGAAAAGTCATGGAAGTTGGCTCGAGGGAAACAAGGAAGAACTTGTAATGAGGGCTGGATTAACCTGCCAGGTGGCCTTATTTTCCCCACTTTATGTTTATACATTGCAGTCATTAATACATAGTTAACAGTCTGTGGTAAGTTAAATGAGGACACATGTATTTTGTGAAATGCACCACACTGGCAAAATATCAGCCAAAATAACAAAAACCTTAAAGATAGATTTTATCTCAGGGCCCGTCTACAAGAGGAGGCCTCAAGATAGTAACACATAATAATACAGGTTAATTTCATTCAGTTAAGTCCTTTGTCTGGTTGGGTCTTAAAAGACCCAATATACTTTATGTACATCTGCTTTCAATGTGTGAAGGCTGCAAAAACCAGCATGTAGCATTGTGTTTTCCTTTTTATTCTCATTTTGTGTCATGTATACTGTATATAAACACAGACAAAAATGATAATATAATATAATATAATATAATATAATATAATATAATATAATATAATATAATATAATATAATATATATATAATGATTTGAGTATTTATAAAGTCCATTTGAAAACAGCTACAGCTGACCATAATGCTGTACAACACCAAAATCTGTTAAGAAGAAAACAAGAAGGAAACATGAAACATGTCTTTTTCTCCCTTAAGAATATTCATAAATCTGGTGACTTTTTAGAAATCTAAACACTAGAGTTCCTAAAGTCGCTTGACTTCAGGTTTTGTCTCCAGGTGGCATATTAGAGTTCAGATGGTTGTTTGAGGAGTTGCATGATGTGATTTAACTTCTTCCTCCTGCATGACTTCTGTAGCTGCTGCTATTAGCTTTGTAGTCACACAGCAGGGTTTCTGCTCTCATGCCACCCATCCTCTCCTGATCTCTTTTTCATTCTCTCTCTGTTACGGAAGAGATCTCTGCCCACTGTTTTGCATGCAGTAACACTACAAAGGCCTTTTTCATGTCTTGCTTTCCATTCATTGCATTTCATGTTTTTTTTTTTTTTTTTCTGTTAACGGTAGATAGGATTCAGATTCCTTACACCACACTTATGCACCTCTTACCTTCTGTCAACTGATTGCAGTGCAATCACAGCAAGTAGTAAAGTTCGGCAGAAACACATGATTCGTGTTTTGGCTCTATACTGCCATTGTGCTGGGTGACGTCTGACACAGTGACACACTCTCACTCTCACACATTGCGATCAACTTTCTATGCATATATTCAGCCCTGAGGCTGAGGTGGCACAATGACAGACAACAGAAAGGCAACTGTCATTAGCCATATTACTAGTGGCCACAGTTTTTCTACTATTGTGTAACATAATGACATGATGCACTAGCCATCCCCTTCTACGGATTATCCCTTACTATCTCGCTCACATTATCTACACAACCTTGCATGGAAATCTGATCTGCATATTTGATTTGGCCTAGGCTTTGGACACTCTCAGGAGGCCCTTTCTGATGCAGTTCCCTTCCCAGTTCATCCCGGGTTGAGTAATTAGGAATGCATCAGCTTGTGCATACCCAGTAGCTAAGGAGCAACCAGGGGTTCATTTCTTGCCCGAGGATATTTCAACACTGGGACAGGAGGCGGTTTGGTATTGAACAGCCCTGTGATCGGTGGATGACCCACTCTGCTTCCTGAGCCATAGCCAACCCTTGTATGGAAAGTACAGTATGGAATAAAAATAGAAATGAAGAGTACAGAGCCAAAACATCAAACAAAGTGTTTCTGCTTACATAGTCTCACTCTGTGTGCATTTCCTAATGTATGACATCCGGCTTGATGGAGCAGTGCATTGTGGGAAGCAGAGGCTTGTGGAGCGATATCCCATCAAGCCCACATCGCGTTCATGCTCTAAACACCCACACCCTATCTGCACCTCCATCTTACCTGTCATCCACCTACTCTACCTCTCTATTCTTTCCTTCATGCATTTCTGCAATTATCCTGTCCTTCACCTCCTATCTCATTATCTTAAACCTCCTATTTTCTGGCCACTCACCATGAATGCACCTTCCACACCCCAGGCCGAGGGGACCTGCAGCCTCAGCTGGACAGTGCCATGCAGGATGTGACCGACATGTGCCTGCTGATGGAGGAGACAGAGAAGCAGGCAGTGCGCCGGGCCCTCGTGGAAGAGAGAGGCCGCTTCTGCACCTTCATCAGCTTCCTCCAGCCTGTTGTGGTGAGGAGATAGAGATGGAGGGGTGGTGAAAGCGATTCAAGGGGAATGTTGGTTGTCTGACAGTTTCACTGCACTTAATTTCCACTGGGAGGCAACATAGTGCAGTTCAACGGACTAAAGTGTGTGTAGTGTCATGTATTAGAAAGGGAGATGACAGTGTTGAATTATTATTTATGTTACAATTATGGTGATCAAAAATGTCACAGCGAACTCTATTATTTTAATTTTCGCTTAAAACTTTCCTGAAATACCACAATAGGTCTGAAAGAGTAAAGTTGCCTCACACCTGGGATTTTGTTAGAAACAATAAACCATATGATGTAACTTGATGCAGCTTCTAGATGTTAAAACCTACAAAAGAATGACATAAACTAAACAATATTAAGTACTCTTAAGAGGAAACACTGCAGGTGAAAACACAATTTTCTATGCACTGGTAAATTTTAAGATTTTTACCTCTTTTTCAGATGAATGGATACAAAAAAAATGTTAAAAACACACATTCATGTGATTATGTGTTTTCAATTTTCTGCTCTGGAAATTCATGCAATTAGCACACATTTAATTAGATAATGGCTCATATGCATATGAACCTGAATAAATTAACATAACTGTCTAAATGTAGTAATCAGCTGGAGACGTTTCATGGTGATATCTATTAGTGATTCCCCCCCCCCACCCCTATTCATCTGTAGTGTTTCCACAGAATTCCTACAAGCAACAGTTTTATCTAGCATAACTTGAAATACAACATAGTGTTTGTGGCTAAGAATTTTATACCATTTTTTTGTTTGTGTTTTTATGTTTTTTTTTTTCTTTTTACACATTTTCTGATTTATTTTGAGTCATTTAAGTATGTAATGTTTGCCCCTGTGGATACTAATGTGCCTCACTAGTAATCAAACTAATTCTGCTTACCGGGTGATGCAAGCAGTGTGTACTGAAATTGAAATGAAACCTTTGCAGTGAGCAAAGAGTAAAACTGCAAGTGACGGCAGCAGTGCAGTGCAGTGTTCACACTTCAGTTTTTTTCTATGTTAGTACATTATATACATAATATATAAACAATACATATGGTGAGAAATTAGGTAAAATGGTACTGTCTTGATCATTGTACAGTACTCTTTTTGCCATGTCTGAGGTGTTACAGGTGTTTTAGACTGTGTTAGCTGACATGCCACTGTATTACCAATCTGATATGTTTTGGACTTTTGGGAAAAGATCAACTCTGATTGAAAGACAGGAAGGCAATTAGTATTTATGTTGTTATTTAATTCGATTCTTTCTTTCAATCTGTTTTCTTTGCGTGTGTTTTTCTTTCTTTCTTTTTTTTGTTTAGAATGGAGAGATCGCAATGCTGGGAGAGATCACCCACCTCCAGGCCATTATCGATGACCTCACTGTGCTGACAACCGATCCTCACAAATTGCCCCCTGCCAGTGAACAGGTGAGACACACCCACCTAATGTAGGACGCCTATAACGGAAGTGAGAAATCATACGCAAACCTCTAAAACCTCACCATCTCCATCTCTCTGTCAGGTGATTAAGGATCTGAAGGGCTCAGATTACAGCTGGTCCTATCAGACTCCTCCTTCATCTCCGAGCAGCTCTGGCTCTCGCAAGAGCAGCATGTGCAGGTACTCACACACAAACCCACACATGTACACACAGACATGACGACCAGCACCTTGTGTGATGAACTGTACCAGAAAGAGGAGCTATCTGTGACGTTGATGTTTCACTGTGACTGTCAGTCTTTCTGTCCGTCTACCATTACTTTTTGTCCAGTCATCTTCAGTTTAGTGGAACGTCCTGTTACGTTTCACATTAAAGTCCCTAGAATAAGTGTTAGATGTTGAGTAATATAGGCCTATCTCTGTCATTACAAGATGCTAATTAACATCCATAAAACAATATGAACATTGATAATAGCATTATAAACGTGTTATAGTTACATTATAACACAAATGTATGCACTCATAAGAAACGCAGAACTTTATAGAATGTTTAAAGCTGCAATATGAAAGAATTGGCTACTCACTGAATTCATACTAAAAACAAACAGGGGTCTAATTGTAGCTGTCAATAGTTAGTTCGGTCAGCCATTCATCTGGCAGTTTTGAACTGAGGGATAAATTCACCATTCAGTGTCAGTGTTTACACTGCCTGCACAGGAGCTTTGAACTGGGACAGGCTGGGGCTAACTGGTTAGCATGCTAACTTCAGTAGATATCCCTGCAACACAAACTGTTATTTCTTCAGTCGGATGATCATTTTAGTTCATTTTTAATGTTTCAGCTAAAATGAAACAATCATTTTACAAAAATAAAACATTATTTTACATAATTTCACATCTCATGAGGCTTTTTTAAATTGTTTATAACAGCATTAAAAAACCTTACAAACCGATCATGTCATTGTTAAACCGACAAGCTACGCATTTTGCAGCTACTGGATCACAAATGGAAACACTGCCTTGTTTGGTTGATAAATCTTTCATTACAAACTTACTAATAGTTAATTTTGGCATTTGCATCTGATCTGAAGTGAGAAAAAAATGCATAATCAGAGTAAACTAATAATTTACTGTCCACTTATTAAAAGTTAGAATACATCCTAAAGTAACGACGGGGAAGTGTTGATGAAACAGTCTCATGACTCCTCTGATGATTATGAATGACCTGTAACAGCAGATGCGACCATCAGTGCAAAGACTGCTAATTTTATAGTTATTATGAATGCCTGCACTGGGGTCAGATCACATATATCACATACAAAATCCCCATATAAACACATTCTTTTATCGCGATTCATCCTGCAGTCTCACTGTCACTTGCTTCCGAAACAGATTCCTATGTTTTTAAATGTCTTACAGTCTATCAATCAACATGGTTATTAAGTTACTAAGAATCTTATAATGACTTATGCATGCCAAAAGCTATGAAGCGTTACTGAATCTCCAAAATGTAAAAAAGAACCACAGCCTTCAGACAAAAAAAGTTTGAGCAGCTGAACAAAAGATGATTTTGAATTTGGACATAATTACAATAGTTTAAAGCAGGATTTGTTTCTGTTTATTTCATTTATTTAGCTGGAAATGGATTAGTACTCCAATTCTAAATCCTTCTAAATCTCTAAAAACAATATAACGAACAGAAGAGGAGTAATCTTAACTAAAAATACATTCCTGCAGTTCTATGTGTGAAAATATCACACGGTGTGTGTGAGCCAGTCTCTGCCAGTGTATGCATGCAGTAGCATTCTCCCTGCAGGCAAAGCTCTACTGTATGCAAATTCACAGTCTTTTACCTGTGGTGTTTCAGTGTGTGTGTGTCAGTACCTTGGATCCTCATAAGCTTACACACTCTCTGTCTACCCCCCCCCCCCCCCCCCCCCCCCCTCCTGCCCCCTCCCCTTTTTTTTACCCCCATTCCCTCACCACAACCATCACTCTCTGTACTTTTTTCTTCACATGTCTATTTTCTGCTTTTATTGTGTGTGTGTGTTCTTTGTGTGCACTCACGTGATCTGCCCTCTTTCTCCTCTGCGGGGTGTTTGATTACTTGGTTTTCTTTCCTTCCGGGCTGTCTGCTTTTAACTGTGACTTTTCTGTGACTCTAATGCGCCATCGCATCGTGTTTTCTCACTAACTTGATGAACCAACAACTTGCTGTCAACTACTCCATCGCATAAACCGATCACATATTCCTTCCATGCATCCTCCAATCATCACTTTACCATCTTGGGCGATACCCAACCCCTCATATCTCACACATTTTGACTCACCTTCCTCTCTGTAAAACGAACCACCTCTTTGACACATCCCTGTCAACAATGTCTCTTCCCTTAAATGCCCCCCCCCTTACTCCACATTGGCAATCATCACCTTCATCTTCCTCTCACAACCCTCACCCTCCCACGACTTCACCCTCCCCCTGCTCCTCTGCACCTTTTCCTTCCACCCTCCTGCAGCAGCGTGAACAGCGCCCACAGTAGTGCCTCCCGTTCATCGGGGGGAGGAGGTAGTGTTGGTATTGGTGGCGGTGGTGGAGGCTCCCAGCCCCACTCACCCACCTCATCGTCCTCCTCCTCCTCCTATCGCTACCGCAGCAGCCTGCCTCACCAGCCTCCACCACCGGGGGGCATTGCCGCCCACCGCCTCAGCAGCGTCTCCTCCCACGACTCGGGCTTTGTGTCCCAGGATGCAAACATCTATTCCAAGCCTCCCTCGCCCATGCCTTCAGACATCACTAGCCAGGTACGAAAGTCTCACACACAAACGGACCCACATGTTAGTGTGGTAAAGAGCCTAAAAATGTTGGTAATGTTGGTATCCAGCCATGCCACTGAACTAGCGTCAACAAGTCAACATTTGATGTATTTGCTTTGGAAATGAACCAGAGTTATTTTATGAACCCTCTGTTGACCTCACTGGGATTGTTCACTTGTTCTTGAAAAAAAAAAAAAAAAAAAAAGGATATTTCATCCTCACACACACACACACACACACACACACACACACACACACACACACACACGCGCGCACACACACACACACACACACACACACACACACACACACACACACACACACACACACCAGCAATAGCTTTGTGTTTTCTTTGTATTCCTGCTGTAGAAGTCATCCAGCTCAGCATCATCAGAGGCCTCAGAGACGTGCCAGTCAGTCAGTGAATGCAGCTCCCCCACCACTGTAAGTACTCAGTCCTCCGCAGTAGATCACTCAAACCAAAAAAAGCAATTAAAGATTGTTGTAAATAATTAGAACAGGTGCATTTTTTTTGTTTCTATTACTCTTTACAATGAGATATTGATACTGATTTAAGTAATTATTTGTGCCTTTATATTAAATAACTCATTTGAATGTTTCAACAGTCTTGCAGCTATTTTGATTAAAAAAAAAATACATGAGGAAATCTCATGAACCATGACGAGCGGTAGAATGAGATAACTGTGAAATTATTCAGGCCCATTAAACTATATAGAGTCTTCCTAGATTTACCTGGCCAGTCTGTGCTACTGATGCTATAAAGAATCCAGTAATCTCTAAATGAAGCCCCTCCTAAATGCCTATTTCATTCTTACGTTTTAATTTTGTACTCTCGGTTTGGGGTTTGTGTCCAAACTCAGCATGAAGTTGATACTGCCCAAAGTTATTCTCTAGTCTATGTAGTGTGTGCATTAAATTCTTTATTCTTTAAATACAAAATATTTTTCCAATAGTGTTTTCTGGTGGCAACAATGAACAAAATCTAAACTTAATTTCTGGTAAACCAGAGCAGTTGTTGAGACAGCTGATGCTTTGGATGGTTTACAGTTGTTATATACATGGCTGTTTATATGTTACATTCAACAAAGTAGCAGGAGTTGCATTTTAAAGGTGTAATGGACTTTTGAAAACAGTGTGCTGCTGGACGATGATGCAAACCTGCAACAGATTAGACAGTCGGAGCTCCCTGCATGATAATAGGCTTCCGCCTGAGAATGCTTTTTGTTCAGTGGCATCAAATCAAAGAATAGTGACTTACTTTAGAGAGGACCATGAGAAAAAAAAATGCACCTTAAAATGTGTTTGATCAGTGTATGTCCACGTTTTCCAGATGAAAAATAAATAAATAATTGAAATCAATCGCTGTATTTTTTTACAGCCACATAGTGTGAATGCTATCTTCTTAGCCCATAGGGAATTTTGGGAGAAGTGCAGAAGCAGTTCAGCACCATGTTACACTTTTGGTTTTAACTCAACAGCAAAGAATGCATGGAACTCTTGTTTTCTGTGCTGTTCTCATCACTTTAATTGGTGCAGGCACACACACACATAAACCTTTCCAAAATCTCCTGCTCCTGGTATTTATGTCTCAGAGCATGTCTCTTCCCCTTTCATGTTACATTCTTTGATCAGTATGCACATCTGTTTGCAGAAAAGAAAAACAAAAAAAAAAAAACCCAAAAACAATTCCAATGATGCTCATGAGGCAAAGTAAATATTCATGTGTGCTTTTAAGGAGCATCTATCATCCACAACAGCTTGCATATAGGACTGCCTTCCTTCTCAGCTGATTAGTGCAGCCTTTACAGCCGTCTGACGGCAGCGGGCTACATTTGTGATCCATCCTTAATTTGAGTGACACGCTTTGTCAAGATGAATTGCACGCACCACATCCACAGATTACCTTGTATAAACCTTGAACAACCACCATGAGGCTGCCTCAAGACAATCATACACATCCTTATTGCTTTCATCTAGATTTTTTTTAATCTAAATTGGGATCCTCTTGACATCCTATGGACACACACTTAGTTCCATGAAAAATAAATAATAATAAAAAAAAAAAAACGCTCCGAAACTTCTCAGAGTTCATATCCGATTCAGCATGTCATCACTCTGTGTACACTTCAGACAACACTGAGCTTGCAGCTTGCATCTGCCTGTGAAACAAGTCAATCTAACACTAACTAAAACAACACGAGGTGGTAGAGCAATATAATGGCATTTCTTTGCATTGGTTTCATTTCTGTAACCATGTAAAGACTTAAGGAAGCTAGGTAGTGTTCAAGTTATTTCTGCAGTGACGGTGTAAAACTCCTGCAGGCACAAAAATACCAAAAGTTTACATTTACCACCATTTTGTCAAAACGTATTGTGAATGGCATGCTCATCTTTTTTGCTCCCAAAGAATAGCAGCCAAACTGTTGCTGGTCCCATTCCCAGCAGCACCAGTACAACTGTTTAGGTCTCATCAAGTGCATGGGGAGATAATCTAGAAAGATTTACATTGAAAACAAATATACTACTTGAGATTAGTCCATTTGATTTTGAATGTGGCTGATGAGGGATGATGACGACAGCTAACACCAGTGGTAGCTGTAGTGGGTAGGGAGGCCTCTGGGAGCAGCACATTACATGAAGCAAATAAAAGGACTTGAAAACTTAAGTGGATAAGTTAGAAAGGGTGACATCAATGCTTTAGCTGCAGCTTCAAACAGTGGTGAGGCTTTTACAAGAACCACTGATAAAGAGCAGTGCACAGCTGCTTCCATCACTTTTCTTAGGGACCATCCACCTCCTACACTTTGGATGTGGCAGTATGAAACAGGGCCATACCGCTTTAAAAACTGCTATGACACAGATCACATGATACAAGCACATTAGAAAAAGAAGTCACCATTGGCTACTTTCTGTGTTACACTGATGCAGACTTACTGTCAAACCAAATCCGTCAACATTTTAAATGCATGCTTGGGCCTGCTTTAACACATCCCATGACCCTTCTGAGGTGAACAAATAAATGTAGGCTTTCGAGCTTTCACTGACTTAGTTCTTAGACATGTTGAACTTAGTTTGTATATAGAGTCATTCTGATGCATGGACAGCCGTGACTAATTCTGTGTTGTAGAACTTTTCTATCGCTGAATCTGTTCATACTTTTCTGTTTCATACTAAGAACTTAGTGTGTGTGTGGGTGTGTGTGTGTGCGTGTGTATTGTAGGTGTGTGAATACATGTGTTGCCTTTATCGTGTGTGGCCCGGTGGTCCCTCTCCACAGCCGGCTGACTCTCTCTCTATCTGTCTTCTTCTTTCTCTGATGACATGACGATGTCTCTCATCCCGCAGTTTGGCACGTCCTTCGCAACCTTCCGCCCCGCTCTCTCTCACTCTGGCTCCACCAGGCCTCTCTCTGTCATTCTTCCCGTTCCTGCGTCCCCACCCTATAACTGCCCCCCTGGATCCAGCTCTTCCTCTCCCACATCAAAGGTTCCTATGTGGAAGGTTTGTTCTCCATTCGCTTCCATTTCTTCGGTTGCACCTTTTCTTCCGTTTCTGTTTAAGAAGATTCAGTTATCTTATCATAGGGTGTGTTCTCTTTTAACTCTCATCACCCAATTAACTCATTCAAACCACATTGCTTTGCTTCCTTAATGTGTTCATCCCCACTTGCTGTGTGTGCATGCATTTTCTTTTTTTTTGTCTCACTCACTGGTTTTGCAATCTACGGGAGATTGTCCAAACCGAATAATGGTGTGTAAAGCTCACTAATCAAACTCATCAACATAAACACATTCAGATGCTGAAAAAAATCCCCTTCCCACGTACACCCACGCACGATCTTCCAGACACTCATGCCCAATCCACCCGTACAGGCCCCCTCTCTCTGCACTCAGATGAAGGGCTTCAAACTGCTGGATAGTGGACAAGTCTGTCGTGCTAATCCTACCGGCTCCTTCCTGTTTATTAATTTGACTCACCTCTTCAGGATTGGTCCAAAGCAGGTCAGTATGAGCAGCCGGTGGCTGCAGCTGCAGTTCAGAGAAGAAAGGAGCCTCTCGATAGATTGAGGGAGAATGAGGCGTCACCAGGCTCCCAGGGATACGTCGGGCCATCACACCCTGATGAAGCACAGAGATCCAGGATGAACCCGGCTACCATGGCTGCTAAGGTAACACTGGAGGATGCTGACAAGCAGGCTGAAGATATTGGAGGATAGTCAAAGAAACAGGCTAGTTGTGTGAAGAAAAGTGTGCACAGCAATGCAATGAATGTATGGCCTATAATAAACCAGGCCAGTCATTGTAATCAATTTATTACATCAGCAATATATCTTCTGATTCCACATTTCATAAACTCAAGACATGACAAATCTAGTCTACCAAATTATACCTAGTTAATAGAGAGAAAAACAATACAAATGTGAGCATTTCAGATTTTCCCAACACTCACTGGTGCAAAATATGTTTTGGTTATCTATCTATGGGTAAGGTGTGGCAAAGAAAAGTCAATTCCAGGCACATTGGGAGGTAGTTTTGAAAAAGGCAAAAACCTGAGTGTACATTATGGAGACATAAAACTTAAACAGTGATGTGTCTCAACATTAAACAGACTTGTAAACACACTTTTGGCAAAAGCTTTTATATTGAGTAGAATAAAAACAGAGAACAACCAAATCTGGGGAAAAGCTCTAAAATTATCCAATATGTGCTTGCAAGAAGATGATAAATCTAACCGTGCATCAAGAAAAAAGAAAGGTCACTCTAAATGAGCAGGAAACGCGATGCAGCCAAAAGTTAGTGGTACCTTTAAATGACTGAAAAGCTTTACTTTTACTCTGTTTCCTTTTCAAATGAGAATGAGACAACAATGTTAAATGAGATTAGCAGTATCCGAAACAACCCCTCTGGAAAAATGTATTTTGTTACTGGGGCTGTGAAAGAAGCCACATTTTAATAATTTGTAGAGATAGACAGATGTTTCACCTGATTGACAAGAACCATCCCACAATACTGAGTTTTCTGTAATAACATAGCCTTTGTTGAAGCGCCCACGTCCAAAGTCACTATAGTTATAAATTCACAGAAAGCATCCGCTGAAGTTTTAACCAACATCAGGTTGACTTGCTTTTATTACTGTGAATGGTATTATAGTTTTTTTTATTGTAATATTTCTTTAATCTTATCTTTAACTGTCAAATATTAGCACAATTACTGCATAATGTATACTGATGTACCCGTCAATGTGTCAGCTCACTAGAGCTAAAAGAAATGTGTCACATATTCCACATGTACTCAACAAAAGGATGGAATTTTTTCTCCTGAATCTGAATTTAGTTTTGAAACTCCAAAGCAGCTTTTCTCTGATTCTCCTCAGCATGGTGATGAGGTTTCTCCAGCAGCCAGTGACCTGGCCATGGTGCTGACCAGAGGACTGAGTATGGAACAGCAGAAAAGCAGCAGAGACTCACTGCAGTACTCCAGTGGCTACAGCACAGAGACCACAACCCCGTCCTGCTCTGAGGACACAATTCCTTCACAAGGTGAAGCTCTAATCTGCTGTTCCCTACCTCTCTCACTACTGTAGCTTTTAATTGTGTTCATCATTCATTTACATTCCTTCTGACGACATGTATTCTCTTATGTCTTGTAAATTTGCAAGAAAGCCAACACGTCAAAGGTGCTATGATTAAGCGAAATATCAATATTTACCTGCTCTTAATTAACTTTATCACTTTCACCAGAACCCCCTGTCTTTAGGAATGTTGTGTTGCTAAAATCAAGCAAAGTGATAATCTCAGCATTCGTCCAAGCAGCGAGCACAGTATATGACAGGTGCATCATAACAGCTTCCCTTGACAGCAGCTGTGAGATGACAAGAGGAAAATGAATAATATAAAATGTGTTTCATGCATCATCGGCTGGTCTGTTCTCTATGCAGATACTCCACCCAAATAATGTTGGCTATTTAATAGTGTAAATCCAATTGCAGTACATTGTCTTTCCTCTCTTGTTTTTTTTGTGATGGCAATCTTCTCAACCACTTCTCTAAAAAAAAAAAAAAAAAAAAATCACTTGACCCTTTTCAGGTTCAGATTATGACTGCTACTCTGTGAATGGTGATGCTGAAGGTCCCGATGGACAGACGGAGTTTGACAAGTCCTCCACGATTCCTCGCCACTCCAATATCGCCCAGAACTACCGCCGCATGATCCAGACCAAGAGGCCAGCCAGCACAGCCGGACTGCCCACTGGGGTTCTCGGTCCAGGGGCTCATGGGATACCAGGACAACCTGGCGGAGCTGGTGGAGGTGGAGCAGGTACTCCAGGCACTGCCACCATCCGCCGAACCCCATCTACCAAACCGGGGGTGAGGCGCACACTGTCCAACGCAGGGCCCATCCCCATCCGACCACCCATAGTGCCTGTCAAGACCCCCACTGTTCCTGGAGATTCGCATTCACCTGGTGGTGGTGGGTACGCAGGTGGAGGGCACCCGGTTGGGGTGCCTGTGCGTGTGGGCAGTGAAGAGTGTGTCTTCTTCACTGGAGTTGAGGATGCACAGGGAGCGCTTGATTATGTGAAGGCGTCACCGAAGCGCCTCAGCCTGCCTAACACTGCCTGGGGATCAGGGGCGGCATTAGAGGTCTACGCCCAGCAGCATGGCCTCGCAATGGGAACGGGATCGGGGGCTGGATCAGAGGAGGATCAGATGATAGCTGCCAATCGTCACAGCCTAGTGGAGAAGATAGGCGAGTTGGTAGCTAGTGCGCACGCCCTCGGGGAGGGGCAGTTTCCTTTCCCCGCCCTCCCTGATGACCCGACCCTACAGCCGACCGGCCCCGGGGACACTCAGACAGGGACAGAAGGGGCAGAAGGGTCCGGTGACATGCTGACCACCATCAGGAGAGGAGTGCGCCTTCGCAAGACCGTCTCCAATGACCGCTCGGCACCGCGCATCTTGTGATTGCAGGGGAAGCAGGAAGAGGATGATATTCGTCAGCCAATGCGGGAGTCAGGTGTTGGTGTGGTGCAACCCAACCGCCTAGTACATACACAAAAAAACTTAACCATGTAGGGAAAGCTATAATATAACAGAAGATGAATAAAAACAAAAATATACAGAAAAAAATCAATTTAAAAACATCATTAGAGTCAATTATATATAATATAATGATAATAATAACATTAATAATGTTAACCCATGATGACAATTAAAAATTAAATACTGAATATTGACAGGCTCCTAGCTGGCCACTATAACTAGTGTGTGTTGGACGCATGTTTGTCTTCTCTACACCTTCACCCAGGGATGGAAAGACTCGCAGGACAAACAGATGAGATACAAAAAAAGGCAAAGAAAGAGAGAAAGACTGGGTTCTGTTTGCCAACTTACACCCTTCCCCATCCTCTTCTCCAACTAATAGACTGTCGAATCCCAGATGAGTGACTAATGACTGAAGGAGGGGCCAGTGTGGGCGAGAGAGAGAGGGGGGTCAGAGTGCCATGCGAACAGCTGGACTTGAACCCAGGCTGTCTCAGCAGCAACATACTGTACTTATTAGCCCACTGAACTGAAGCTTTGGTATTAGCACGGGGAGCTAACAAGCCAGAGGGCTCCTCTGGTTCATCCCAATGTAAAAGAGTCTTAAAAAAAAAAAAAAAAAATACTGTTGGCATTGAACCGTGCTAGTGCCCCCTTCCCCTCTCTCTCTCCGTGTGTGTAGTGTGCGCGTGCATTCATGTGTATGCATGTGGGCAAATGTGAAACATGAGCGTGTGTGCTCGTGTGTGTCTGTGTGTGTGTGTGTGTGTGTGTGTGTGCGAGGGGGGTGGGTAGAGCTCTGCTGCAGGACAGCTGGTTACCCAATGAGGGCAGGGCTTTTTCTCCTGTGTGTTGTGCGTGTATTTTCTTGTTTATATCGTGACGTCATTTACCTTCTTACCACTGTTACGAGAAGTTACGAGAAGTAATCCAGGCGTATAGATATATTCATATATATTTTCTAGAACCAGAGAGAAAATGTTAAATCAGAAATGGAGCAATAAATGTGTTTTATTTTCTTGTTTCCAAGGAGAGGATTGATGGGAGGATTGAAGGTTCTCCTTTGTCACATTCAGGCAATCATCAGGAATGCGAAATTACACATTGACTGTGAATTCATACTGGCGCATCTCTCTCCCTGGCCCTGTCTCCTTCTGGTGGAAAAAAAAAAAATAAAAAATTCACTTCAAATTGTCGAAAAAGAAAAACTATAAGCACTTTGATAGGTGGCAGAGTGTGTACAATAGCCACTAGGTGTTGCTGTAGTCATGCTGTATGATAGGGAGCGTGAAAGTGAGAGAGATAGTTGCCAAAAATAATGTGTCCTGAGGAAATTATTTAATTATTTGTAGAAGACGAAGACAGAAAGGGACAAAGAGGAAGTGATGAAGACTGGTGGAACCGGAGTGATTGGTCAAATGAGAGATGGGATAAGAAAGTAGAGCAAAATATTGATCTAAAAATAGGTTGGACGTCGGTATTCTTCAGGGTCCTGAAAGCCATCAGCTGTTGTGGATTGTGAACGGTACTGAAGCACTGGTTACACTGCTAGCTGAAGGACTGAACCCATAATGCAAAAAGTACACTGCACAAACAGATCAGACTATTTTTGGATATAGGCTTTAATGGGTTAGTTTACCCAAATGAAAAACAAGCAAACAAACAAACATATTGTCTCACTAGCCATGCATATAGTTCACTTATCTGGATATCTGTCACTGAGAGTTCTGCCTCGACCCCATAACATGTACGTATCCTCCCAGAGGCTCCAAATACTCTGGATCATCTACAGACCTTGTTGTAGTTCTCTTGGAAATGTTCAAGCATAAATTGATTCACCTCCCATGTGCTGGGGTAAAGGCAGAAATCACATAACCTGGGCAAATTAAACTAAAACTATCAGCCTTCATATATTGTAGTGGTACAGTATGCAAGAAAATATGTTTCCTTGTAATTTGCGTTTTAATGGACTTGAAATGTGTTTGCACATGTAGATTATGTTTATTGGCTACACATAGAGTAACATGCTCTGGCCTTTTCAACATCGGGACTGTACTGTCCTGAATACTGTATATTGCAGAGTAATCTTCGGGTTCATGTGTAAATACATATCAGCACGCCAGCTCATCTGCAAATATATTCTTACCCATAAATAATTTATATTTTTGCATTATGAGAAAACAACGTTAAGCCTGGAACACAGCTGAAAATGAGCTTTTTTTTCTATAATAACCACCATTATTAATTGGTAAATGTAAATAAATAAAATAATAATAATTCTTTCATACAGGATGTATGAAGCAATTGCAAAGGTTTATGAACAACTTAATTATGACCATCCAGATAATTTATAGATGAACAACCCACACTACACAGTATTTATTAAATATCTACTAAGTATTATGAATATTAGTTGAAATTTTACAAAAAAATGGTTTGTAAAACATTGCATTGTTGTTCACTAAGATTTAATTAACTATATTATATATCTACCATTTGGTAATGATGGTTATTACAAAGTGTTACCATTCCTCCTTTACTATCTGAACAGAAACATTCACCAGGCTACCCCTGTATGGTTCAGCTCAGTTCAGTGCAAACAGTTGAGGACTCGGCTGCATGAGAGAATTATTTATGGACATTGAAATGTAAGAAAAGTGTTGTATGATGTGCTCACTTATGGCAAAGTAGCAGAAGGCTTTAAACGAGACTTTTGAAGCTGGCAGAAAGAGGAAAATATGTGTGGAATGAGCATTTCACTGCCTGTTCAAACAATATTTACTCTATGTGCTGTACTTGTAAATGAGAATCAGGCATACAGATTTGGTATAAAGGTTTGTTAGAAAATATTACAAATAATCCTTTTTTTTTCATTCTGCAGTACTGTTTGAATATTTAGTCTTACTTTAAATTAATGTAAAAAGAAGAAAAAACTCCAGTTGTACCACAAACTATTAAGCTGTGTAACATACGGATGTAGGATGTGTGGGCCGAGAGTGAGTGTGTCCTTGTTTGGCTGTTGAACTGTAGGCTAGTGAACTCTTCATCATCATGTCTGTAGGCTCTTAGCAGTGACCTGAATATACCGGTGACATCAGCGCTCTGAAATGCTCTTTTTATTGATTTCGTTTTGTTTCTCTTGAATAGAGCACTGTTTTAAACATATGTGGGACTGTTTAAAAAGAAAAAAATATAATGATTTAATTTAAAGTGATGGGGAGGAGAATGTTTGCAATTTCTAAACCTTGTCTCCCTCTTTGCCAGCAGACATTGTTTTTGTTGAACTTTGTGACAGTGCTTTGGCAAAGGGTTGTTTTTATATGTTTCTGTGTGTGGGGGAAATTCTGTATGTGTGTTTCCACATGTGGATGCTGTGTGTTGTATCAGCTGAATCTGACTGGGTGAGAGGGTGGAAGGGGAGAGCAGCGGGCTTGGACTCAATCCCCCCCCAAAAAAAAACAGTTTTGGGTGAGAAAATGTTCATCTGAAGAGTTTGTGTAAGACCGCCCGTCGAGGTCACACTGTACATGAATATACGTATGTCTGCTGAATGTACTGCGAGATTAAGGAGGACATCGAACTGTGCATTATTGACTTGCTTGAACTGTTGTTCATGTCAGAACTTTGTTCTTGTACAACTGAACGGCGTTCCCAGTTTAAGTGATAGGAAAGCAATACAGAGAAGTGTGCATGTACGTACATTCACAATGATATTCCACTGTGGGTGTGTTAAAGGAAAATACCACTGTTTTCTCCACTTGAGGGTACTTGTGTTACTCTACATTGTGTGGCTCTGATAATATGATTTGGAGTTAGAGGTCCTTTTAAGTCTATACGTCTCCAAGGACATTGCTAGAGCCGACTCTAATAGTCTGAATGTGTGTGAGCTGTATGTTTAGTGCAAACTGAAACAACTGAATTCACTGCCAGCTTTCTACCGTAAGTTATTGCTTATTGAAAGGGTTTATAATGCCTTGCAGAACAGACATGCTGCTTCTAAATGATGATGTATGTGTGAGATGTGAGAAGACACAACACTGCTATTTTCCTTTAAAATGCCCAGTTAACAGCACAAAATGTTATCTAACTAAACAATAATGTCTTTTTTTTTTTTTTTAACATGCTGAATTAACTGTGTACTGAACTAACTGTCTGAACAAGCTGAAATAACTACTCTGCTACAGATGTGTCAATATGAGTGTATGTGTATGTGGGTAGAACTAGGCCTACCGGCACGCGGGCAAGGCGGGAGCCACGATTCTGTAGGAACACACACAAAGAGCCAGAGTTACATGCGTGCAGGCATGCATACGTACACACAAACACACACACACATATACATATACAAATGATAGGATACACACACAAAAAAGCTCTTTCTTCCTCAGTTGAAGGGACTACACTGTCATAATGACAGTATCTCCAAAACTAGCATAGTAAAAAGTAAGCTCTTATTTAACAATGACTTCATAATTTGATTGATATAAAAGGTTGAAAATATCCCATCTGAATTCTCAGTCCGCACAGACTATAGTGCTGTTGAGTATGTACCTATAACTAATCTGAGCACAGTAGACTGTCAACTGTTAAAAGGAATCGCTTGACACTTTGGGAAATACTCGCTTTTCTTGGTACCGCTATCATTACAAACAGTCTCATCAGATTGTTAACTTAGTTTAGCATAAAAACTGGATGTATAGGAAAACAGCTTGTCTGGCTTTCTCCAAATATAAGCAGATATAATAATGCCTTTTTTTTTCTTTTTTTGAGTACTAGTATCATCCAAGTAAAATGTATCAATAACAGGACTCATGATGTAAATCCTCGCAAAATTCCCCGGCTGTTTTGTAATATAGCAACTTCTGATCCAGCCAGATCAATTTCCAGCTTGTATTAAAATCGTCTGGTTGATTCTGTTTAAGCCCCGCCCATCAAAGTACACCTAAAAACACAGCTAATGGTGTATTTACTCATTCCCTTTAAAAACAACAGACTGTGTTGTTTCATGTGGGTAATGTGCTGTATTATTTCTTTGCCAGGCGCAGCTTGTTGCCCCAGGTGACTAGACTCTAGGAAGAGAAAAAAAAAAACAAAGAACACATTTTCCAAAATGTTGAGCTATTCCTTTAATGTTTATTGAGAAAACTAAAGATTAGTTTGGTGATGAGTTTTTAAGAAGGATTGAGACATGAACACTCAACAGCACCATTGTCTTTAAACAACTAGAATGGAGAAAGCAAAATAATATATTCATTTCCATATCCCTTTGATCCCTGGCTTTTGACATCTATGTATCCACTTTTTTTTTTCTTTTTCATCTCTATCATTTCCCCCTTCTTCTCAACTTCCATCCACTGACTGGCATCATACACACAGGGATGCCATCTAGCTGACAAGTTAGAAAACAGCACTTGTCATGGTGAGAGTCCCGTCGGCTGAACGTGGTCTCTTTGTGCCTTGCAACCCATCAAAGCTAATGAAAAATAATCCTGATGAAGTCTTTATTTTCGGCACAGTCCACAGTGAATATGATTCCAGCTCAGACTCTCTCTCTGACCATCTCGCCTTTACCCTCTTCCCTCCCCTCTCTCCATGTGTGTCTGTGTATTGTATGTCAGTATGCACGTGTGCCACATTTCAAATGTGGGTGTGTGCATAATGGCTAACGCGTGTACCATTATGGGGCCTGGGCGTGCTGTTCAGAGAAGCTCTGGAAGCATTAGCTGGGGTAAACTTCTCCCTGCTGTACACAGTAACATAAGCTGGTTTCAAGGCAAGCAGCTGGAGGTCTGACGCTTCTTCTCAGTGCTGATTACATTTTAATTAATTTTGATCAGACTTTTAAAGAGATCTTTTTGGCATCATCTCACAGGCAGCCTCTATTACTTTGATGGTGTCTTGGTGAGCTTCTGTCAAGGAATCGGACAAGATGGCAGTAAGAGCAGTAATTCAACAGGCAGGGAGGGTCTTTTCATCAACATTGCCATCACAAGAAAACTGCTGGTGTGTAAAGAGCAGGACTGGTAAACACCGGATCATAACAAATAAAGAGTATTGCTACTTCTGTTACATTTGCAGTTTTTGTTAAATAGCTGCTCCTGTGGCCACAAGTGATAATTAAAGCATGAAGATAAATGCAAAGATTTGAAAGATTTAACATAAGAAGGGGAGATTTGAAAAGTCAAAAAACTGACTCAGTAGCAGCAATATTGGTTTAAATCTCCTAACATTTTTTGTGTTGAGCAAAAATACGTCTGACTTTAAGCATAAGTTTAAGTTCAAGAAATTATGTTTAAAATAAAATCATAGAACTAAAATAAAGTAAACCACTTCTAACATAGGACGTATTGTAAAAGGGCCTCGGGCTCCAAAGACTTTAGCATACTTTGCACCCATCGCCATGGGTCAACCCAATCGCAGTAAATGTCGGAAATGTATGTTTCTGCAAACCAAGAATATGTTCAAATTTTGCACTTTGGGTTGTTGCTACTCAAGGTTCAGTTTTCACGTTCACACTGCGATACCACTGTGCTTATGATCTGTTAAGGCGTAGGCCCAGAGGGCTAGAAAAAGTAGTATGTATGACACAAAATGTGAATGTATCACTGGTTTGCAGAAACACAGCCAAAGTTTTGCCATCTGCACCTCAGATGAGTTTCCGTGGTTACGTATAGGAAATGACTTCCACTCTGAGCATTTGCTTGCAGTATGAACACAGTTTTAAAATTCTTTTGTGGACTACAGCTTTATATGTGGTGTAGACTGCATCCTCTGGACCCCTTCAGATGTCCTGCATGTATACACTGCAAACTTACTGTATGTCCAAAAATAATCTTTATGAAATGTAGCCAATTTTAAATAATTTAAATGAACATGCTCACATTCTTTATCTGACTGATTCAGATTCAGAGGACCCCTGCTGGTCACAGACGGACAGACTGTGTTGTGTTTATCATCAGAACAAAAGAGGTACTGTGTATTTGCTCCTTTAGCCATCTGCCCAGGTTATACTGAATGTGTACTTTGTGAATGTGTGCACGCGTGTGTGCATGCATGTAGACATGTGATTAAGACCCCTACTGTTCCTCTCTCCCACCTCCCACACACAATCTGTCAATCCTTCCTGCTGTCTAATACTGAAGAAGCCCACGAAACATTCACAGACATACGCACACAAACTCTTACACACACTCGCCTGAAGCAAACATGACTAAGGTTGATTCTCTGAAGCTATGTGGTCCACTGAAGTCCTCCAGAGGAACATGATGAAACATGGGGCAACTTCCTGTCCGATAGCCATGCAGAGCGGAGTGGCCAAAGTGGCCTCCTGGTGCCACTGTAACTGAAGTGAATGTCTCTCTGTCAGTACTCCAGTACTCATAGTGTCTCTCGCTCGCTCGCTCTCTCTCTCTCTCTCTCTCTCTCTCTCTCTCTCTCTCTCTCTCTTTCTCTACTCGTCCTCTACAGCCGCGTTATGAACTCTACAATGAAATTTCTCCACAACTCACCACTGAAGCGCTGACATCATTTCTGAGGGGCGATTCTGTTCAAAGGATAACATTGTGACAGTCAACGTTTGCTTCATCTTTCTGTACAAATGGATCTTTTGCTCCTCTCTTCCCTCCCGGTTAGCCCTGCAGGCACTGTGGTCTTGTCTTTCTCTCTTCTTTCTCTCCCCTCTTCCGCTCTTCTTCTTTAATTTATTGTGAATTTATTTCTAAGGTTGTTTTGCCTCTGTCGCTGATAAGGTTTTTTTTTTTTTTTTCTGTCTTCCTTTTTGTAAAATTGACCCTTTTTTTGTTAACTTTAGTCACTGCTAATGTAACAAAACGCACTGTGATGATTCCAGTATTAATAAAAGTTGTACTTAAACTGTGTGCTGCTGTGTGAAGTGGATCTTATTAATCAATAGACAAAGGCCAAGGTCCTGACCCATCCCACACAGTTCAGTAGATACTGTACCCAGAGAGAAGTGAGTGAATATGGTTGAGTGAATTATCGGTATGCCTTCTAAAGCCGCTGTGGAGCAGGGAGGCTAAGTGTAGTCAATGAACCTAAGAATTATTAACAGTGTATTAACTGATACTTTCACTGCAGACGTTCTGTGAAGGCATTATAGAGGCACTTGTTTAAACAGTGATAAAATAAGTGTAATATAAATAAAAATATGACAGCTGAATCTGAATTAAAATGTTGGCATAATGCGAATGAGTCAGTGATGAAAAGCATTACTAAAATAGATCGTTAAAAATGACATCCCCTTATATCCACTCCACTGATTTTTCATATGGCTTGTAGCTCACCACATGTAACAAAACCAACATTATCACCATATGCATCATAAATTCAATAAAAAAACACAATATTTGCTTTTATATTATACAGACCCATTCCCAAGAAAAATATCGATGAACTTAAATACAAACACACATTATTGCAATCATCCTCTCAGACTTTTCCTTAACAAATACAATCACTCCATGAATAGTGAAAATGTTGAAGATCCATTTGTCAGTACAAAGGAAACTATGTGTTCTCTCTCAACTCCTTTTACTAAGAGAAATCCAGAAATTATGCTCAAAAGAAAAAGTCCTCATTGCCAAACCATTTTTTTTACATTGTTAATGACCATGACAGTCCCACTTTGAAGTAACTGAAGTGGCTCCCTTGCTCATATTCATTTTGCAGGTGAAGTGATCTTGAAAGTGTACAGTATAGTCACAACCTCTGGTCCAGACTTACTGTATATATCTGGGTATCACAAGATGATCCAAAGACCTTTCTCTTCCCTAGATTTGTTTTTTCTTGAATAAGTTATTTTGCTGACTGATTGCTTTTTTAAAGTGGAACACAAGATAGATTTACATCCTCTGATGACTGAATACTAAACAATGTCAACTGGAATCTGGCTACAGTTGACAGATAGTATACATCACATTTGTAATTAGTCACTTATTTGCTTTAAAGGGCAAAAATGTTCAGGCATTGTGTAATTGGGGAGGGTCTACTAAACCTCACACAGTCCATTTTTTCCATTAAGGTAATTCGTTGAAACAAACTAATTTATTTGCATGCATTAATGCTGAAATCCCTTGAGAAACCCTTACAAGATAAATAGCAAAAATGTTTTTATGGTGATGAAATAAAACAGACAGAGCGTTAAAAAAAAAAGCCTTGTTCAATTCTCGTTTGGAAGTAACCAACTACACAGAGATGGATTATAAGGTGACAAGAACAGAGAAACTAAACAGGTTCTGCTCACACCTTAGAGGATACTTTGAACTCATTTGCTTTTGTTTCTCCAGGTCATTGCCCACAACAGAGTTGTAGATCACTCGCGAAGGTGGAGATGAGGGAATTGAGGAGGAATTAGATGCAGTGTATCATGAGCTGGTAGAGGGCGCCCAAGAATTTTATCTTGCCAATGCAGAAGCCAGTCTGAGGCAGACAGAGCAGTTACACTACTGCGGTGCTTATTCTGTACAGACAAGCCATTTTCATCCGGACACACCTGACCTGTTCAGGAAGGAGTCACACAGGCAGACAGGCCACGCTTTCCTCAGCCAACCTGTGAGCTCATGTCCTCTGGTTGCCTTACTTTCCTCTTTCTCTGAAATGAAAGGACTTCTTCGAGAGCTTACAGTATGAACACAAAAGTATATGTAAAATAAAGTCTTCATTCAAACAGAGTTTAAGAGACAATGACTCCTCAAGCATTAAGTAGAACTTAATCCATAAAAACTGACAAAATATTTTTCATTATGTTTTATTCTATAGTCTGACTGCTTCTTAAGATTTATATTCACTTTTAGACAAAAAAAAAACAGCTAAAGCTTCTGCTACTGCAGCCCATCGACTGCTGAAAGAAGGTGAATAGTCTATTGGTTAACTGAAACGACCCTGTCTTGATTAAAACACATTGACAGAACAAGGACAGACTTCTTTTACTTAACACCTACTCCCACATTACCAGCATGGAGCCACACAAAGAAACTTTAATTAAAAATAAGTGGGCCACAATTAATCTGAGGGAGGCATGCTTCATTCAAACTCGCAGCAGCTTGAGACTGTAAGCCTGATGTACTGTCTTGAGTGTGTGTGCTTGTGTGTGCATGCTCGGTTGAAACGGTGGAAAAGTGAGTGGGAGTGTGTCTATGCTGCTCTGTCCTTCTCATGCTGAGATTCTAATTAAATGTTTAAATGGTAAGGTTCAGTATTATTGCCACCTTCATGAGCTGTTGAGTGAAATACTGGAAAGACGCACTTGTGGTTGTGGTTTATTAACATAAAGGCAGCACACACACTGGGGATGTGTGACATACTCTGTGTTTCAATGATGTTCTAATATCAACAGCCTATTCAGTTGTGACATTCATACTTCACTCTTTCATACTTCATATTTTGTGTCCATGTGCATTATATTATGTAAATAAATTACATTTGCGAGGTTCAATTCCCTGACCCCATGTACTTAACCTTGACACTTTCTCGAATGCATTTTTTGCCATGCTACTGCTGATGACACTTAAATACATACAGTATAACATTTCACAGAACGGAAGAATTAAGTGGCTGCAAAGGCAAAATTGTCCTCCAATTATGGACAAACAGACCTACAATAATTAGGGTTAATGCTGAAGAAAGCACATTTCCATCAACAAATCCCCTCAAAATACAAAATCAACAATGAATATATGTTGAACAATATGAGGTATGATGTCATATGAACTTATCAATGAAAAATGAAAGCACATAAACAAAAGTTTCAAAAGAAACAAAAGAGCCATTCTATACCATTGGGTTACATACTTTGGCCTCATTTCTCCACAAACTGTTGTGGAACTAAGTACACTACTAGTTTACTATTACTGAAGTACTAGATCAGCAATTAGCAAACCCTGCCTACTTACTGTATAAATACAACTGTGTGTTATACTTTGCCTTTCCATTGACAGAGTGTATGGTTTCTTGGTCAAATAAAGTTCTAAATGTTGTTTTTCCTTGGGACAGTAGCCAGGCTGCTAGCGGTAGCCACGTTGCTAATGCTACGTTTGCAGCAATACCACGGGGAAGGCTAGGAGGGAAAAAAAAAATCAAATCACTTTGGATGAAACCATGCTCACTTCATATGGCTAAAGCCGCACCTCAGTTCTGCACAATATGAACAAATAACAATATGGACACTGAATGAAAGTGTTGAGCTCATGGATTGCATCTTTGATAAGTTCACATATGGCAATCATACCTCATGGCAGCAAGTGTCAATTTGCTTTGGATTTGGGACTTGTTGTGGATCCCCAAAAAACGTCAGAAAATCCTACCTTGAATCCTAGATTATAAACTAATCTTAATGTAAATGTTAATTCTTAACAGTATGAATAAACAGTTTGAGTGAAGCATGAAGCCGTGCTATGTGTAGCTCTTGTTGCGTCCTTGTTAGACTTTGTCATATGAGGTGAGGACCCAAATGCAGAAAACACATGGGAGGCAGGGAAGCCAGCTTCAATTAAATAAAGCTGAATGATTAAAAAAAAAAAAAGAAAAGAAAAAAAAAGAGTAATACAGATAAACCAAAATGAGTACTGGGGACAAAAAAACAAAGCAGCAAAGAAGAGACAGACAAACAAAGATGCCAAGTGCAAATCAGAGGAGAAACAAGAAACCAAAACCAGAAACTTACCAAATGGAATACACAAGGAAACACTGGAGAAGAAAGCAGGGTGGCAAAATGGGGGTAGGCAGACGGACACGGAGGATGATGGAACAAGACGGAAGGAACTGACAAGGACTTGACGGAGAACAAAGACTGTATACACAGACACACTATTGAGGGGGTCAGGAACAGTCAGAGTGAGGAGGGAAATGAACTGAAAAGCACGACATGACACATGAGGGCTTATTTCTAAATAAATCAGAAAACACAAGAACAACAAGACACTGAAGCTTGACTTTTTCGCATGTTTGGCTTATAAAACCAACAGCCCATAGTGTTGCTGACAGAGCAGATTGTGAGGGGTATTTCCCTGGTAAACATACCAACTTCTTCTGCTCTCACAGTCCCTCCTACTCAGCCTGTTGTTGCCCCTCTTGGGGTCATTCCTCCTTTGGAGCCAGTTGTACATACATAAGCACCTTAAGGGACCAACCATACTGAGAGCATTAAAACATGTATGCAGGAAAAGAATTTTGGTTCTGGAATTTGATGATGATAATAGCACCACCTTCGTTCGTGAAATGTCTTCTAAGACTTTAAGGATTCATGCCCTTGAAAAACCTCTCCTTGGCTTTATCTCCAGGGAAGTTAGACTGCTTCTCTGGTCTTTCTGAACAGCTACAGCTCACAGCAGCTGAACACAACCTGCAGTTGTGCTTTCATTGTGTCACTGAAATCATTTAAAAATAGTGCTGCTGATTTACCCACTAGTTTAGAGCAAAAATACATCTCAGAGTTGCTTTTCCAAAATTAACCCCCTTGGCCATCAGACACTGGTTTGCTACCTCTAAGATGAAACGTGGTAAATGAGTGTTTAGTTGCTGTTAAAAACTTACATTCACACTATGACTGTTGCTACTTTTAAATTGAGGCAGAGAGATTTATCTTTACGGCTGCGTGTTCTTAAAAATAAGTGTTTATTATTCTTTTCATCCTTTTATTCTACATTATTCTGTCCACATTATCATCTTGTGTTTTGATGCTGCACTTTGGAATGAATAATATGTGAAATACGTTTATAATGTAAATAATCGTGCTCACCTTCTGCCTTTGTCTCACACACCTCATTGTTCTAGAGATGCCAAGTACAGTGCAGTGGGAGGGTGTGTGACGTCAACTGTGTCTCCTTGAAGATCAAAGTACGTTTAAAGGCGTCCCTTTATCCAACGTGACACACGATGAAGGGAGGATGAAACTGGAGAAAAGGACACTCTGCTCAGCAATGAATAATGCTAAGAATACAGCATGCATTTCAAGGTTTTGTTTTAAAAAACGAACATGCACCATGTGCAGCCTGGAACCTGGTTTATTTATGTAACATGATTATTGTCATCCTATTCTCTTGACCTTTAAGCCTTCATTCATTCTGGTGGGTAGTAAAAGCATGTGCTTTGTATAACTTACTCTGTTATAGTTATTATGCAGAACATTTCATTTTGCTTTGATGAAGATCTCAAGGAAATATTGTGTAAATTTATGGATAGTTGGTCACACTTCATCATTCATGGATTTCATAATTATTCAAGCAGGACTTCTTTTCCAGGGTACTGGGCATCAGTATTATACCATCAATTTTAATATTGTGTATAATAATAATAATGATAATAATAATGCATATTATTATTATTGTTATTGTTGTTGTTGTTGTTGTTGTTGTTGTTGTTGTTAATATTATGTCCCAGGGGATTTAATGTAGACTGGGCAGAAGACATATGTACATATGCCAAGGGAGGACACCTTTTGAGTTGACAAACTCTGGATATGCGTGTTTGGTTCCCCCAAAGGAGAAAAAAACATTATCTATAAGATGTTGATGACTGTAAAGGTGAGCGTGGTCGAGGCCCACACCACACACCCACTTGGCCTCCCCCCTGCCCTGCTCTAATCCTCCGTCTGCTTTCTCTCCATCCCAGGCTCCAGCTGCTATGGATGCTGCTCTCGACTCACATGGGGGCTCCTCAAGTGTCAGGGCAGGAGTGCTGGAGTTGGAGGCATCCTCTGTGGATATTAGGTATATGCATGTGGATATTCACAACTATCCTGTTGTGCCAGTGGAAGTTAGACATAGGGGGGGAAAGCATAGCGTTAAGGCTGCGATTAACTCCCACCTGGTGCGCCCCCTAATTTTGGGCACGGATGTTATATGTTAGTGGAGCAATGTGTGAGGGTGCATTCAAGACCATTAGGAACATGGGATATGTGTGCTGTGCTCAGTGGCGGCGCATGGATATGGAGACTGCAGATGGGGAGGGAAACCAGCGTCCTTTGCAAGAGGCTCTGCAGGTTCACAAGTTACACTCCACGCTTTGGTCATGTAGTGCGCCCTGACCCCGTACAGATATATCCACACTTCGCATTGAACAGGGATAGATTGTATGGAGTGAGTCACAACACTCAGACAGGAAAGGAAATGACCCAGTTGCTGGTACCAAAAAGCCGCAGGGAAACTGTTATCCAGGTGGCACATTATAACCCAATGGCTGGACACATGGGGGTTGACAAAACACTAGACCAGATAATGGTTTGATTTTACTGGCCCGGAATTTGGGCAGATGTACTCCGCTGATGTGGGTCTTGCACTAAATGCCAACTGGTTAGCCAGCCGGCCATCCCAAGAGTGCCTTTGCTCCCGTTACCACTCAGGGAGGTTCCATTTGAGCAGATTGTTATGGACCTTATCTTTCAGCAGTGCGCGTCATTTTGTGTTAGTCCTCGTGGACTATGCAATGCAATATCCTGAAGCCGTGCCCCTGCACACTATCTCTGCAAAGAGTATGGTACAGGCTATGTTTCAGGTCATCTCCTTAGTTGCTATCCTGAAAGAGATCCTAACTGACCAGGGCATGTCATCACGTTATGTCACATACACTTAGGGAACTTTATGGGTTATTGGGCATCAAGTCAATTCAGACAAGTGTGTATCATCCGCAGACTGACAGCCTTGTTGAGGGTCTGAGGGAAAAATTTGAAGTCCATGATCTGTAAGTTTGTGCACAAAGATGGCTGCAATTGGGATAGATCGCTAGATCGTCTGTTGGTTGCAGTGCAGTAGGTACCCTAACCCTCCACAGGATTTTCTCCCTTTGAACTGCTGTTTGGCAGGACACTACAGAAGGCTCTGGACCTAGTCAATGAAAGCTGGGAGGAAGGGCTGAAGTTCAGTACACCTGGACCTCAGAGAAAAACTACACACTCCAGGGCAGTTTCACAGGAGAATTTTCACAAGACCCAGGAGCATCAACAGTACCTATACAACAGAGGAACTAGATTGAGACAATTTGCACTGCAGATAAAGTCCTTGTATTACTCCCGTCATCCAGCTCCATATTACTTGCCAAATGGCAAGGACCCTTCGTGGTCACATAGCCAGTTGGCGATATCGACTATGTGGTTGTGTGCGTTCTGACAGGGGAGAGGCAACACAAATTTATCACCTTAAGCTTCTCAAGGCATGGAGAAAGGCAGAGCCTGTTTCCCTGGTGACAACAGAGACAGAGAGAGATGAACTGGGGCCTGAGGTGCCAAAGTCCTCCAATTCCACCTCGCTCCTCTGTGATGATCATGACCATGACCACACCATCCCAGGTAGCAGATGTTTCCAGGTTGCAGCAGCGTAATGCTGATGTGCTCTCCCCCCTGCCAGGATACACAGATATCATACAGCACCATAACGAGACGCGCCCAGGCATTGCGGTGCCTTCACAGCCCTATCGGTTACCAGAACAAAAGAGAAAAGTGGTTCAGTAGAAATTGGCAACCATGTTGGAGATGGGGGTAACAACAGAGTCCAACAGTGACTGGTGTAGCCCCATAGATCTGATGGTCAAGAGGGATGGGACTATTCAGTTCTGTGTTACAAGGTGAATGATGTTTCACAATTTGATGACTACCCGATGCCCCAGGCCGAAAAGCTCCTGGATTGGCTGGGCACGGCTCGTTTTTTTTTTACGACATGGGATCTCACCAAGGTTCCCTTGTCATCAGGGTCTGTTGTTCAAGTTTGACGTTGATGGTGTAGGAACATGTCCTGCCTTTATGCATCTTTATCCAGTCACCTACTTTGCCTGTTCCCCCATCAGAAGGGTCTGGAAGGCCCCTCTCACCTTTGACCTGGCAAGAAGAGGAGACTTTTTGGTATAACCATAAAACTGTGTCTGCAGGAAGAACCTGTCTGCTTGACTCACACATGGAGCCACCCAAACAACAACAGAAGCCCATAAGACCCTATTTCAAGTTAACCGTGGATGAGTACCAAACTAGAATTTCATCTTTTCCAAAATAACATTTTCTTAACCAGCATGAGAAGGTCGCAAATGTGATGTTTTCAACGTTATTCTAGCATAAAATTAACCCAAATTACAGATTCTGGTTTAATATGTCTGAATATTTGGTGGAACCACAGTGCCACCTTTTGGTAAGTTCTGGTATAGTTGTAAGAGAACTTTCTAAACTGATTTTACACTTACGCCTATAATGCATAATTATATACTTCTGACATACATGTTTGTATCAAGGATTAAGCTAGCACTATATGAAATATGTATAAGCTAGAGTTCGCAACGGGCCTGAAAATTACAACCTGACCCGACCCGGCCCGCAGGTTTTTAAGTCCAAACCCGACGCAGCCCGATACACCAGCATGAATTGTCTGCCCAAACCCGACCCCCCGTGCGCCTACATTGTTTTCCTTAAGGGTGAATTCGGCTGTGGCAAGTTTACAGGCTATAGCGTGAGTACGTCACGCAGCGGCGTCAGGTCTGCGTCTGCCCCTTCCCATGAAGCAGGCAGCCAGACTTACTCTTCACCACATGTGAACAGTGATGATTCACAACAAACAATATATAATTTACAACTTGCAAGAAATGTGTTTCATGAAATGTGTTTTATAAAAAAGGAAGCCCGAGGCCTAACCCGACCCAGCTCATTTGAGTATTTTTTTCAGCAGGAACCCAGCCTGAACCTGCGGGTCTGGTCGGGTTTGTCGAGCTGGCCTGACCCGTTGAGAACTCTAGTATAAGCCATCACTGCTGCTGCTGCATATGCCTGTGTGATATATTTTAACAAGTTTACTTTTTTTCTTTTTTTAGGTCATGTTAAATCATGTAAACAATGTCAGTTAAACCATGGTGGATTTCTGTGAATGGTGAATGAAGATCTCAAAACTTTCAAGACGATAAGAATAGTTTAATAAGTTCTGTGAGATAAACTGTGATATCGCCAGAGGAAGTGACGTGGTCAGACCGCCCTTAAGTTCCACCTTCAGACTAAAAGAATAAAAGTGCAGACTCTGTTCTCACTCACTCTTGCTCTCTCTTATTTCTTTTTGTTTTCTTTTATATTCTGTTAAGTATCATTGACAGAGGTAGTAGCATTTACCTCAGATGTGATGTCCGCTACTGTCATTGCATTCTTGTCTGCTGTTTTCAGCCTTGAAGGCAACCCCCTTGAACTTGTGACTGACAATGGCCCTTCATTTGTGTCTGCTGAGTTTGAGGCCTTCTTAGCAGCTCAGGGCATTACACACTGCCGCAGCTCCATCTACTATCCACAAAGTAATGGAAAAGTTGAGAGATGGAACAGGGTATTAAAGGACTGTCTACAAACAGCTGACATTTAAGATGAACCATGGACGCCCTTTGTCACTTATCGAGCAACTCCCCATGCATTGACTCAAGTCTCCCCTGCTGAACTTCTACATGGCCGTCCATTCCGCACTGAATTGAACATCAAAAACATTGCTTTGCCTCGAGCATCTGCTCAGCCTGAGGCTGTGAGAGACACTGTGATTCTGAGACAAGCCACAGTAAAGTGCTATGTGGTTGAACGTCGTGGTGCACGGTCTCCAAAGTTTCAGTGTGGTTCCTACGTTCAGATCAGGGAGCCAGGAATCCTAAGTTCACACAGCCCCTCCGGGTTGTTGCTCAGAAAGGCCCGGCAACCTACAAACTTTCTGATGGTAAAGTATGGAACGCTGTACACCCGTCCCCTGCAGGTTTCCTCTCCCCTGAGGTGCACACAACCAGTACCTGTGTACAGCCTGAGGATGTCTATAACGCCCCTCAGACCCCCCAACTTGCATAACCATCTCCCAGGCCCCAGCAGAGTCACGGGCAGATTCAGCTGCCTACATGGCTGGGAGTGTGCATCGTGGATATACTGCGGACTTGTCTTTGACATCTGAGTAGTAAACACCATTCCTCTGAAGTAGCTTGCCTGCTAGCTTTCTCGTCATTCTTACAATACAACACAATGAATAACATTTGATAAAACAATGCAAATTTATATTGTGTATCATACATTTTTGGTGCATGCTCAGTGGTTAGATCACTGCTAAAAAACACATCAGGTTATGAGTAGAGTAGTATGAGTAATAACAAAGTACAAGTCCTTCATTACAGTACTTAAGTAGATTTTGGGAATATCTATACTTTACATGAGCTTTTATATTTGTTTCAACTTTTACATTAGTACATTATAAAGAAAAAACACATACTTTTACCCCACTACATTATCCTTTTTTTTTTTATTTATTTATTTTTTTTTATTCACAATATTTTATTTTTGGCTTTCAGGTCCACAAAATATATATGGCAACACAAACACACAGCTCCAGACCCCTCCCCACAACCCACCCACCCACAAACAGAGAGAGAGCGAGAGCAACAATAGTAATAATAATAATAAAAAATAAAAGCGGTCAAGAGGCAAGGCAGACAAAGAAAAAACACTGAGGGCAAAGAGCCAGTGAATCTACAACCCGTCATCATGGGAGTGGACAGTGTGTCCATATATGCCAAATAAGGCTGCCACATCTCTGTAAAAGTATCATAGTCTTTCCTGATTTTATATGTAATTTTTTCAAGTGGAACACAGCTGTTCATTTCTGAGACCCCAGTCAGACTTCCATGTGATGGCGATGCACTTCCTGGCAACACTCAAGTCCAGTGACAGGAATTTCTTTTGAGCTTTTCTTAATCGTACATCAATACTTGTAGTATCTCCTAGTAAACAGGTGTGATGATCTAATGGGAGATTCACCCCTAGAAGTTTTGTCATGATATCAGAAAAGTCATGCCAGAATATGTTACATTTTGTGCATAACCATGTGCAGTGTAGAGATGAGCCGTCTTCTATACTGCATCTGAAAACCAAGCTGGATATCTCAGGTTTATATTAATGCAATTTCTGCGGTGTAAGATAGGTTTAGATGGAGAGAAGTATAATAGGTCAGTCTGTATCTGGAGTTAATAGTGGCAGTTATACTTTTTTGACACAATGCAGACCATAGCTCTGTACCCATTGTCACACCCAAGTCGGATCTCCATTTCTCCCACGATTTACGTAAACCTGGTTTTGGCGCACCATCCATCAAGAGAGAATACACCTATGAGATAAGACGAGCTGCTTTACCCTCATAAAGCAGTCTTCCCAGATCACTGAGCATGGGTAAAGTCATTTCAGAGCCCAAAACAGATTTAAGAAATGATCTTAACTGTAAATGACAAAAAAAAAAAGTTTCTGCTGGACAGATCATATTTCCTCCTTAGGTCCTCAAAGGACATCAAGTATCCATCCTCGTAGCAGTCCTCCAAATGACGTATCCCTTTCTGGTACCACATTTCCAGGATCTTATTATCCACTGACATAGGTATGAGTTCATTCTGTTTCAATGGTGTTTTGGGTGAAAATATATATTTTTAGTCCAATATTTTTCCAGACTTCATGCCACGTTTTGATGATATGAATCAAGACAGAGTTGTCATTTCTTCTGGAGATAGCTGTAGGTGTTCATTTATAGATAAAGTCTGCAGGGATATCTTCTTTAAGAGCATACATTCCAACTGAAACCCAAGGTGGGACATTTTCCCTTTCAAAAAGAAAAGAAAGCTGCATTTGGGCAGTCAGATAATACTTTTCAAAATTAGGCAGTTAAAGGCACCCCAGTTTATAGTCCCAAGTTTTTCTGTTGAGACCCTTGGAGTTTTACCATTCCATATAAATTGTCTGATATGTTTATTAAGACTTTTTCAAAAGCTGAGTGGCACTGGAATCGGTGAGGACTGAAAGATGTACTGCAGCCTTAGTAATATATTCATTTTAATGCAATTTATTTGTCCATCAAAGTAATAGGTACATTTATCCACTTCTGTAAATCCTCTATTATTCGACTAACTAGTGGTAAGTAATTGAGTTTGTAAATATTTTTAAGGTTATCATCCACTGTGATTCCAAGGTATTTTATTCCACTTGAGGACCATTTAAACAGGTCTCTTTGCTGATGTTCAAGATTCAAGAGTCAAAGTTTGAGGGTGGGAGAATTTCACTTTTGTTGTAATCTACCTTATATCCAGAAACAGATCCAAATGTATGTAAAGCAGTTTTTTTTTTAATTTAGTGAGGGAATCAAATGGATTTGTTAAGAACAGAATTATATCATCTGCCATAAGATTGATTTTATGTCTTGTCTGGCCCACTTTCACACCCTTCATCTCTGAGTCTTGTCTTATTGTCTATAACAAAGAGCCCAGGGGATAAGGGACAGCCTTGTCTACTCGATCTACTCAGGGGGAAAGCAGTGGACATTTGTCCATTAGTAATTATTTTGGCTTGTGGTTTCTTATAAAGCGTTTTCACCCAATTAATAAAATAAGCGCCAAATCCAAATTTAGGTAGGATCTTGAGTAAATAGGGCCACTCAAGCCTATCAAAGGCTTTTTCAGTGTCCAGAGTAACAGCTATACTAGGTTCAGTACTGGAGGTTGCCATATGAATAACATAAAGTAACCTACATGTTACTGGTGGAGGATGTCTTCTGGATGAAACCAACCTGGTCTAGGTTTATCAATTTTGGTAAGAATTTACTCAGCGTGTATGCTAAAGCCTTATAAATCAATTTATAATCCATATTCAAGAGTGAAATCAGTCGAAAAGTGGAGCATCTTAAGGGGTCTTTGTTTTTTGTTTTTTTTTACTGTTTTTTTATTTTTTTATGGATCACTGTATATATAGCTATATTTATAGCCATTGAAAATGAGTCAGAGAGGTTTGTGCTTTAGATGCGAGGTAATTACATCCATAAGAAGAGGTATAAGCAAATCCTTCAACTCTTTGTAGGAATCTGGGGGGTAACCCATCCTCCCCTGGTGATTTATTAGATTGCAGCGTAGAACGAGCATTTTCAATTTCTTTTGAGGTAAATGGTGAATCTAGATCCCTTTGATCGTCCTGATTTAGGTAACTCAATATTATTTAAGAATGAATCTATCATGGATAGATCTTCTGGTGATTCTGACCTGTATAAATTGATATAGAACCTTTTAAAAGTTTCATTTACTTATTTTGGGTTCTGTGTGATACAGCCACGTCCATCTTCAATTTGGTTAATTGTTTTTGAACTCTCCTCTTTCTCGAATTGCCAGGATAGGACTTTATCTCTCCCCCAGCTCATAGTATCTTTGTCTCATTCTCAAAATATTCTTCTCAGCCCTATAGGTGCATAATGTATTATAATTGAGTTTTTTATTGACCACTAAGCTGTATATATTCCTATCCCTATGTTGTTGAAAGTCTTTTTCCATCCCAATACCTGTACATGTTGGGTATTTTATCAGGCATTACTATAGATAGAGTGAGTGGAGAATGATCAGAAAGTATCCTCAGCAAATAATCAGACCCTAATGCTCTGTAAGCCACATGTGTTGACAGTAAGAAAAGAGCCATTCTAGTAAATGGGTTATGACGGTTTGAATAATAAGAATAGTGTATGGTTTGGGGATGTATTTGCCTCCAAACATCTGTTAGATAAAGATCTTTCATGAATGATAGAGTTGTTGAGGCTGATTCAGATTTGTACAAAATTGGGTCTGAACAAAAATTAAAATCTTCTCCCATGAGAATATGTTCATGACCTCCTGATACTTTAAGAAAAATGTCTTGAATAAATGAAATGTCGTCAATTAATTAGGGGCATAATGGTTTGGTAAAGTCCACTATTCAGAACAGATTAGACAATTTATTAAAACATAGTGGCCTAATGGATCACAAATCGTTTCCTGTACAGGGATGGTAATATTTTATTTTATTTATTAAAATAGCGACTCCTCTCACCTTAGAGTTGAAAGATGAAGAAAAGACTTGGCCTACCCATCCTCTTTAATTTGTTGTGCTCTTGCGTGGTAAGATGGGTCTCCTGAATAAAGGTTATATCCGTTTCAATCTTCTTTAACTATGTTAACACTCTTTTCCTTTTAACAGGCCAATTTAAATATTGACATTAAAACTGACAAATTTCACCACCTTATTCATACGAAAAGTTCTAAGATTTGACAGTTGCCTGCCTTGTAGCCTCTCAACAATAAGCTTAAAGAAAATGCCCCTCTTTTAGTGGAACCAAACAGAAAAAAGAAGATAAAATCAAAACCTCCCCGTTCCCTTAAGCACTGACCCCCTGAACACTTGGCACCATCCAAAATCGGCAACTGGGACCTCCATTGAGTGCTACTTAGAACTATCATGCCTAACTAAGACCTCATTAGGCCCGGCGCTCATTTATATAAAAACTTATTATCCCTCGATATGTGGACAACCTCAAATGTAAACACTGTAACACCTGACTTGTATTCCTTTCTGTGCTTCACCAGGTTTGCGCACCTTTTTTTCTGGATGTCTTGGCGGCTATTCGGAGAATTTTATCCCAGTCCTGGTACTTAAGTAGGCAAATTAGAATGGGTCTGGGTTGCTTATCTCCTGGTGGGCGATATGTCTGGGACCGATGTGCTCTTTTAATAATCAGTGGCTCAGGAAAGTGCTGTTGTCCCAGCACAGAGGAGATCCGATCTGTATAGAGCTGCCCCGGAACTGCACCCTCTCCCCATCCTGTAGGTTAACAATACGTACATTGTTGCGCCGGCTTTGATTTTCTAGTTGGTCTACTTTGTCCACGAGGAAAAACTTTTCCTTCAACAGGCGAAGGACATGGGAGTCCAATTCAGCTAGCTTGTCTTCAGCTGAGATAATTCGCTCCTCCGCCTCTGTAATACGCGAACACATCCCATCTATCACCGTTTTCAACCCTGAAAAAGAGTGATTAATTTTGGCAGTTTTGGCGACAAGCTTCAGGGAGAGTGCTTCATTACCACATTTTATTTCTTGTAGTATGGCATGGCTTCCTTCTACTCCACATTGCTCTTCCGAGGCCATGTTGTATTTGGTGCTCGTTTCGCGTGTTGCAGCTTCCCAGGAAGAGCAGTGGTCAATGATTGAGATTCGCATCTTATTTCGAGATCTCAAGTCCATATTTCACCAGTTAGATAAAGTTTGGTACAAGTACAGCGGGCATTAATTATCATTTTCCTTAAGAGGTCCGGAGCATACGTCTCCGTAGCTCAGCTGCATCACCAGAAGTCACTTTGCGACATTATCATAGGACACTGTTGTTACTCGTTACAAAACAATATATTTGAATAATAGCCCAGTTGTCTCATGATATTGTATCTGGACTGAATGTATTCATGACATGCGTGAACAACTGATGTTAGTCTCGCTGTAAACCGTGAACATAACCGTGGCAGTTGCCTCGACCACTGACACTGTTGGAGGAAATATAGACAATGCTGCCACAACAGCATCTGCTAGCAAGGCTAGCTCGGAGGAAGAAGAACACCCGTGGCCGTATTTAAAACAAATGTTTTGCTGTGTGGGAATAAAAGATTCATCCTTCAAAATGAAGTGCCTCTTGTGTCTGCCTAGGAACAAAGAAATACTGCCATTTCAGAATTCTCCGTCAAACCTTAAAAAGCACATTGTGATAAGTGAAATAACTACTAATTGCAGTAGATGAATCTGTGACGATAACTAAGATACCAACATTTTAAGGTTACTCAATATCTCAGGTCAGTCAGCTAGTTACCAAAGCCTTGCTAGCTTAGCTAATGTTAGGCAGTGAAAAGTGTTAGCTTACAGTCCCCATGGTACCATCAATTCCAAACTGAATGGACAAAAGATGATGCATACAATCAGAATGGGTAAGACAACGTGGAGATAATACATTTTAACACATAGTAATATTTTATAAAAGTTATTAAATTAAATTGATGCATCAGATTTTGCATTACCCATATGGAAAGAACCTATATGAGGATATATGCGCATGTATGAAACCTATATGCAGCTTATCTGTGCATATATGCCGCATATATACAGCATATATGCTCATATATATAGCATATATGTGTATATATGCCACATATATGCCACTTGTAGGCTGCATATAGGCCGAATTCAGGTGTGTATATGTGAATATTCTTTATATCCACATATAAGCCCTATATGTACATACAAGGTATGTCTCCTATATAGCTCATATACCCAGTGGCAGGTTCTGTTTGTCTGAAGCAACAAGTTGAACCACTAAAACCAGCAAGCGATTACAATACATTATTTTACATAATTACACACAATAACTGGGCAATAAGCCGCCATTTGGCCGTCCCTTTTTGTGGCTAGGTCCACAGATTTAGACAGAAGGCAGTACATTGGGGGTCTGTTTTGGTCCACCAATTTGCCGCCTTGGAGGGTACACTTATTTCCGCCTCCTTTGCTATCTAAATCCTAGATGTCAATGTGCCGGCAATTGCGGGAGATGGGCAGAGGTGTCGATGATGTGCACTGTTGTGCGACCCACAGCCGGGGAGTTTTAAAACCAGGAAACAACAACAAATATGCATAACTATAGACAAATAAGATGATGCATTTTCTTATAGCAACATTATTCACAGTGAATGAAATATATTTAACTGACCTTGAATGAATGAAATACAATAATCAGAACAAATTACTGAATCAGATGCTTTGTCCTGCTGCGCCATCTCATCACACGCAAAATAGCTCAGGATAATTCTTTGTATTGTTAATGTGACGGGAACAGAAAGGGTTAATAAGAGTGGATCGTACAGGTAACACTGGACACAGCAGTTAACCACTTCTCCATCATCACCACAAGCTGACAGAACGGAGATATTTATTTACTACGTCTTTCAGGGTTGTTGTGTTACATGAAGAATTTTGTAGGTTTATTCATGTTCACTATCCCATAGGTGCGGCCATACGGCTGCTACTTACCTGAAAGTATGTGATATTTGAGTAGAAAAGAGGCACAGGCACTTATGGATATGGAAATTCATCGGAACATCGTATACGTCAGCATAGATAAAAGCCAATTAGGCTAAAGTCCTGACGTCATGAAGGTGGGTCTAGACTTCCACAGTACCTGGAGAGCAACTGCTCAACTGCTCTGCAGCCACCTTGATAACTTAAGGTCATGTGAAATGCGGAGCAGAGACCACTCCCACAACACGTTTTAACCAGCATGCATCACAATTTAGGCAGCCCTGCGAATGTTTACCTCATTTTCATTTCTGTATCTTTTTCCTCTAAGAAGAGTGATTTTTTATTTATTTATTTATTTATTTTTTTTTGTAATATTTTCTGCTCAGTATTGTAGCCAGTTTAAGTTTATAGCCGTTTTGTTTAACTCCATTGGAGCGCCCCTTCGTTTCGTAATTTTTAAAGCTCAGTCGTGAAGTGTAGTTAAGTTTGTAGCTTATTCGCTTTCCACCGTTGGCGTGATTTTTTTTTTGTTAAAAGTTTTCATAGTCAGAATAGTTTAGTTCATTGCCTCCTTTGGAGTGATTTTGCTGTTATTTAGATTTTTGCTTTGAGGTCTTTTGCTTAATTATTTTGTTGTGTGTTTTGTCTCCTGTTGTTTCCTCGCTTTTCCTAGATTAGGAAGAGTTTTTCATATCCTGTTCATTTGTCACTCGGTTTAAGAGAAAAGAGAGAAATGCTTTCAGAATAAAAGCCTGCTTTAATTGTCTCTGCTCTGCATCTGAGTCCGCTTTCAAGCCCAGGCCTGATACATACAGGCGCATATATAGGTACATATTGCTGCATATACAAGTGAACATATAGGTACTTACATGGGTACATATGAAGGTGAACATATAGGTACCTATATGCACAAATATGTACATCTCTCTACAAAAGCAAGGAATCTCTGTCTGTCTGTGTGTCTTTGCCTCAAATATCTCTGCAGATCAGGATCAGACTGATCTGAGAGTTTCCACATGGCTACTGCATGGTTCAAGGGTGTGCAACATCACATTTGTTTAGACTACAATGACACTGTTAATAAATTATTTCTTAAATGCTTTACAACTTCCGCTAGCATTGTCAACCATAGCCACCATAGTCACGTGCACACCAGAGCCAAGTGGGGTTTTGTGAGTTGAGAGATTTGTGACATATAGTGTGTTTGGAGTGTATAATTAGTATGTTATATAGTGTTTGGTATAGTGTGTTTAGTATGTAGTGTAATCGTTTTTTTGTGTTGTGAGTCAAAACAAGGAGGAGACTCCTGAATGTGGAACAGGCAGGAATGAGCTGAGGAGCCCTGAGCCTAAGGCATTGCCTGCATTTAAATGTAAATAGTTGCACATAACTTTGTACATTTCAAAAACCTATGCATAAATTTAACAAACAACAATTTATATTTTCATTAAAACTAATGCAATTGGTTCATTAAACATATGTGTACTCTGATTTTATGATATTTTGTGATTTTAGGTCCATAGTGTTAATATAGTATGTCAAAATGAAAAAAAAAACAAAAAACTGTACAGTTGTGAGGTTGTGCTGAAAATAATGACACCAAACAAACCTTTTAAGGTGAAATATAGTATTAGTCAAAAAACATCCAATTATATCCCTGATGCCCCACCTTCAAATACAACCTCATTTGGCCATCCATGAAAAAACTACTTAACCTCCCACTTTTCTATGGGAATACATGCTTCCTGCGGGCAATGCACTAGTAGTACAGATAACATGTATGATGGGGAAGACTTTTTCCATTCCCTGAAGTCATCTCATGCACAGGAAAGCTCCAAGCATCTAGATACATACCTGGCCTGTTCAGCTGATCAAATGGACCTACTGAAATCCTTACCTGCTGTTTGCAAGTTGTCTGTGAAGTTGAATACACCTCTACCTGCCTCTGCAGCCTCTGAACAACTGTTTAGCATTGCAGGACTTGTCTTCAACCCACAAAGAGCACGTTTGGATTCTTGCAATTTTGAAAACCAACTCCTGCTGAAGATTAATAGTAAATTTGTTGACTTTAAGGAGTAGAGCAGAGGGAGGCAGTGAGGGGGTGTGAGAGAAGAGAGGGAGGGAGAGCAGGGTGGAGCAGAGAGAAGGAGTAAGCAGAGGAAGGGAGTAAGGGGAGAGGGATGAAGGGAGTATAAGGAGAGAAGGAAGGAGTAGAGGGAGGAGGGAGGTATAAATTCTGTTGATTATAGCTGCAATGATGTTGTATTAACATTGTGATTTTGATAAAAGATTAATCGTTCTGAGTAATTTTCTTAAGAAAAAAAAAATCTCAAATTCCAGCTTCTTAAATGAATATTGTCTGGTTTCGTTCCTCCTCTATGGCAGTAACCTGAAAATCTTTAAGTTGAGGACAAAACAAAAGATTTGAGGACATCATCTTGTGCTTTAGGAAACTGATCCACATTTTCAACCATTTTCTGACACTCTATAGACCAAACAACTAATAAATTAATGGGAAAAAAAAAATGAACGGATTGCCCTACTGTTAATAAAGATTCAATTGAATAATTACATTTCTGGCTGTTTGTACTTTTACTTTTGATACTTCAGTACATTTTAATACCTGACAAATACTTTTGATACTCAAGTACATTTGATGAAAGCTACTTTAAGACTCAAGTAATTTTGTCATGGGTAACTTTGACTTTTACCAGAGTCATTTTCAAGTAAGAGATCTTCACTTTTACTGAAGTATAGCATGTCAGTGCTTTATACACCACTGATTAAAGGGCCCTGCTCACCCACACAGGTGTTTTCAATTAACCTGCTGATCAGCACTCTAGTCAGGCAGAAGCCGGGAGGAGCTTCACTGGGAATTGTTTGAAAACAGAGCTAATCAGAAAAGATAAATGGAAACGCCTTTTTGGATAGACTATGGGTGTGTAGGGTTTTTACAGCATGAATTAATTAATACCAGCACAGTAGAGGCACAGAAAATGTCCCATACATGAGACATATCTATGGAATTACCTGATGCTGCTGGTGGCTGAAGCTGAGCTGGAGATGTTAGGAAGGACTGTGCTGACTGAACCACAAACTCTTAATTGTGATTCTGCCAGGGAGAGTGAAAAGCAAATGTTACGTATCGTTGACTGATTTCATTTTGAACGTGCACTTTTTGACTGTATAGCCACCATGCTGCCAACAAAAAAAAACCCTTATATGTGGCCGATATGCAGCAAATAATAACTAAATGCTTCTTCTCTATGTTAAGTTTTGACTAATTGTGTCACTATTTCAATTTTAAATCAAAATTGACCGAAATTAAGTCACAATCTCGGACTTCGAATTAAAAATTGAATCGTCGATGCTGCCACACCCCCATGTCACGTCCGGTCACCTTGCCAAGCGGCACATGTTGAAGTGCTGCGAGTCAACCTCCTCTAATTTAGCTACTAGCTAAGCCAGTAGCTATTAGCTACAGCCAGCCAAACAAAAGCATGGTGTCACACCATTCCTGTTCCGGACCGTGGGAGGGAAGCATGGGGGAGATGATTTCTTCCAGGGCCGAAGTTTAACTTTCACCTTCAGGGTGAACCTCCCTTCACGTGTTAAGCTGGTCGGGAGATAATACCAGGGAGTTTTATTGTATCTAGCCTTTATTCACAGCCAGACTACAGCCTGTATTGTGCACTTTATTGCTGTCGCTCCTACTGCTACTCCTTTGGCTTCTCCTTCCCATTCATTCACTACGTTGTAAATAAATGTTTTCAATTTGACAATGTAGTGTGGTACATTGCGAACAAAGGTCAGATATTATATTGGATAAAAGTCTAGTCTAAAAGTGGCATAGCAACCTTTGCTTTAAAAAGAAATGTATGTAAAAATCAAGAATCGAATTGAACCATGACCTCAGAATCAAAAATATAATCGAATCGAGGATTTGGAGAATCATGACACCCCTAGTTTTGACCCAAGGGACCGAAAGCAGACCTGTACATGACAACCTCAGAGGTCTGGATGGTTCATAATGTAGCAGCAGATCAGAAATGTATATCAGCCCGAAACCACTCAGTGTGCCCTATAAACCAACAGCAGGACTTTGAAATTGATTCTTTGATGGACAGGAAACCAGTGTAAAGATCTAAGAACTGGAGTGATGTGATCTACCCTTTTGGTTCTTGTTACATATCAGACAGCAGTGTTCTGAATCAGCTGCAGCTGTCTGATGGATTATTGAGAGAATCCTTTAAAGACATCGTCACAGTGGTCGAGTCTGCTGAAGTTCAGCAGTCTTATCTTTGTTGAACTGAAGAAATCCAATCACTGATGTTTTCAGTGTATCTGCTCAGTGTTTGTATGGGCTGGCTATGTAACCTTGTGTGTCTTCTGCATAACAATGGTAACACATTGTGTTGTTTTCCATTATCTGAGCTAGAGGGAGCATGAAAATGTTGACTAGCAGAGGCCTTAGAATGAAACCCTTGGGTACGCCATGTCATTTTCGTTCACTCAATGCGTAAATGCCTATAGGCGAAAAGTAGTCTATATCATTTACATAAGACTCAGGACTTAATAACTGCAGTTTTTACGGCTTGTGACGCCTGAGAGGAGAGACATGTTTAGCAGATCTGGAGTCATGCAGTCTGAAACTTTTTGTTTTTTTAAACCCCATTGGTAAAGCGTATATCACGGCAGCAGGAGGAAGATTGCAAAGGTCGTATTATTTCTTGTCAGTTTTTGTCATTGATTGGATCAAACTGTGACATGGTATTTGAGTTGGTTTAGGTGGACACATGGACAACACAGCTCCTGTACCTGGTATGGTGGCACTGACTGCTTATCTAATTTTCTGAAGTTTGGCACTGAAGAAGGATGCAAATTCATTACAGGCCCTGGCAGACAGAAGTTCAGAGGCTACTGGCACAGGAGGGTTTGTTAGCCTGTCGACTGTAAACAGGGCATACGCATTGTTATTGTTTTTGGTGATAATGTCTGAGAAGAAGGACTGCCTTAACTTTTTCAGTTCTAAATAAAAAATTGTCACGTCTCTCTTTATAGATGTCAAAATTGTTTTTCACCACTTGTGCTCAGTTTTCTCGACAGCACACTGTCAAAGTCAGTGCAGATACGAGACAGTAGCTCAGCAAAGTCATCACAAAAACTACAGTACAGAATATAGGTGGAGGAGCCACATATTCTTAAGAGGTAAAATGTCCATAAAGAATCTGCTTACAGTTGAGTAACTCATTAAACAGAATACTAACACCTCCTTTTTTATGAATACTAGTCTCACTTATGAAGGAGAGGTTTGGATGTGAAGAGCTGCACTGTTACCCTGGTCTAACCAAGTTTTAGTTAAAAACATACGATCAACATTGTGTTTGATGATGCAATCACATATCAAAAAAAACATTTTCCTGTCAGAGACCTAATGTTTAAAAAAAAGCTATTTTTAATGAGTCAAAACCAATTGTCCCAATTTTCTTGGGACAGTTTGTGGCTGACAAGGAAAGCAAGCTAAATTTAATAATTTGGTAGATTTAGTTAAGTAGCAGAATCACCATTTTTGGGAGAATAACATTAATGAAATCAGCTTTGTAGTTGGACCTGGCACAAATTAGTAAGGGTAGTTGTATTGTGTATGTATATATTTTCTCTCTATATTCAGACAAGATGTACTGTGCTGTTACCTGACTGTGGAGACAGAGGATGCTTCTTAGGAGGTGGAGGGTCGCGGTGACGTTTGGATGATGGTTGTTTCAAGCACGGCAGCATAAAGGGATCTCTCATCACGTCTTCTGTCAGTAGAAGGCCACTGAAAACACCCCAGTAGGTAGAGATCTGACTTTGCTATAAGGATAAGGTGTTTTTTCAGGTTTTAGGATGGAGAGCCAAGGTCTTGTGAAAGTGGAGCAAAACTTTTCTCCAGATTTATCTTTGTTACGTGGGTAGGGTTGATCTTACATTTTGTTTTCCACCGCCATCCATGGCTGTTTCCTCCTTGGTACGGAGGTTGCGGAGGCACACCTTTCAGATGATAGCGCAGGCCAACCAAGTTGCATCACAATCTCAGGGCGCTGGGTCCTGCCTGTTACTCGTTTCATATCCGAGGGAAATTATTTATCTTTAGGCTTTGCCCTAAGAGTGTTCCAGCAAAGAAAAATATTCCAGGATTTATTACACAGTGCACAGTCCTCCTGTTTCATCGAGTCATTGTTCGTGCTAATTAGCCATGTGTTAGCAGGCTCTTGTCTGCTGTTCTGACTCCATGGGACAGTGGTGTTATTCCGACACAGACCATTCACTTCCTCTACTTCTATCCGGTGGACCTTGGTTTCCAGCACAGTCATTTTCGGAAGGATCATCTGAAAATCATCCACGGAAAAGGGAGTCATTTCGATGCTAGTTAGCTTTAGCTGCTAACAGGCTTCTGCTAATTGGTGGGCCATGTTCAGACAGAACTGAAGAGTTTTGAAAACATTTTGAGATAAGCCAGCAACCTACTTAATCTACAATTAATTATAGTCCCAGTGGATTGCAATTATCTAGGAGTCGCTGCTTGTCATCTCTCTGTGAATAAAACATGCAAGAAAATCATCTACACCCAAGCAGATACAAGAAGTGAACAACACAGATATAGGAAGTGCACTACATAGCATCTCTGTCAAAGCCAATCCAGTCTACATTAGACACATAATTTGTTTTACTTAAATTGTATTCATGTTTTGATTTATAATTTCTGTTGTGTTATGTTCACTGGCAGCCTGTTTGTGTCACGATCTCTCTCTGTAGTTATATTTCTTTATTCTCATGTGTTATAAATACATTCAAAGTACCTGAGATGTCATAATATAATTTATGTATTTTTACTCTGTACTGTCTTGATTGTTTATTTTAATTGTTTTCTGCTGCTTTTTATTTTTGTTCAGTCCTTTGCAAAACTGGTTTGCTAACTGCTGTACAAACAAACTTTGAACAGAACACTACTAGCATACTACTTGGTGTGTAGTGTTTCATGCAACACTGATAGGGGATTTGGGGAGATAATTATTAATTATGATAAATAATATCCAATTTACATTAGATCAACTCAGGGCACCACCCTTGGAGAAGGTAAACGACAATTCATCCAATCGGTCTCATAAAAAAGGTACTAAACTGTCCGTTTGTTACCAGGTTAATTAATTTAATAACTACAACCAAGAAATATTGTAACAGCTGGTAATAGTCAAAGGATTTTGGAGGCCTTGACACAGTAGAGGTTGGCAACATTCACTCCTATACAATATTAAATAAACATGTGGGTTCAAAAGTCTTTGATTTAACACAAAATTAAAATACACAATCTAATGAACATGTACTATATACAGGTGCGTGTATGTGTATGTGTGTCTGGAATAACAAAAGCATAATGGTGGCTAGGGTTCAAAGTGCCACACGGCATGGCAGACGACAAACAAAATGACTGATCAAAGGGTTGGACTCGGGTCCAAGATGGCTGATCAGTTTCAGAAAAAAAGAAACTATGGTGGTGTTCACACCAGTAGCTCACTCATATCACACGTAGGTGTGGTCAAGGCTGTGAGAATGTGTGTGTGTGTGTATGTGTGACATGATGCCGAGTTAGAGAAGCTGGTTGCTTGCTTGCAAAGACCCTGAGCCTGTGTGAAGCATAATTAGACTAATGTCAAATTAGCTGCATAGCAAAGAAAACTTTCAATAACCTGACCTGAGATCACAATACCACCCAAACAGTGAACAAACACATAGATTGAACATGTGCCATCAACCTGAGTCAAAAATTCCTGTGCTAAGCCATGCTATGCCGTGCTGTGTGCTATATAGGCCCAGTTCAACATTACCAGTCTTTGAAGACCACGTGCTGATGGTTCCTTAGCTGACAAGCCAAGCAGGAGAATGTTGTAATCCCAATGTTGAACAGGGCTGTTTTTGCAGTTTGAGGTCCGATGACAGACAGCGGATGGAGGAAAGTGGTCGCTCCTTTCCTTCGCAAGGATAGCAGCTTGGTGTTAAAGCTGCAGTCTGGAGTTCTGAGGAAAAAAAAGTGGACAAAAAGTGGGGTACACACATGACAATAATCTTAGCCCTTCCTGACCACGGAAGATTATCCTCTGTCTCATAAGATTATCCTATATGATTATCCTGTGGTCTGTGGTGTGTTACGAGTTAATTTGTCCCAATAATTTGCTCCAAAACGGGTCGTTGCCGACAATCGAAAAGGTTAAACTTGTTCAATACTTCTGTATCTGTATGTGGGGAAAGCCGATGACTCCTGAGTCACTACTCCGTGAAACGCAATGTAGCCAACCAGCTGACTGAGGAACACAGAAGTGGACGTGAATAAAAACAGAGGCGGAATCTACCTTTTCCTATGGGGGTGTTTGAATTAGCCATTTTAATGTTTTTTAATGGGTTTAGCGTTGGCGCTGATGTTAGCTGTCATAATGTGTGTTGTCAGAAAAGCTCACATTCCCTCTTTCATGTCTTTCATGTTTTAAAACATTTATTTACTCTTTTTTTATATACAGTCTATGCTCTTTTCCGTTTATGAAGAGCCCGGTGGCACTGGGGTTGTTGCTATTGGTTACTGTAGATGACATCTGATCACGCTATATTTCTGGCTCGGAGGACTAGATTCTAGATCGGCCGTGAGACAGATAATCTTTATGTGTGTGGTGTCCTGTGCTGAGAATATCGGAGCACACCACACACAGGACGATAAAGCTGATTTTTTAATCTTAATGTGTAGGGGCTCTACAGATATAAAATCTCTTAAGATTTATAACATTTTTATGTGTGTACCCCCCTTTAGCCAGAATATTTGAATGAGCACATCTCCCAGGTCCCCCTTTCTTCCTCTCTGCTGCGCTGCAGCCCGGCCTTCAAAGCCCCTCACAGAGGAGCCAGCCATCTAGAGCAGGCGGGTAACCATGGTAACAGACGACGCCAGATAACCAAGATGGCACATTCAAGATAACAACAACAACATAATCGCTGATTGTTGTATTTCTGATCAATACAACTTAATTACAATGACATATGCCTGATGGCGAATCACTGAAGTAAACCGAGTAACAAACAATATTCATCACATCGTGGTAGATGGAGTTACCAGCATATCCTTACCCGGTGCAATATTTTTGCCATGCTGCATTTCTGAAGCATGAGTAATGTTATTTCTCTAAACCAATTCAACCACTTCAGAACATCATAACCACCCGGTCACTTGAAAGACACTTTTGCTAACCAATAGCCGTAGAGACAGAGCTAAACACTGGAGTTAGCATACGAGCTAACAAGCCAGAACAAGCTGTGTAGCTCGACTGCAACATCAGTGAAATGTAATGTTACTGTAACCGCCGACATCTTAGACTTGTGGTTAAATAATAAAAATAAACATGCAGAAAAGTGGCCAACTCTGCGTCACTCTTGAGTCCTTGCAAATCCCACAGCTCCCTCCACGTCTGAAATGACTCTCCGAAATTTATCCTAGATTTCTTTCTGGCATGGTCCACAGTTCTTTGTTTTTACACTGCTTTTCTTCGCCAGTCTTCTTATTTTTTCTCTGACAGTCTTTGCACCTAGGTGTGAAGGCTGGGGAATTCTGGGTAAATGAGTTCAGTTCAGAGTCCATTTTGAAATCCACAATGAACAACTTAACTGTGGGTCCCAACAGGTGTACACAGAGCAGCTACTTTGTGAATTTGATAAGCAGAGAATGATTAAGTAGGCTAGTTCACCTCATGTGTGCTTATTACCATCTGTCACAGCTTGTTACAAGTTGAGGAAGACAGTCTATCACCACATCTGTCCCAGCTGTTTTATCAGAATACATTTCTGTCACACTCCTCATGGTGTGTGACTGAAGGATTTTAAGTTTTTTAAAACACTGTACTGAAAACCTGTGCCAGGATCCCATGCGGTGCCAGATAAAGATTCAAGTGAAAACAGACTCAAAACGCTTACACAGAGATAAACCAATATGGTATCCGACTGATCATGGGGCATGCCATATGGAAATAATGATTAAATTATACCACCAGTATGACATCATTACTCTCCACACAAGCACTGTGAAAACATCAGTTATTGGTATTTTATTTGAAGTATCCATTGCTTATTTTCAGCCTCTGCTTGGGTTCCCATGGCAATTTGATATTGGAGACCCTCTATATCCGACTTTAATATCATACAGTTGCATATATTATCAATTGCATAATCTGACAGATCTGGATAGGGATCCGGCCTCTAGAAGACATCAAACATCTTTTATGCATTGCTTCCCTTTTTCTAATACGATCTTGGAACTGTGTCTGACACATTCTTTCTTTCTTTCTTTCTTTCTTTCTTTCTGTCTTTGTTGATCTCGTTCTTCCCTCTGTCTCATTAAACATGGGGTCGGTAAACCAGTAAACCCCGTCTCCTGAACTCAAGCCTCTCTCCGAACTGCTCCCCCCAAACCACCAATGTGCACTGACCGACAACTGCCGAATACCGCAGACAGAGTCCGAGTCAGTGCACTGTTTTCATCACGGCATCTAACAACAAGTAGCCACTTCATGTCTCCTTCACCTGTAAGTACACACCCTTATAATATCATACTTAACCTAAACAACCAACAAAGCTGTCAAGCTAGCTGGCTATGGAGATGTTGACATGGCAAGATCAGTGGTGGGCCTGCTACATGTTTTGGTTTTTTGTTTCCCTCAGAAATTCACAGACAAGCGTGAATATTGTATTGGACTCATGATGATATGATGTTTTGCATGGTCAGAACTGCTTACACTGCTGAGTAGCCCTGTTGCTGGATTTTTTACTTTTTTTTTTTTTTTTTCCCAAATCATTTAATATTTTGATTGCTGGCTGGATGTTAAGAAATTTTAAACAAATGTGATTAAAAAAAAATGCTTTTGAACATATTGGGAGCTGCAACAATGCATATCAACAGTTAGCCAGTGAAGACAAGAACCTCTCAAAACATCTATTCAAGACCTTTTATTAGGAAGGTTTAGACTTCAAAAGTGAACACAGCAGGAGGACAAATTGACAACAGGCGGAAAAAGAGAGAGAGAAGCGGAGGAGAAAAAGAGACAGAAAGAAAAGAAAGAGTGCCATGTGATGAAATGAAATTCTAATCGTGGAGCAACAAGGCCACTGAGTGACATGTTTTGATTATCACACTGGTAGATGTCGTACTGTGAGAACTCACAATGAATCAGGGAGATCTCATGTTTAAATGTATATATTATTGAAAATAGAGGGAGGGCGTGGGAGAAAGAGAGAGGGAATAATCAGTAGAGAGAATAACAAAGCAAGGTTCCTGCACATGAATAGGATGTCTGGAATTCGGGCATCTGAGAGGATGACAGAAAAAAAATGTCGGTCCTCTCCTGCATTTTATGGCTCTCCTAACATGGCTGTCATGCTTCAGGGAGAATGGCGGCTGTTTTGTCTAAAGCTGTAGAAAGTTAAATCAGGAATCACCGAATACTTCAGCTCAAAAACCATCAAAAGCGACTTGTCTGCATACAGAGTGGCCTCGAAGAGGAGTGGCAATGGGAGAGGAGGAAGAAAGAGAAGACGCTTGACAGAGGAAAGGCTGTCTCAGTAAATGACGTGCTGTAAAGTCTCACAGCATGTCCACAACAGAGTGAATGACAAAGAGAAACAATACGCAGAAAACACATCTGTGAAAAGTGACAGTGAGATCAGAGGGATGACAACAAACTCACAGATATGCATAAATTATAAAATAGAAGCTGTCTCGTTTTCAGTGATACGTCTGTGATTTGACAGAAAATTGCAAATTAAGAGTCTTGAGTATGTTGGCCTTGGAGGGACATCTCAGGGTCAGCTCGTCAGACTCAGCTCGGCTTTCATCAGCCACACCAGCACTTCCTCTAACTTTCCTCAACATCTGTGAAAAACAAACAGGATGTTTATCTGCGTTTACTTTAAATGTAAAGGAAACAAGAGTTTACTAAAACATGTTTTTTGCTCTTGTAGCTCTGGACATCAGCTCTATCTGTTCGGATAACACTGTACTCGCCAAAGGAAAATAGGTCAAAAACACATGAAGTCAGTTTAGCCAGATTATCTTAATCTTTATTTGGTGCTGAAACTGAAAGTGAGGTTGCCCAGAATTAACTAGTAGTAGAGTTAAATCAAGAAGTCAGTCTGTAAGTTTTAACAGATGTTTCCAGTGAACAGTTTGAGTAATAATTTTACTTTATGTATTTTCTCTTACAGAGCAGTTTGACCAGCTTGGAGAAGTTTGTTTCAGTGTCTGAGCATCTGAATAATCAAGTGCGTCTTTTTAGCAATGTTACTGTTCCAAGGAATTTGCTTAGTAAGTATCCTGTTGGCATAATTAATGGAAATGATGGTGAAAAACAGGAAAATAAACCCAAGGTGCAATAAAGTGTAGTTTGTCTTTAAAATTAGAATCCTTAAAATTACCAAATAACACTTCTTTTTGATGTTATTCATTATTAATTTTGTAAAGACCACTCTATATACTCTTTTTAAATGATGCAGCATGAATCTTATCATCTTATCATCAACTTCACTATTAACTCTATTATGGCCATACATACATCAGAGCTGTTTTAAAGGTCCTATTTGTAAATAAAATAGTTTTTTTGAATCAAACTCCCAATTTGGCAAAAAAACTGATGCTCTGGGGTGGCTGCCTGCCCGTTTCACAATCCCACGGCATCGCATTTTTGAAGGTTGGGAAACTCAGACTGTCAAAATCAAATTTTCTCACAAATAGCAGGTCCTCTAAAGGTCCCTACAGACCGCCCAGACTCAACCCAACCGCCCAACTGCCTTTATACGATCACTCTGTTGCCTCTTGTCTGACTCGTTCAGAAGAAAAGTTGCATTGGACACACTGCTTCGACGTGCTGCCAGCTCCACAGTAGCGTGTACGTTCTGTGCTTGCGCGAGATGCAATAAGCAGGTGGCGCTAGTGTGTAAAAAAGATGCTGGACGAGAGGTTTATGCACGCAACTCTCTTTACTTTCAGTCAAAATGAAACTTAACTATTTCAGACAAAAACAGCTGCATACTAAACATGCAGCGAGGCATTACCAAATGAACACAGATTAATTTGTCCTGAGCGCACATAACAGCTAGTCTCGTGCCAGTACTGCAAACCATGAAAACAAGAAATGACAGAATGGAGTGCATAGAAAAGCAAAGCACATGCAGCATTCCGCCCCTCCCACACGCCGCGCTGATTCGCTAGCACACCGCCAATCAGAGAATCCAATGGCTCAGACGGCCAACAGCCAACCTCATCAGACTTTGCATGTTGAATCGGAGCAGACAACGTCCACGCAGCTCCGAGAGTTTCCAACGCAGCTGAACACACTGAACATATTTGTTCCCGACCTCGTCCGAGTCTCCCCAAACACTTCAGATGTCCAGCGGTTGGGCCAGTGTGTTCCTGCCTTAAAGCTGGTGTTGGTAATTCTGTGTAACTTTATCCAATCAATTCTGGCAGACTGTATGGACTGTAATTCTGTACCCTGCGCTGACTCCGCCTATCACTCATATGGTGTGACCGGAGTCTTAGCCAGATGAGCTGTACATGAGTGTGGGCTAATTCTTGTGTGCTACGCGCATTAAAGGACAAGTGCACTATTGTTAATTATTATTTATGTGGTGTTCATTCATATAGACTTTGAACTACACTTTTTACAGGCTGATGTTGTCTGTTTCTGCGTTCTATAGTTACGAGAGAGATGCATCAACTTCCAGCCTTCGAAGCATGAGTTCACGACAGAACCATGCTCTGATGTTTCCATTAGTATTGCGGCCTCTCTCTGACATGTGAGTGTAACTTTATGCTGGTAGCAACATGGATCAGACCACTGTTGTAATTATGGAATATGTATTGCGGATTGATACATCTCAAATATACAGTAGTCCTTCAAGTTGGTTTGCTTCATGTGCCTGAATTCTGATTCTGATGTGCTCCTTAGCAGGGGCATAATACAAAAGGAATGGCGTGACCAGGAAAATGCTTCAAACACTGGTCCTAAAAGTCACATGTTAGGCTACAGCTTGAGCTATTACATATTAGTAAAATACCACCCATCCACCATCCACACCCCTCCCCAGGACACTTGTACACCCACCGCAGCCCCCTACCAATCCTACAGTAGATGTGGTGCGGTGCAGAGTACCAACCACTCTGCAACACACCTCACCAACCTGCTGTCTCTCAACACAGACCCTGCCACACCCTCCACCCCTCAAACAGGACTGAACGTCCCAATCTGCCACGTGAGGAAAGAGCTGGTGAGGCTCAAGCAGAGGAAGGCTGTTGGACTGGACCGCAGCATGCCTTGTTTGCTGAGGGACTGTGCCAGTAAGCTCTGTGGAGTTTTCCAGCACCTCTTGAACCTAAGGCTATCAGATAGACATGCACTGTTTGCATAAACAGAACAGAACAACAAAATCACAGTTTTCAAGTTGCATTGACAGAATATCTGAAGCAAATCAATGCCAAAATGGTAGAGGAGTGTGATAGCACTGACATCAACAGCCTAACACTGATCTGTGTTTATTATTGCCATTATTGACATGAAACCCAGGTTACTACTTCCCCATAAGCCAATAAAGCTCTGTAAAAAAAAAAAAAATTATGAACTTACTTTTTCCAACTCCTCCTAGGCCATTTGACTGATTTGCCCCAAACTTTGCAAGTAGCATCTGTGGACAAGATTTAACAAAAGCTTCCACCTACGTCACACCTGCTGGCGTGCACCATTTTGATGCTTCGCCATAAAACCATCAACTCAGTATAACTTCCGCATATAATTTGCCACCTTCTCCGATTTGCTCAAACATGTAGAGGGTCTTGCCCTGAAAACATCTACGTGGCACAACCCCACAGCAGCATGCCCCAACATGCGTGGACTGCGAGGGCCCATTCACCGCTGCTTGCGGCTTTAATTCGGTTCTGTTTCTAGTCCCCTCTCACTCTGCCAAATTCTCCAATATACCTCTATCTTCTTTTACTCAAAATTTTCGCCCTCCCTCTTCTCCTTGACTCCTAATCAGCATATTTTTCATGATGGCGCTTTCTCTCTCGGGGGCTGCAGTTAGCAAGAAGCCCACAGCAGCACCCTTACTAATTAAAGACAGCTAATGAACATCATCATTAGCATATCAATAAAGGATCCCGCTCTCTCTATCCAGCTGCTGAGTTGTCCGTGATGCTGTGTCCGCGGCCAACCACACAGAGCCAGGCCGCTCAGAGGATTAAAAGGGCAATGCAGACTGATGGCAAACATACACAAAGGTTCTTACAAGCAGATAATTCAAAACTAAGATCAGAAAATAATCAGTTACATCATCAAGCAATAGATTTTAAAGTCTCTGCAGTCTCTAAATTGTCATATAAACATGGTCAAATAGTCCAATGCGAAATTCCTTTATGAACTTTATTCTAAGAGCTGTATTGTAGGCAGCTGGTCTTGTTTCAGTTTCTCAATGACGTTTCACCTCTAATTCAAAGGACCTCTTCAGTTCTAACTGACTGGAGGGGAGTTGCAGGCGTTTAAACTCTGTGTGGGAGTGTCCTTACAGCGTTGTTAAGGACATGTGTGAGCTCTGAGTTTCATAGTCATAGGGCCACTCGTGGGACATTGACCCAACATTCTTCATGTTAGGGCTAGAGCTAGGCAAGCCCAGGTGTGAATGGTTGTTAAATTGTCTTTGTTAAACTCAGTACTGCATTGTAGGTGGGAGATGAGTAATCTTGTAGGCCACTACCTCTGTTCAAATTTGGTCATTCATGTTAGTGATTCGTTTACTCTTCCTTCAAACCATCTGTCCTCTCTGGCCAATATGTTTACATTATTGTCCTCAATTGTCCAACCTGAGTAGTTAACATGAGAGGCGTTTGTGCCATTCATTTATGGAGAGGTTGTTTTGTCTCCCCAAATGACAAATCAGACACACCGTTTCTGCCTCAGCATGTTGCTACATTTGACTTGAACTGGGATTTGATGTTTATTCAAGATCCATTCTCAGATGTGTCCCCAACATAGGGCAATACGATGCTGTTACATTTTTCTGTCTCCTCCTTTAGAGGTTTTGACAAAGGTCCAGTTTGGGTGACCACAAGTTTTAAGTGCTCCCCTGATTTGTGTCTGTTCCTTATGCTTTCCCTCGGTCTTTGTGGGTATGGGCACAACACAGCAGGGCTAACTCCTCAGGTCAAGACTCTGATGTCCACTTACATCTGATGGAGTTAAATCATTCCTTTGAACAGAGGAGGTGGCCTACGACATTACATATCATCCACATACAGTGCAGTATTGAGCTCCCCCAAGACAGCTTAACGACCATTCACACAACGCGTCCAGTTGTCTCTGATACAGCACTTAGAACTACCAAGACTGGATGACTGAGAACCTTCATCAACATCTTTATGGACTTAATTATTGTTAGTGGCAAGTGGCATACAATATGTTGTGACATTCGCTAATCTCTTTTGTACATATTGCTGTTTCATGCATATGAGCAATATTTAGATGGACCCTTTGCATTTTATCAGAGATTATTGCCGTGTCTTGTGGCTATGGTAATTGAAGAACTAAATCGTGTGTTCCATATGGAAAATGTATCTCCTTTGGGCCATGCCATGTGAGGCTTAGCTATATGACTAGAAAACAGGGATACACTACGAACCTCATTAATATCTGGTATTAATATTCAGTTTGTATCTGAAGATGTAATCTGGATAATGACATCTGAACATTTGCATTTACACTTGTTAATAATACATTTTATCGATATCTGTATTCTACTGACATTTTAATCAGATCTTACTATGTAAATGAAGTAGATGGAGCTGACAGACTTCTTAACAAACATCGTGTATCTGAGGTCAAGACAAGTGATGCGGGATACACAGCTGAGAAATGCAAGGCAAGGGTAACATGAGAGACAGAGATGTCTGTAGGCTACTTTTTCAATAGACTTTGTAACAAGCTTAATATTACAGCATTTTTTGGCCAAATACTGTAGTTCCAGGAACTAGAGTGCCTTGGAAGCCAAAGTATGAACTGTCTTCTTTCTGTGTCTTCATTTGAGATACTACAGCAGCTGAAGAACCGTGACAACTAGGCACAATATTCTGATAGCAAATTCTAAAAGTCTTTAATTTAGTTTTGTTGTCAAAGTCATGTCAAAGTGACACAACTTTAGTTGTATTATCCTCCCACACATAGTGAATGACAAGTCTATAGCGTATGTGCACCGCTCATTATGTATACAGTATGTATCATAATTTAATGTGCATGTAGAGCTGTGTAGCTTTTCTAACAAGTAGATGACAAGCTTTGTTCAAGGCTTGCAATACGACATTTAAAATTGTTGTCTCTAACTATTTTTTCTTATATTTGGTTTATCATTTAGTTATCAGTATGATCTGACTGTAGAATGAAATGCAGATCAACTGTGAAAAAATCCAACACAATGTGAATGCGCCACCTTAGTTGTCTGGTTACCACGGTTAGAAGCCTGCTCATATATGGCAGGCTCCTCTGTGGGGAGGGGCTTAGAAGGCAGGGCTGCAGCTCAGCAGAGAGGAAGAAGGAGGGACCTCGGAGCTGTGCTCATTCTAATTTTCTGGCTTTTTTTCTTAGAACTCCAGACTGCAGCTTTGATATTTTAACATTCAACCGGATTACGCAAACTGAGTAATAAACCTCATTTGATTTACTCAGTTGGAGAAAATAAAGTGCCAGATGGGCCCTCCAGTGTGCTCCAGCAGCATTACACCAGTCATGCTAATGTGAGCTAGCATGTTGTGACAGAAACTAAAAAATCTCATCTCCAGTTCTCGCTGAAGAATAGAAAAACCTCTGTTGCTTGATGTTCCCACTCATCCAGACTTGTTTAACCTTGAGCTTTTCTTTCTCATGCAAGTTGTTTCACCACGCTACTCTACATTTTGTTTACATCAGCAACCCTATGAGATCACAAGAGAGAGATCACGTGAGGTGGTGCTTTGCTCCCTCTGGTACTATAACCTTAAGTATAGTGGGTTACGTGGCATTGTTTAAACATATTGTAGTATGCATGTTTAAGATTAGATAGGAGGGAATCTGCAGAGGTTCAACACTGAACTTCTGTGGGTCCTCAGCAACATACCTGCCAAGTGCAAAATAAATCAGGTGATTGCTTTCGAGATACTTAAGACTCATAACCAGACAGAGATTCCTTGCTTTATCGCTGGATTACGATAGATAGGAGGATAGGATAGGAAGATAAATAAGGTCTATAAAAGAATAACAAGGTTCAGTTTGACTGTAGTGCTTCCTTGTATTGTCTTTGTATTGTTGTTTGAAATAAATTAATGCAAGATGTTGCATCACAGAGTGTGTACACAGTTTCTTACTGATGCAAGCTTTTTTTTACTATGCTATTTCACAAAGCCATAGAGACTCATCGACTCACTACGTGATCCAGTTCTCTTCACAGCTTAATGTCAAGGGCACAGCTGACACTCTGGGGACCGACAGTTTGAACCTGACTTTGTACTGTTCTGGCTGAGCCTCGGCCTACCGTGAATAGTGTATCTGATCTAATGTAAGCCTATTCACAGATGTGTAGTCTCACAGAGACTGTTACTGCTTAGGAATGTCTGGTTAATATTGCACTTATCTTCACTTATAATATCTTCACTTATAATAACCCAGTCAAACTACGTTTTGTCAATACTGCATTAACCAATGAAAGAGGTGTTGTTTTGCAGAGTAGACAGGATTAGCTTGAAAATACTCTAAAGTCACTCTGTCCATCAATTAGATATGTCTGCTTATCCAGTCGCAGAAGCCAAATTCAGCTGAGTGATAGCAGGGATGCAACCTGGAAAAGTCTGCAGTCAATCACAGGGCTCCTACAAAGGTGGTAGGTGGTTTGTTGATCTTTAAAAGGGCGGTGCTTTTATGGGACTGATACTCATTATAAAAGAATGAACATGTGCTGTGCATTCTACAGGAAATGTTCTTTTTTTTCTCCAAATGTTGTGTCTCTTCTCTAGTCTGTGTGTCTGACTAGAATTATGACACAATACACATTGAATTGGCAGAGTAGAATCCATAAAGGATAGAAAAGAGTGTGCCAAGCAATGAACAATTTAGCGTTGTTAATCAGCCAAACCTGTCTTTGGGTTGTGGGACGGAACCAGAACTCCTGGAGGAAACCAAGGCAGACAGTGGGAGACAGCAAACCCTGCATAGAAAGGCATGCAGATTCAAAACCCAGAACCGTCTTTTTGCAACAGCACTAATCACTGCAACACTGTGCCACCCTCTAAAATGACTCTGTCACGATAAAGTGACTGTAAGTCATATTCCTCATAAGGCCATTCTGATACCTTGTCACGAGTATTTCAGTGACTGGGGCAATCTGTTGATAATTCAGCAGGGACTAAGCATATGGCTGAACTGCTGTGGATGAGCTCAAAACCAAAGAACAGATAACCATACTAGTTTTTATTTATTTATTTATTCATTTTTTTAGCTCTCCTTAAACCCATTTGATGGTGCTGTGAAAGAACAGAAGGTAATAAAGGAGAAGAGTAAACATAAAGCTCCAAGAATTAACTCAAACAAAATGAAACTCTGTCAAGTTTAAAAGGATTTATGGCCACAGAGTCCCCCAAGCCTGGTGGAGCATAGAAGCCAAGTGGCACGATTGGACTGGTCAGGACAGCAAGAATTCAATGAGAGTAGCACTTTATTTATTTATTTATTGATTTATTTTTTATTTTTCTCTGGTCCCCCTTTCTTAAGTCCATAGAGGCTAATGACTGCCAGGACAGTGATCTACAAAGGCTGACCCAACATCCTGTGGAGTGGACGACTGGTTTATTAATCTTTTAGTTGCATGATTCTTGGCGTGAAGCAAGAAGGGTAAAAAAAAAAACAAAAAAAAAAAAAACTGTGATGATAAAACACTGAATTAATTAGCCACTTTAATTGTGTGTTCTCCAACTCCTATTCTCTGCGGGCATAATTAAGATGTGTTTATTTGGACACAGTTTGCTCTTCAAGGAGGTAACACAGCTAATTGGTATTATACTCAAGTCACGCGTATATTGCAATTATATCAACTAGCTGGTGCAGTAGAAGCCACTGTGTAGAGCTGGCATCTCCAATTACTGATTTAAAAGATAAAAATTAGGACACATTTTAATGGATTTGTAAATGCAATAACATTTAAAGGGGGAAGTTGTGCACGGCCTACTGGGAGGAGGGAGGGGGTGGAAAATTCAATTGGCTCCTTCACCCGCAATGTACTCCCCCAATCGGTTCCACTGATTCTTCCAATAAGGATGCTTGGGTGGGTGGGATTTCATTTTCTACCTGACGATGTGGCATAATTATACACTTAATTAACAGATTAAGTCCCGAACACCACGAGGCAGTTTTTTTTCTTTTTTTTTCAAAGATGTTCTGCATTGCTTAAAAGCCACACTGTGATAATTTAAGCCCAATGTGACACTTCTGTTCGTTCTGGACAGAAGAAAGAAGAACTTTTCACGTTCCTTCTATTTTCCTGATATCATCAGCATTTCTTGCCTCCTACCTATGGTTCAAAACCTTGAATCATTTTAAGTGGGCAACATGTTTTCTTGGAATAGGCTGACAGTCGAAGGTAGGAGAGGGTTTATACATGGACCGGACCTTGGGACACATGGAACGAGGATTACAGGGCATTACATTCACAGTGAGACTGTATTGAGAGAGTGTTTCCTTCCACAATGTGACATATATGCGAGTGAAACAGAATGTATGAGAGGGAATTGAACAAATCCTTCAAATTTGATTGGATTGGCATGGCTAAGTAAATACATTACAAAACTTCTAGTGCTGCAGCAAGCAATTTACTATCGACTCCTGTCTCAAAACTGTCTACAAACCATTTCTCTGTTGTTAGGCAGTTTATACTGCGGCAGAGAAGGGTTGAGTGAACCTCAGTGGTGCATCATTCTGGAAGTCCATGGTGAGCGGAAGTCAATGAACGTGAATGTGAGCATCATTAGCTCCCACAGGACAGAGAAGTTCATACATGGTTTAAGGCAGCAAGCTTTTAGGATCCCCTAGTGTTCTTGTAAGATGCAGTCTGTGATTGGCAGGCTTTGTTGGTTGCATTCTGTTTACTCAAAGTGTAGCTTTGAAAATGTCTGTTAGTCTTGCAGTACCGATGCAGTGGTTTATGAGGCGTAGTTTTGTGGGTAAACAGACCGACCTTTCAGAGTCTTCCCAGTATTCTGCTTCGCTGCTTACAGTTACTCATCCTCCAGAGCAGCTTTTCGTGTCTCCAAGCTTGTTAGGTTCAGCTGACTGGCCTCCTGTCTGCAAGTTAACTCTATTTATTTATTGAGCTAGCTTATGGCAATTCCATTGGAAGGTATTACATTTCATGATTATGTTCTAATCTAGATAATTATCTAAACATATTGAGTGGACAATACAACACACTGTCGAGTGAGGTTATGATCTTGGAATGAATGTTTTATTATTTCTGTTATTAGAAATGATAATGTGAATTTGAGTGAGGTGTTCTTACTGTTTTTTGTGTAGAGCCGATATAAATACATTCAGAGCTATTGAAGGCTCCCTCACCTCCCTCTGCTGCAGTGTCAGCAGGAAAGGCAGGACTACTTTGTTACCCCAAATCAGATTTGATTGGACACGTGTACGTGTACACCACAAAATTTAGAATGAGTCATCAAGCAAAAGAGAGACACGCAGCTGCCAACACTTCAACTGTGCGCCCAATCAGTAATTCATCCCATTGATCTCCTGATTTAATAGTGATACATATCAAATGATGTGTTTCAGTCTCTATGGGGGATGTATGTGTTGTCGTACCTGGCAACCCTCAGAGGCAGATGTAAGCATAGCAAAAAGGCTCTGCCTGATGTCCATTTCGCAACTGTGCTCGCTCAAGCCTTCCACAAAGATCTAAAAATCAATGAAACAGGTCCCAAGTAGGAGAAAAACGCTTCCAAATTTGACTCCACTTGAGGCAAGACTTTCCTCTTCATTAACATCTGCCTCCTGTCTCACTGGCTTTACCTCTTGTCTCCACTCTACACACTCTAATCTGCATCATTTTAGCCTTCTTCTTTTCTAAGGTTTTCCTGGCACCGATGTTGCATTTTGTATGATTTTATATTTATTTCACTGTGAGCCATGAATTAATGAGAAATTGTTTTCTTTTTAAATCCTTGTATTATGAATCTGTGGTGGTAGAGTTACGCCATTCACAGATAAATGAGAAAGTCTCCATCTTTTTTACAGCCGAATGTTGGCAGGTATGAGGCCATTTACATAAAAAACACTCCAAATATACTTGACAGGAATCCAGAATTAACTGATTCAATTAATAACAGCCCACAATAACAACCTCAAACATAACCTTCTCTCTCTTTCTCTGTCTCACACACACACACACACACACACACACACACACACACACACACACACACACACACAGACCAGAACACCAGTCTTCGCCACAAATAATACAATCCCGGCTTCACAATAGAAACACATAAGCCAAACAATTAGAGCACAAATCCTCCACAAATATCCACTGAGATAATTTGTCAAAACACAAATGCTTCTTGTCGTCGGTCGTTTTGGCTTGAAAACAAGATTTTAAGCTTTTGTCGCTGAAATGAGTTGTGAATCCCCCTTGATCACTCGTTGCACCATCTTCAGTAACTGAGCACTTAGATATACAGTCGGGTGGAGAGGAGGAATTGGAGGAGTGGTTCCCATGCGCAGGGAGATTTTACTTAAAAAGTTATAACCAGTTGTGAGATTTGATTTTTTTTTTTTTTTTTTTTTTTTTAAGCCAGAAACCCAAGCACCTGCCTGCATAACTACTGAGCCTTCGGTGTGTGTAAAGGATACTTTGAGCAAATCATACAAATATTTTACCATGTTTTAAAAAAGACAAATCTCATGAATCACAGTATTAAGACAGCGCTTTAAGAGCTTTAATAGTGTTCTGTCTCATACACAGTATCTGTAAGAGTCAAGTGAGTGTTACAATTTGCAGATTTTAAGATGGATTTTCTCTTGATGTCCATACACTATGGATCATTATTAAAAGACGTAACACATGGATTTCTTATGAGAATCGGGGAAAGAACCCTCTCTAGACTACAGCCTGTAATGTATTGACAAAATCACATGGCTTCTTTTGAAGAAGGGATTTCTGTTTGCTTGATCTTTGCTTTCAAAAGAGTCTGGGTCTGATTTTAACACTTTTTTTTTTTTTTTTTTCTAGTTTGATGCTGAAGGCTGTGCAATGTAGTTTTCAGTAAGAAAGTGAGAACTTATAAAATAATTATTTTCAAAATACTTGGAACTTTCTCAACTGAATCTAAGTGCATAAATACATGTACTGTAATCATCCCGCAGAGGTCAACTGTAGCAACAGTGAACTTGGAAGATGTGTCTCTGTGTGATGAATGCGGTTGGGGGATTGCAGAACCACAGTGAAACAGTCGTTTTTTTCACTTTAAAAATGGATCAAGTCCTCCTCTTGAGACTGTTTTAATATTTAATGCAAATTTAATATCACAGACGTTGTTTTCTTAACTTTCATACACTTCCAATGAAGGATGAAAAACCTGGTGAACATATTTTAAATGAAAAGACTCGAAATGGAGTGACATCTGGATGGAGATCGTATCAGTTTGAAGCTTTGAAGGCCTCAGTTTGAAGATCATAGCTCCTCTCTTTTCTTGCGTATCTTCTGCTTCATCTGCCTCGGTTCTTCAGTCAGTCCTCCTCCCACCACCCCTCCCCACCCTGCCTCAATCACCACAACCGCCCGCTTTTTTTGGAAAATAGATATCGCTCCTGCTGATCCGTCTTCCTGATAACGGCCAGACGATACGGCGATGTTTATCACCATGGTAATGGGGAGCCACACTTAGAGAAGATTGGGAAGAATTGTATTAATCGTTGCCATAGCAATTTATATTAGCTGTAGGAAATAGTTGTAAATAATTTCTTGAGGAAATTCATTTTCAAAAGCATAAAACAATGGAAGAGCGGAAGGCGTCTTGCTCACGCCATGATTTATTCAGCAGATTTTTCAAAACGCTTGTTTCTTTTTTCTGTCTTATTTTTATTCTCAGTTTGACAGTATGAGATTAATTGTACTTAACTGGGGGAGCGGAGAGAACCAGTGTATGTGCAGAGGCAGTAATGTGGTTGAAGTCTGAAGACTTCTAAGTGAAGGACAATATAGATCGGCATCAGTCTTCGGGCCCGGCCCACTCTGCTCTTCAAGAAAAGAGCTTTGCAGCCCCATTGTATGTATCATTCCCTGCACATAATGCTCTTGCTTCTCTTTACAGATAACACCTCTGCTCCTCTTTATCTCCTCCTCTCGTCCTGTTTCGACTCCATTCACCCCTTCTTGTTCTAGCCCGATCCTTTCTCGAACGCTCCCACTTTGTCTCCTCTTCTCTGATCCCCACCTCTCCTCTCATCTCTCTCATAATCTCCTCTCCTCTTCGATCTCTTCTCCTCTCCTCTACTTTTTGTCTCCCCTCATCTGCTTTCATTTCCTCTCTTTCTTACCTCGCTCTTTCACTCATTCTCTTCCTCCCCTTTCATCTTCTCCCTTCCCCGCACTATTGTGAAGCCCTGCCATGCCACATATACACTCCTACTTTTTGCTGATCTTTTTAATCTTCTTAACCCATTTGCATATTCACGCTGTAATTTCCTCCCAGGTTGCATTTAAATAATACAAATCCAGTCTATATTTGTCAGCTGTGAGACTATCCTATATTTATGAATATAATTGAACACATTCCAGCCGTCAGAAGATGATGCCAAGGGGGGCGTAAGAACAAGGAGTCACATCTGGAGGCCCACTTTTCTCAACCTCGTTTAATTCTCCTCTGAAACCAGAGCATCACAGCCAGAGCCAGAGTTTCAACGCCTTACTGCTCAAGCCCCATTCATGTCTTTTCGTTCATTTTGTTGTTGTTTTTCTCAGGTTGATGCTTTGGATACGTTCACATTTCCATCAAAGACAGAGGTGCGCCTTCCTTTATTCCACAGTTTTACATGTGTCGATGCGTGACACCATCTTCACTTCCGCAAGGTTCATTAATTTGGTTTCAAGGGTGCATCAGCGTAGCGGCATTCTTATTTCTCTCTCTTTCTGTTTCCTTCTGTCTCTTCTTCTGTAAGTGGGTCAGATCCACAAACCAATGAACCACTTTTAATACTTCTTCTGTGGTTACGAACGAGAGGATTCATCAGCGTGAATAATCAATCAAATCCGCACATCTGATCACTAACGTCTCTGATGACATTCGTGATATCAAAAACATCTAAAAAAATGTGATGTTTTTAACACCTCGTGCGTGTGTATGTGTGTGTAGTCTCTTTCTCCCTCTTTGTGTATGTGTGTTTGTGAAATCTGAGAGGAGGTGGAGAAAGCACAACCCTCAGAGATAGTGATCTGATATGTACCCTTTGAAGCTGTGTTCTTGTAGTAACTGTGGATAATTGATCCATGCCTTTGATTCCAGCTCCATGTCTCTTCACGGCTGCAGCCGTCATTTCATGAGATGTGTGTGAAATCCACGAATTGATGTGAGAAGGACCTATTAGAAGCTTTGAAGCTGACATGATGATTGCCCTCAAAAGCAGCTTATCTATATCGTACACGAAATGGACAACATTCTCATTGATTGGGCGTTGATGACATTTTGCACACATGCCCGTGGGTTTGCCTAAAATTTGCACACAGACACAAACACACACGCATACGCGCGCACACGCACACACACACCAGTGCAGACAGATGCACAAACAGTTTTAGGGAGGAGGGAGTCTGACACAACCGAAGGTTACACTCGCCTGATGACGCAGCTTTGTGCTACAGCAGATTTAGCTGCAGGACTAACTTTTTGTCTGCTGTGCAAACACAGTGGTCTCATCAGCATACAAAAGCAGTATTTGTTGCTTGTTTGTTGTTACCAAAGTGTCTGCACAAACTTGTAATAAAATTCTCTTTGCAGACTGATGAATCACTATCTATCTATCTATCTATCTATCTATCTATCTATCTATCTATCTATCTATCTATCTATCTATCTATCTATCTATCTATCTATCTATCTATCTATCTATCTGTGTTGATGAAGATTAAATGAGGACTTGCACAGTGAATATCGTCTACTTTTACTACAAGGTGGAGGGAGAGAGAAAACACACCACCTCTGCTCCATGTTAGCTACATTGCATGTCATTTCCAGTAGAGAGGCATCTAAATATCACATCATAAAAAGGAGCGTTTTATGTTTTACATAGTACAAAAACACAGGAGGCTCCAATTTGATCTCTAGTGCACAGCTGATACATGGAACGTGGTCTGTTTATGGGACATAACAGGATGCATATTTAACAGATTCAGTGTGGCCAGTGAATTTAGGATAGCATAGGAATGGTTATCCTAGTCTGAATTCTAAGCCGTAAACTCCGCTGTATGGCGTAACAATCAACTTTTAATTTTTCATCACTTTTTACTTAATGTAGTGTTTGCAACATGCTGCATGCATGCAGTCAAGCTCTACTCCTCATGTCTCACTTTACATGTGCTAATCCTTCAAATCAGCTACTGAAGTGCTTGTGAAGTTCAGAGACTTGCTATACAAACATGCTCTTGCCGCGGGCGTCCATGTTTTCCCAAGTGGATGAACTGCAAAGCGTTTAGAATGGAGGCTGGGAACACAGACTCAGAACTATGGATTTCTGACTTGCAATGCGTTGCTGGGTTAATGTGATCACATTTTCATACAGGGCTAAGTATAGTCCACTTGTATTCACAGAGTGTTACCAAAGAGTAGAAGAAAGTCCTGCTGTCAAAAAATGCGGACTAAACTGCTAAGTTTCAGGAGTTGTATTTTGACATGAATTTACATACTGCAAAACTTCCTTCTAAAGCAAAGCAGCCTATGACTCTTAAGAGGAAGTTACAAGGACATTTCAGCTGCAGAGACATTAGGCTGTAGGTGATGTTACACTGCAGGGTCCATCAGAATATGATACTGGACAGTGACCTGCATGAAAACCCTCAGGCAGCTGTCAGAGTGACAGGATTTTGCTATCAGTTGCTGTATTGTATGAGTTGATGTGCATTAATATGTATGCCAATAAGGATCATAAAGTCTGTAAGACCTTAGCCATGATAAGAATGATCCAGTGAACAGAATATTAATTTAGGATTAGGTTTGTTTTCGTTGGGCTTTATGTTTAATTGTAGTTCTGTTAATTTCTGTATTATGTTTAAACTGCTGGTACCCATCTACAGAGCATCAGTGATATTGGTGAAGTGCGATGTCACAGAGCCCAACAGATATGAAAAGATAACAGCCACCCCAGCTACAATCTGTTCATCCTGCTGCCATCCCGTAAAAGATATGGAGTGTCTGCTGCCCTTCCACCAGACTACAGAGCGGCTTCTCTCCTCTGGCTGAGAATGTTCATTCATTTAAATGTTTGTTAGTGTGTGTGTGTGTGTGTGTGTGTGTGTGTGTGTGTGTGTGTGTGTGTGTGTGTGTGTGTGTGTGTGTGTGCACGCGTGCATGTGTGTGGATGTGTCGGGCACTAGGAGCTACATCCTATAGTCTTGTGTTATAAAATGAAAATGAAATTAATCTGATTATTGGTGTGTTCTGGTGGAGAGATTTCAAGTAATAGGTATACAAAGAAAAAAATAACAGTTAAATGTGTTGTTAGTGATATAAATTGAAAAGCTTGTCTGAAAAATCTTTTTGTATTTCGCTTTTTGCAAAATTAAACTGAATGGTTGGCAAGTTCAAAAAGTTCAAAAAGCTTTAATTGGTCAAATATAGAGAAACCACTTTCTGTCTAAGGCTGAGAGTAGTATCATGGGGTACACCATATTTCCAAAATCTCAAACAATGCATTGTGCAAACCTGTGCATCATTAAAAGCTGTGTCACTGTGTCAACTCCTGACGGGGGGCAGGTTTGAAAACCGCATGATTGAATGACCCCTGTGCACTATTTTCTATACGCAACATAGAGAAGTACTTCTCAGCCAGAGCAGGCATGCTATCAGATTTTCACTGCATTATTAGCGTGGTCAAATTCACAATAACAATATGTTGTCAATAATAATATGTTGTGATGTCTACTCGCACAGAGGGTTGAGCGCTCTCATCTGTCATCTCCTCCAACATGATACTGGGAGGCAGGAGTAGCCACACAGTGTGGTAGCAGCTAACTGGCTAATTACTGCGTCATCCTCTTCATCATTAACGATTTATGGTGGGAGGCAGCCAGAGTAACGATGTACCACCACCAATGCTACCACCAAACACACAAAAAAAGTGTGAATTAAAAGCAAAGAAAATTATTCTAGCACCGGATTATTTACACAATATTAGGATATATTAAATTACATGATTATCATGAATATCAGCATATTGTGACAGTAGTTTTAGCCTTTACACCATAACTCCAATCCAAATCAGACAGATCAGGGCTTTATGGCGAAAAAAAAAAAAAAATATGCAGCAAAAGAAGAAAAGTCATGAATGAAGAGTCAAGCTCATGATACTGCCTTTTCTTTATTTCAGAATATGCAAACACATTTTAGGAGGGGATCATGTGAAGGTTGTTATATTTTTTGTAGGGTTTTTTGTAGGGTGCCAAAACACAAAACAAACAAACAAGAGCACACACACACACACACGCACGCACACACACACACACACACACACACACACACACACACACACACACACACACACACACTCGTCCACTCAAACAAATGCTGACATGCTCAAATATTGACAGACGCAAACACAAATACATTCGTGAAATATGCACAACTACAATGCAAATTGATTCAGTGGGCACAGTGGAGTAGCCCCTTGACACTGATCTATAGTCAGCGATTCATTACTCCCGCTAATGAGCGAGGTGAGATGGCTGCTCTCAGAGCAACTCCCCACTCGACCACTGCAGTGCTGCAGCAAATTATGTCCAGTGTACCTCTCACAAACACCCTGATGCACACAGGCTGAGGAGGCATAAACAATCTTTTCTGTCACCATCAACATTGTTTGTGTCGATTCATCCTCAATCTCTGCGTCTTCTTTGTCCCTAAAGATGTACACATGCTCTCTGTGTTTCAGACCACGCCTGATAGTGCAGCACTCGCTATTGATCAATATTGAGAATGCACTTACAGGGTGGTTAAGCTGGCAATTGGCTTCAGAGAAGGTGACTAGTGATGCACATCCTCTTCATCTGCCTGTAATCACTCACTGGGGAAATCAACAGATGAAGATGCAGACAGAGAAGAAGAGCACCTACTTATTATTTCACCCATTTATTGAATCTGTAAGCGTTAATTGGTCACACATACACACACAAGGTCAGGACACAACTTAATAGAAACACTGACCTCTTTTTCGCTCCACTGAGAAGCCACAGCACAGAAACAGACCAGCCTCAAATGGATCTGAGTGTCAATATAGATGAGAGGTGTGTTTGTGCACTTAAGGCCTTCATATTTAAATGAGACATTCATAATTGAATACCTATGTGTGTTTATGTTTGTTGCTGGCTTGGCACCTCAATATGCTAAATTCATAAATCCAGGCTGTCATGCTTCTGATTACATGCTACACCCCCGTGTAAAACAATTGGATGATAGACACAACCACTGGCAGTAGATGGAGATCGCACAGCGGGGAACTTGCATGTGTGCTAATCATACACAGGTTATTATGCGTAAAGCAGGATTTGGCGGGCAGAAACTGGCAGCTATATTAACGACCTGTGGGCTCAGCTCTGAATAAGGAACTAGCATTTCTACATGCTGACATTACTGACTTTTCACCAATATGTGATGGTGGGACAGCAGCAGTCCGACCTTTTTAATGAGTGCTATTTTGCACTATGCTTAAGTAGAGTGGGCTTACATGTTACAGAATAATATGCCCACATTGGGTGGGCTGTAAATTGATTGTAGAAAGTCACTACTGAAGAAAGAAACATTCTAAATATCTTTGAAAATATTCTTACTGGGTGGCAGCGGGCATGTTGTAATTTTCAAAAGAAGAGGAAAAACTTTTAACAACCCACCAGCCCATAGATGTAACTAAACTGTATCTTTTTTTTTTCCTTCCCAAAAGCCACTGAAGTAGAGAAAAAAAAAACAACTTGTTGTTGTGTGTATTGCTTTCTTTTCTTCTTTCCTTCGATAATGGCTATTTGATCACAGAACAAAAACAGACACCACATGTATTATTTACATTTGAAATAGTTCAGTTTAAATTTATTTTATTTAAACCTCCATTTAGTAGATGTCCCACATTGTTGCATGACAAGGGAGGAAAACCTTTGATTTTAAAATGCACAAGTGACACCAGATCATCACTGAAGCACAATGGCGCAATTACATCAGATTAGGTTTGAAGAGTTGCAAACTTTGATTTATCAGCTGTTCGTTAAACTGACATTTTGTGATCATGGACTGACCTTTTTCCATTTTGAAGATGTAAGAATAGAATAAACAAAGCAGATAAAGAAAACAGATAAAGCAACATACCTGTTAAAGGGCTTTATAGTAGATAACAATTTGTAGCAATTTACATGTATTAATCACATTTTCTGTTGCAGGGATTGCGACAAGGCGATTTATTTAAGTTGTTAATGTTACTGGACTGTAGATTTCCAAGTAAAGGATCCTGGTCAGAACATACACACACAACCTTAGCATAAAAAGTTATATGTATATATATATATATATATATATATATATATATATATATATATATATATATATATATATATATATATATATATATATATATATAGATGCTAAGGTTGTAATTGCTTTTAGAAGTGACTGATGATGATTTATTTAACTATCGCCAAGAAGTATCTTTGACTATGCTTATTCAATTGTCTGGTTGAACCATTATGCAGTATTTTTTCTCAATTTACGAAAACATACCTTTTTTCCAAACCATGCACAGAGAATAAAATGTATTATACATGCCATTTAAAACCAACACCAATCACCCCTAAAGTGATAATGGCTACATGCTAAAAAAAAAAGGTAATAAAAGTAGTTCTGTTGTCAAAGAGGCCTCACTTTTCCTTTAAATCTACTTCAATATTAGTTGCCTCAGTTACAATATTTTGCTTTAAATAAAAGACGATTGGGAACACAACCTGGTTCCAGACCTCTGAATTGCTTAATAAAGATGATGGCACAACAACGTACAAAGACAAATTAGACAGAGAGCATATCTGATCAATTCTACGCTTGACAAATGTCATGCTCTATTGAAGTGACAGCTTAAAGCATATATTCCCCGATCTGTGTTAGAGCACAGCATGATTCTTCATTTAATGAAGTACCCCCAGGTTTTGTCTTTTAATGACACTACACAGTAGGACATCGTGTTTCTGGGTCCGTAACTTCAGGATGGAATGTTCAAATTTACAGAAGTGATTAAATAAGATCACACGAATACCTGAGATGAAAAAAAGAGCTGAGAAAATGTGACATCTATGGAATTCAATGTGTTGAGGCAGATTATATGCAACAACACACACAGTTCACTAATTACCTTTTACAGTGAATTCAAATATACTTGATCCCTTATAGAACCTTGCCCAGTTACGATGAGTTCACAGGGTCAGCTATAGCTGCAACATTCTTCCTGAACAACTTTCTTTATGCATGCATGAGCAAACATGATGGGAGCTATTTGTTATCTTCATAGAGCGGATTTACTCAGCAGTTATGGTCGGCTTGCACGTTAGCATGGAACAAACGTTGAACATTCTGTTGTTAATTGGTTCTCATTAATCAGTTAATTTCTGTTTGATTACACGGTCAGTGTTTTATGAATATTGATCAGTGTTCATCATTTCAGTCTTTCAGTACTGTTTTCATTATGTGGCATTAAATATACTGGAGCTAATACTTGTTTAACACGGTATTAGACTGATTGTTTACTGTGCTGTAGCTACGGTTAGTGAAGATTTATGAGCCAAGTTTGTTTGATGGATGTTTAATGACTGTGCCCTCTGAAAAAAGTAAAGACTGGATGAGGCAGCTCAAAGCTGTTAGGGTAGCAAGGTTAACATAACAAAAGGTAAGGAGGTGTGATTTCTAGAATTCGGCTAGATTTAAAAGGTGGCTCCAAAAACAGAGGGGGTAACACATCACCAGAGTACCAGACAACTACTATTATTTGGTAGCTAGCATTAGCTAAGTAGCCCTTGGCAGAGGTAGTCATGGAGCCAGTAGCCACTAGAAACTATCTGAACCAAGACCTCGGATCACCGCGGACAATGAAACCCAGCGTAGTGGTAACGAAGCCCAACTCAAGTGGGCTGACAGAATGAGGTGAGAGTGAATCTAGCTGGACACTTACCCAGGACTGAAGACAGCCTCCACGAGCCAGTGAGGACATTTTGCAGTACAGAAGTGATTTACAGCAGCTCTGACCTCAACAATGACTTCCTGGATAATAAGACACAGCAGGCAGGGACCAGAGAGGTGTACAGCAGCAGAAGAACATCAGACAGTCAGAGATCAGGAGCAGGTGAAAACAACATGTGGTTGTGGTCATTTTAGTCAGAAGTAAGACTGTTTCATTTCTTGACATTTCCTGAGTTTATTTTATTAATTTATTACATAAATAGCTGGCAAATTCCTCCTTTTAAGCAAGCAATGTTAGGTTAAAGATTAAAACCCTTTGTGTGCCAACAGAAAACAGAAGATTGCTAATTTATTTTACATCAGATGTATAAAGTTGTTCATGGTTATGGGTCTGTTATGAAGCTCAGTCACTGTGGAAGTGGGACAAAAAACTGTAAGGAAATGGAAAATGAAGAACTGATATATTATAAGAGCCCTTAAGCCACTGAGCCTTAATATCTCACTCCAGATGTTTTATATGTTTTCATCACCGTCTCATCATTTCAAGATGAAATGATGGTTCTGGAACAACATTTACTATGATGTCCCAAAAGAAGCACTAACACAAAACACAAAGCTATGACATCACAGATTAACCTACACAATGCTTGACCTAACTTTCCTTTTCACTCTCTCTCTCTCTCTCTCTCTCTCTCTCTCTCTCTCTCTCTCTCTCTCTCTCTCTCTCTCTCTCTCACACACACACACACACACACACACACACGCAGCATCAAATGGATAAACTTTAATAAAAACTAATTTAACACTGATGTGCTCAGTGGAAAACACTACAAGAATCTCAATAGAATTTTCAGTTTGAAAGCATCTGCATCCCTGGAACCTAAGGAATAAACTACATGGATGTGTGAATACTCTCCATAGTGTGCTTTAAAATGCACTCCTCCCAAGTCACCTTTGTCATATTGTCTTTATAATTTTGTGTCATAAACCACGGGATGATGACAAACATAGATAATCAGTAGGATCACTGAACCAGTTGTGGACGAGAGCAACTCAGTGGAAACTTGTGTGTCCCAGATTTCAAAGTACCTGGGCTGCTCTGAGCCATTCATCTGCTTGGCTGGAGACAAGTTGTTGCGTAGTGTGTCCAGGAAACTGATGAGATGGAAGTACTGTAAGGCCAAGGGGTTGAATGGTGATGTAGGGTGTCTTAAGGATTTAGAGCTGCACACATGATGCTACTCCTCCATTGCCAACTCCTCTTTGTCTGTCTCATCTTACTGTGTTAGTGACTAAATTAAAGGCCGCAGGAGAGCCCGTTTTGGGTGTTTCGGAGTGTCTAAGTCACATAACAGAATATTTGTATGCTGAAACTGTTGGACTTGAATTTCTCTTAGACACACCTTTTATTACATATACAACACTTGAAAGTACATCTATTTTGCTTTCAACAGACAAGAAGGTCCCCAAAGTATATAGCCTCCAGTCGGCTACAAATCAGGTCGAGCCTGTTGAGGACAGAGAGGACCACTTCCAACTGAACTCAAACCCCTCACGTCGACCTCCAATGGCCGACACTGCCACTCTCCTCCAAAAGCTCCCCAGCCAAACAAAAGAGGATCTCAACGGGGAACTAGTCCTGCATCCTGCAAATGTTGTCAGTGGAGCAGGTGAGTTCATCTGTGCACATCCTGAATAATAGTCTTACAAGATGTGAACTTCAGCTTTTATACATGCAGGTTTTACTTGATTTTTGTATCAAGATATAAAAGCACACAATAGTCTGAATACAAAAAAAAGATAACGAGGTGGCGCTTCATCCATGTAAAAACCTTGTGGAGAGCTTGTCACTCAGCTTCAAGGTGCTCTCCACAGACAAATGGTAAGACACTCGGCCAAGAGCTATTTTACAGACTCTAGAGGAACCAGGAACATGAGTCGGTGTAACATCTGAGGGTGAAATTGCATTTAATTTACTGAAGTGGGCAACTTTCACAAGAGTAGTTTAAATGACAAAAGTATTTGGGTTGTTCCTGAAGTGATGAACAGTGTTATAATGACTTACTGTCACCTAAACATGCAGGATGAAGAAAAAGAAGACGTGAAGACCGTTCAACGCCTTGCGCAGCATCACCCTGAGACTCTGAGGACCAAACTGCACGAAGTGTGTCTCCTTCTTGTTGAGGAGGTATTGTAAACACTTTCCTCTCTGCATTTCTGCCTATCTTTTTGTTTCCTGACTTGTGGTCAAGATGTTTATGGACATAGTGCCAGAAGTGAAGTGGGTCATAATGTTCTAGGGAATTAGCGTACAATTTCAGGTCGCACTTTATTTTACAGTACGTTAATAAGATGTTACAAGCCCTACTTTGTATCAAATTAGACAAAAACAATACACTAATACGTGAAAAGCTGTACTTTGTATGAAATTAGAAAAATGTAATTTACTAATAAGACAGAACAAGCCGTACTTTGTATGAAATTAGACAAAAACAATATGCTAATAAGATGTAACTGTAATTAGACACCCAAATTATGCTGCAATCACAAGTCACATATAAAGTCTCATTACTTAAAATATAGGCTACTATACTTAGACACTATTATACCAAGTTATACTGTAATTACGAACCAAATCTGAAATCCTAATACACTATTATACACCATTTTACAAGATCTTAGTCTAATTAGAATTGGAATCACACACAATGCCATATCAGATCCAAAATATGCTAGTTAGATGCTATTCTGCCCTCACTACCAAATTATGTATCTAATGCTACCAACATTGGCCTGTAGCTTAATTAGACAAATGTACTGCCATATTATATCAGGCATGGCCTTTATAATAGTCGGACAAAACACGCCGAGTTCAGAGGAAAATACATTTATTTCAGCTTTCACTGTCTTACAGAGTCATTTATTGATCATTAGAAGAAAACGGTACCTTAACTAAAGTCAAACTTTAGTTAGTGACATGGATAGTGACATGGCTTTGAATGGTCTGATGTCTTAACTATGTGAGTAGACTGTCGAGGAAGCCACCTCCAAACTCCACAAGACTCCAGAGAACATCCAGGTTACCAGGGACGTGTGTAGTATTGACCAGATGGTCCGATTAGCAATTACCAATTAATGAATCAAATATCTATATGTTTTTTTTTACGATAGCTGATTTTGTTGATTTGAAAAATACATATTTTTTCTGTATTTGAACTCATGCATTACATTTTCCTTACTCTTTCCTTCACAGTTTTCAATCGATGCGTTACTCCCCCCATCCCCTGGCTTTACGGGGCTGTAACACAGCTTATTATTGATGTTGTTGTTACAACCAATTATGTTTGAATTGTATTTATCTTTTATTTCCAGGTCTGTTTGGCACTACAGGTGGCGCAACAGAAAGAATAAGGCTAAAACACACATCATAAGAACATATTTAAGCACCACTTTAATTTAATGGACTACATAGATGTGATTATCGTCAGATTTACTCTTGCACTAATGATGGGGCGGTGATATTGTAGTCCTGTATTAACCTACACATTCACGCAGTCGGAGAACTGTGTGAATGCGCACACACACACACACACAAACCATAGAGCTGACATTTAAAAAAGTCTGGGCCTGTCTGTTCAGATCGTTTCTAGTCTCCTGAAGTCCAACAATGAAATCTATTCCAAAGTCCTACCATTTAATTTATTTTGACTGTTTAAATAACTCATATACAGCATTTATGGCATTATTTTGTGGTATATGGGCTCAAATATGGACAGAATAGCTTCGATGGAATTTGCTAACAGAGACCACACTCAGCATTTGGTGTCTTCTCTTGAGATTGTAGAGGGCAGGAGTTGTTTGCTCTCTGTATCTATTGAAAGTGTCTGAGTCTGCTCTGTGATGTCTCAACCCCAGCTGCATCTGCATCTCCATGATTACTTTCCAGATGCTTCTCGAGGCTTCTGCGTGTTCCAAGCAGTGTCTCTATCCGCCCTCTGCCAGTCTAGCATGTTGTCTCGTTTTAACCTGTGAGTCTGACAGCTTGGAGTTCTGATTTACAGATTTACAGTATGTTAAACTTAAGTTCTATTGACTCTGTTTCCCTGGCAATGTCAGCTTCTAGCCTGTTTGGAGCCACTTCTGTGCTGGATTTAAAGTGAAAGTTGCATGTAGTGTCGAGCCTTCTTAGTGTTTCAAAAATAGTGATGTTGATGTTTGTGTAAAAGTGCCCCATGCACTCCCATTGAAAATGAGTGTGAGCCTAAAACGAAAATACGGTCAATCGTAAACGTGCCTCTTTCGTCATAATTATGCTTTTACATGAATGGTTGACTCATATATATTGACAAAAAAAACCCTAGGTTGCATTTGCATTTTGGTGAGAGTTTCACTGTAACTAGGTTTAGTCGTGTTAGAATTTTCAGTCCCTAGTCTGTGATTTTAATTTGGCAGGATGCACACACACACACACACACACACACACACACACACACACAAGTGCATGCACACACCACACACACACACAAACTATATATATATATGATTCTAAATTTGAACGGCCACATGGTTTCTTTTCAGCCATAGCAGTTCTATAATAGACCAGATAAGTTATCTAAAATCTAGGCCTTTAATCTAGTGAATGCAGTTTAAGACTTAATTTCACATTTGTAAGTGTGAAATAACTTTATAACACTTTCCAGCCTTGTTTGTGGAGACAAAAAATGTATGTTTTTAACAAAACATTATACGATGTCTCCCCGCTTTGTGGCAGAAAAGCCAGGTATTTTAAGCCAATGTATGATGTTTTCTCAACCCTAATCAAGTCTTTTTTGTAACTAAACCTAACCAGAGCATAAACTTAGCAGTCAGAATATAAACTTAACCTAAAGACATGAGGTTGCAAAAAAAAAAAAAAGAAAGAAAAGTCATGTTTTAACTAGTAGAACACCAAAACCTGAGTTCTTAGATCAGCCAACCAGAAATCTAAAATTGGTCAAAAAATACATAAAAAAAAAAAAAAAAAAAAGTAACTGTTTAACATGTTCTTGATCAATTTTCAGTCGGTGTTGTGTCTACACTTGTTTCGAGTGGCACCAAGGGGCCAAATAGTTATGTATTATCCACTTCGATAATACAAATCCTGTTGAAAGTAGGTTCTAGCCCATCATTTTGCAGCCTATACTCGTCCATCACCTGCAGTCTTTTTGTGTGGCATTCCACCGCCCAACAAAGTACTCACCCATCTCCAGACAGCACTCTTCAGTTGCCTTCAGTCTGTTTCTGCAACCTGCTTGCTTCTTCTCCTGTTGAGCTTCAGCCCCTTCACTCCTTTTCATTAAAATCTGTGTAACCTCACCATCTGTCTCAGCCTCATTGTGTCTGCATTTGTGTCCAGTCAATAAATACAATCCCTGACACTTCTAAATTTCATTTACACGTGGAGAAAAATAGAAGGCTTCTCCACAGACAGCAGCCTTAATAGAGAAGGCTACACGGAAGATACAAGACATACTAAACAAATTATATAGGTTCTTGGGTGGTGCAGTTAGGGAGGGAACACGTCTCCTCTAAAATCTAGCTGAAGGCAGCTCCAGCATCATGGGAAATGTCAAAAATCACAAACTGAAGTAAATAAGGAAGGTTGAATATTCCCTGCCAAAAAAGTAATATACACAAATATACATACATAGATTATACAATGTGACAGTGTAAGAGTAAAGGTGCTGCCTGATACCATCTACTTCGACATCCCATTGTCAAATAAAGCCAACCTATCTCATCATATCAATTTATCTTCAGGGAGTAACAATAAGCAGAATGTCAGATGGAGGAAACAAATTGTCGATAAATAACATCCACATTATGGACAGCTCAGAGAACTGCTTCAATAATACCCTTCCTTTAACTCAAAGGAAAGTCTTTGTCTCTACTAGTAACAGTTTTTATATTATTGAATATACATTGCTTATCAAGCCAGATGCAAAAATGTGTATTAATAAGGTTGAAATAATCACACATCTGTTGAATATATCCTGACTCCGTTTGTCTAAACTGCATATGAAAGAATGATATGAACCCTTTAGTCCACCTGAATCTTTTTTTTATACTTCTACTTTGCAACAGCAGTAACATGAAGAAATGCAATGTAATGTAATGTGTTCCCATTAAAATTATCAGCACTGGGAGGAAATGTTTTTTTCATTGATACTAGCTGCAAAGATATGATGGCAAATGGACTGCATTTATTTAGCATTTTTTTCTAGTTTATTCAACCACTCAAAGTGCTTAACAACACAAGGCCGTATTCATCTGTTCACACACATTCATATGCTGGTGGTACAGGAGTTAGGAGATCAGGAGTTATAAACATTCATATTCATACACACTCACACACTGACAGATGATCCACGAGGAGCAATTTTTAGTTCAGTATCTGCCCAAGGACACTTTGACATGTGCACTGCAGTGGTGGGTGATCAAAAATACCCAGCCACACCATTTTTACAACTTCGAAACAAAAATGTAGTTTGTTTAAATTGTAAATATAAACTACACCCTTTCTCTTTGAGTAATTTCTTAAGCTTGACTCAATGATTAGTGGCCTTATTATAATCAATTGGTAGAATATATATATATATATATATATATATATATATATATATATATATATATATATATATATATATATACAAATTAAAAAAATAATAATATTAATTGCAGCTAACTTCTCTTCAATACCCATATTTTCTCAGCCACTTTGTTCACACAAACCATACAGTTTAATCAACAAGGCCTCTTCTTCTCAGCTGCCTCTCGGTGTGTGTGCATGTACCTCTACCTCCAGCTTTATGTTGTCTATGTATCAGTTCTAATTTGAGTTTTTTGGAGAGAGGATTTGTACAGCATGATAATATTTTGTGGCTCAAACTAATTGGTCCAATTATGGTCCAAACAGATTCCCAGAAGGCCAAAGCCTGAGCTACCAATACCATCTGCTTATGGAACACCCTCTCAATTTGGATCGGCTTGTCGATGTGCCTGGGGGAAGACATAACATACCCACATACATGCACAGGCAAGGCTAACCTTCATCTTCCAACGTCCATCAGTGCATTACTGTATTCATTTTTGGGTTGAAAATTCTTCCTTCCCTCATTTTGTTAGCCTCCAGATACTGTGTTGGTAAAATGCTGACAGACATCCATCCACCCATTTTATGGGGTTGCAGGGGGTGTTGCTGGAGCCAGTCCCAGCTGTCTGGTAGGGCAGATCCCAGCCCATCGCAGGGCCCTCACTGATGGCAACCGCACAATTTGGGGTTCAGACACTACGACATACAGCTCAGCTCAGCCCGGAGCCAGGATTTGAACCAGCGACCTTCCGATCACTAGCCAACCTGCTCTACTAGCTGAGCTACAGTCGCCTGCTGACAGGGGGGTCGCTTCAGTAAGCCATTGAAAGATCATGTCACACTGATGTCCATCTAGGCTTTGAAACTGAGTAATGCAGGGCCACATTTATGTCATGTTGTCAAGATCATAGTGACGGGTGGCAAGTTGGGCAACTGGCATAATCAGCCATCCAGATTCTAAACTGAAAATATGGGGAATGGGGGAATATAATAGAATAAACACCTGATCTTTTCCTACAATGATACCTCAATATATGGCAGAAACAATAAGTCAAGTCCCACCATGCCTGTGTTAAAATAGCTGTGAAGCAACCACCTCTCATAGTGCCATCAAAATAAAATCCAATTCACAGTGCAGCAGACATGACCGAGTTCTGTAGAGTGACGTAGAAGTTAACACCAGCCTTCTTCCCTCGACACAAAGCCAATGGGATTTTTTTATTTGGATTTTGAATTACTACAGAAATTAGATTCTGTTACAAACACAAGTATATGATACTTAGATGTTTTGTTCAACAAAATAATCTTCACAGATGAACACCACTCTTGAAGTGTAAACGAACTGACAGAAGTAGCGGTGGGTAACACTGGTCTGCTATGAGCACATGGCTCTCTTTTCCTTTTTTCCTCTCCCTACCAGTCACACGGTACGCATTGACCTATTTCTTAAACGAGCCATGAGAATATATAAGCCAAGCTCGGAGGATGACGCATGACTCCAAGATTATCATACCTCATTATTCATATTAGCAACAGCTTAAATGTTGTGACTTTGAGTACAAAATTAATTTATATGTCAAGAAATATTTGGCGGACACTCACTGGCTCATATCATAAAAATACCGAAATACACTGGAGGGGGGCTTCAATCTATCCGACAACCTCTGTAGTCTCATTTAGTCTCTTGTTAGGAACTGCATACATGCTTTATAATTAATGAGTGGAGTATTTAATGACATATCTTATGTCATAGAGCAAAATGTGGAAATCTCTGGCCCTGGCATTTTTGGCTTAGACCGGCCCCCCTCATAATTATGTATGTGTTTAGAAATGTATAGTTAATCATTACTTTCAAATAACCATTGTGGAAAGCAAATAAGTAAATTCACTCAACACATAGTTCTACCTCCATAGGTATATTCTGTTAAGCATATTTGATAGTATGAGTAGCAAAGCCATGTGAAATAGCCCACTCAGTGATGTCATATTAGAACATGTGCGCCTGCGTGCACTGGGATGCTAATGTGAGAATAAACGGTCAATGAGTTCTCAGACCAAAGAGACGATGGCGGTCTGTAATTTTTCTCCCGTGAATATTTGCACATTGCAAGGTGCTAACTAACCACTTTGGTGATTGTGACAATGATAGACTGCTGCAGAAACGCCTAACGTTACATATTCTATTTCAAGCATAATGTATCATCAACATACTAAATATCAGAAGTTTAGTGTCTATTGGTAATTCCACCACTTTTGTCTGCTCCGTGTAGTTCAATTGATTCTTTTATCCTTTTAATTGAAATCATCTCTAATATGTATTTTCTGTTTTTCCCTGATCAGCTCAGTTCTAATTCTTCAGGTTAAAAGGTGCTCCCTCCTTTAAAAAAGCTATAACATGCTTTTGTATCAGGCTAAAATCATTTTAACTAACATTTTAAGCTTTAAAACTTTGCTTTATGAACTCATGCAAAGCAACTATGTCTTAAAACCATCTGACACTGTCTTACTCTTATTCAGTGTGGCTATACCTTTTGCTAATAACACTTTTATACTTTTTCTTACACTCACTTTAGTAATGCTTAATTTTCAAAGCTTTTACTTATCATTTAGCAGTTTTAAAATGTGTTTTAAATTCAATCTACTATGCAGCCTTTCAACACACCGTTAACCTAAATATCTAAAATGCTATGATGTAGCCTAAAATGGACACTTGCTGCTCATCCAACACTTCTCAGCTGTGACTGTTATTTTATCAGAATGAGGTGCCATGGCTGCCAGAGTTTGCCAGAAGTATGCAATACCAATTAATACTGATACAAATCAATCGCCATGGCTCATCATTCTCATGTAATAAGAGTTCTCAATGGGCCTGAAAATTACAACCCGACTCGGCCCACGGAATTTTAAGCCCGAACCCGACGCAGCCGACACACCAGCATGAATTGTCCACCCAACCCACCGACCCCCACCCCGGGCCGCCCGCATTGTTTTCCTCATGCGCTACGCACACAGCGGTGTCAGGTCTGCCCCTCTCCATGAAGCCGGCAGCCAGACTTACTCTTCACCACATGTGAACAGCGATGATTCACAACAAAAAACACATTATTTACAACTTGCAAGAAATGTGTTTTATGAGCAGGAAAAAAAGGAAGCTCGAAGCCCGACCCGAGTCATTTGCATATTTTTTCATCCCGAACCCGCGGGTCCAGTCGGGTTTGTCGGCCGGCCCGACCCGTTGAGAATTCTACATGTAATAAAGCTAACGTTACCTCCATCACCTCAAAGTCCCTGTATTATCCTAACGTTACTACCTGCTAACCAGCTGTACTACACTGTCCCACTCACTCTGTCCCTCGGTCTCCCTGTCAGTCAGCCTGCATCTCTGGCCGCTCCTCTCCTGCCCGCTGCTGCTGTCTTCACCTTCAAAGTGCTGTTGCTGGAGCATTGCTGTCACAGATGACGTGGAGGCTACAGCAGCCCCTCCAGCAAACATGTCTGTGCTCTTAGCACATCTTGCAGCATCTACAGTGAGATTCTTCATTCTCTTAGAACGCAACTTCTCCGCACGCCCTTTCTTTCTCTTTGGTCGCTCCATGTTGCCAACACTGTGAAACTAGCCGGAGTTATTGGGGACAGCGCAGGGAAGGGGTGGGGCCGCTTTCATACTATGTCCTGATTGGTTCAGTCCACTGTCTATGTTGAAGATGGACCAATGGGCCGTCCCCTCTAAACTGTTGGCTGGTCTCGTAGAAATAAGAAGAGAAAAAAAAAAAAAAAATATCCAACAGCATCGCCCACTGAGGACTGCCACCCCACCGGGAAAATGCCCGGTATGCCAGATTACCAGTCCAGCCCTGAGTGGATGCCAAAAGAGACAAAAGCTTAGATTGCTGCACAAGCTAGCTAGTTTAGCATTTCTTGCTAACATGACACAATGTCTTCACATGCTGTGCAGTGAAAGCGGTCAGCAGCAGCAGCTTCGGTCCTCCACCAGTGTCTACACAGGATGTGCACAGGCACGGTATTTGTGTTTTAGACAAACTGGAGTTACTCGTTTAAAATGGAGAAGAAAATACTTGAAGGGTATGAATATCCCTCTGGTCGCAGCAGTGTGTGACTAGCATGGTAAAACAACATTAATCAGTCCGTGAAAACATCTCTACTGACTGAAATTAAAGGATATATTTTCTGTAGATGAATGTGAGACTGGAGATGAATTAAAAAAAAAGCAATTTCTTTTTCTCACTAACCTTTAATGAATAGTGTTGACGTGTACATCGATTCCGGGTAAGTTTTCAATGGTTGTAAAAGGTCTCGTTCTGTTTGTGATTTCTCAATTACCTCAGATTTTGTTGGCAGACTTTTCAGAACAGCACATGCACACACACACACACACACACACACACACACACACACACACACACACACACACACACACACAAAAACTTCTTCCAAATCTAAATAGTATGGCAGTGCAAATTTCTTAACTCCCTTCTCCATTAAGACTGAGAAGTGAGGCCTTCTTCACACACTCTGTGACTTTTCATCATTCACCAAGCGTCTTGCAGTCTTGTCACATAAGCAGCCTTCCATTTGTTCAAGGATTCCCTTAAATATGAGAGAGTACAACACCCAAGACGAACTGCAATAACTGTTTTAATATCCTCTGTTGTGTCGGAGCTGGTAGATTTTATGAGCTCTGCTCCACTACCAAATTTTTTGGACCCAGCTCAGTTTAAAAAGCCCACAACCTTAAATTATGAAGCCCATTTTAAGGTATTGTAAGAGCTCACTGGGATTTTACAGTGGAGACTGCTCTGAGCTGTGTCCTTGTAAAGGCAGGCATATTGTGTGTGTGTGTGTGTGTGTGTGTGTGTGTGTGTGTGTGTGTGTGTGTGTGTGTGTGTGTGAGAGAGAGAGAGAGAGAGAGGATGAGAAAGTATAAATACACTCCAGTCAAACGGCTCCAGCATCACCATGCAGTGCACACGGGGAACATCTTCAAGCCCTTTGTACGATACTCTGATTTCTAGTAAGTAAGGTTTCGTCTTCTCTATTCAAAGCAAGGTGGTAGTATCCCTAAATAAATCTGCCATGTCTATAATAGTGCAAGAATAATTCACAGGAATGCTGTTTTATGCAAACTTGGGTGCCAGCTAACAATAGATATTTTACATTTAAGGTACACTGAGAACAGGATGTTTTACAAACTCTAGTTTTGGAGAAAAAAATACACACAGACATAACAAGAATTCAGTAACAGTAACCCACACATTTAATCTTGCAGGAATGTACTTCACTGGACCTGAGGCAGAAATTCTGCTCTACCTCAAGTAGTCCTCAAAAATATATGATTCGATTCCTGTCTCAGAGTTCTGGCGTCAAAATGTGTTTTGTTGTGATTGCAAACATGGAGTGTGTTTGTTTCCAGACTGCAACGGGTAAGAACATAATCTACATATTTATGATTCTGTTTGATATCATTAATTTTATCTTTGATATATGCATTGGTGTGTGTGTGTGTGTGTGTTTCTGATTGATGTGCATTATGCTTCATCTCAGCATAAACTGTGACTGAAGATTAAAGGAAAATGGGGATTCAGCATAAAGTGCTTAGAGTTGGTTCGCACGTAAGCAAGATAAGTGGATACAGAAATGCACACGCATACACACACACACACACACACACACACACACAGGCAGTGACTGAATCTCTTTCACGTTTGTTTCATCTGGCTGATCTGTTGATCTGTGCTTGTTTAAAAATCAGAGACACTGCAGATGTCGGATAACCCTTGGCTTCACTCCGTCTCTGCTCCTCAAATTTAAATGAGCTTCATCAGCATGAAATATTTGAGCATCTGTTTGCCAAAGAACATGGGGGCAAATTGAAAAATGAGAAATCGTCGAGGAACACAAGATCATAAAATCAAATTCAATTAATCAACAAGCAATTTATTATTATTTGTCTTTCCTGTCTCAAGTTAAGAATAGAGGTTATTTATCTTTATGTTCTATTTCCACCTCATGCTCTCTTCGTCTCTGTCGCTTGTCATCTTAGTAAAATCTGTATGCAGCAGTATCCATCATGTGTAATCTTAGTATGAAATCCTGACTCCAGGGTGGCCATTTGAACCTTATCCAGACAGAACATAAATTGCATTTTAAATCAGAATCCTAACAGTGCTTGTTATTAATGCGGTTTGACACAATAACAGAATGTTTAGCCAAAGGGCAGCATGTTTAACTCATGCAGCCTAAGAAATACAATTACTTTTTAAATACGTTCACACAATATCCTGTTGACTTGTTTGTGATTAAGGGAATGCATACTCTTTTCAGATATTTAAACATTACAACCGGGCCATTTAGAACAACTGACCTCAATTTACAATATCAACGACAAGAAGAAAATTGGGCATCCAATGTGCTGCTATCAGGCAATAAACTAGTTCCTGCAAGTTAATATGTCCATCATGAATAATGTCCATTGTAATGCAACTTTCAGAGGGGTTGGACTGGGAATAAATGAATGAAAGGAGGTACTCTTCATGGTGACGGTGCTCGAGATTCCAGAATACTCCGTAAAAATGGCTTGCTTTCCAAAACAAAACATAGTAACTAGTGCAGACTTATAAAAAGGTCTCAGATGCACAATACTATTTTAGGTGCAATAAATAGGGTTTATACATGCATGTCCAAGGTTGTGCTGCTGCTGTTTTGCTGCTGCGTTAATCAAATTAACGAATTAGTTAAAACTCATCAATGACTTGAGCAAAGTATAAATACAGGCGTGTCACAGTTATACCTCTGATTTCCATGAGCACAACTTTGAAAAGCTCTTTTAGTCTTATAAACTAATCTACATTCAAAACACAAGTGCCTGTTTCTCTTATGGAAACTAGAATAATGAACAGATTTGAATTGCATTTATATTCTGCTTCTAGTATGAGATTCCCCTTGTGACTATACATTTAAGTGTTACCAGCACTAGTTTTAAATGCATTAACTACCACATATTTAACTGGATTGTGTGCAGGGCCCTATGTTTTAAATATATTATAAGTAAATACTTTAAAGGCTGTTTATTGTGGCATTTTATTACATGTATGGCCTTTAAATAAAAAAAAAAAGTAGAATATCATCTCACTGTCTGTTAGAAACCGTGAATCTCTTGTTCTTCATATGCATGTCTGAATACATGGTTTGAATTATGGGGGTGACTGGGGGGTTTAATTGCCCTGATTAAGACTTGGACCCCCTGAAGAAGTACAAACAACATCTTGGTATGGTTGGCCGATGTGTGCAAATCACAACAGCAAATACAACATCGATGTAAAAAAAAACACTACAAGTCAAAAAACACAACAGCAAGACAGAAAACACAACTGTAAGACAGAAAACACAACAGCAAGTTGGAAAGCATGATTGGAAATTCCAGAACCACAACAAGATTAACCAGAAATCACATCAGAATTTTGTCAACAGGAAAGGGTGGGACAAAGACCGTCGTCAATAACAGTGGGAAATGTGCGGCAGTCTACGCTGACCGAAAATTCCCTCTTCTGTACAACGCAATTTAATGCAATTGTGTTTGTCCTTCTTGTTTAGGGCTAGCCAGGGGATATTCAGCAGCCCCGCTGTGGTGATTGGACAGCGTTAGCTGCATTTCTACTGTAAATCTCCCCACAATTACTGTTTATAAATCAATAACTTCACAACCACACATGTTCGAGCAGGAATCTCATCCGGAATCGGGGAGGATGAGCAGCATCAGCAAACTCAATCTCAAAGTTTTCCAATTTGCTCAGGTCAATATTGCTAATGTTACTGTTATTTGTCCCTGTCACATAATATTGCTTACTCAAGATTAGTACTTATATTTCACTAACAAACACTCTGTTTTATGTTTGTCTTTTACAGGTACATTTCTGACCAACAGACGAAGAATCTTTGAATACAAATTCAGAGACCCCTAAAGTGGACCATACCATTTCTTAACCGTACGTTATGTGAACGTCTCAATTGCCTGGCTGGGATGAGAATCAGGACCTCCAAAAATTTAGATTAAGGTTTCAAAATTATTCTTTGCATTTGTAACCCTGTATTGTATAATGACAAATAAATTACCTTATACGCACAGGCCTGCTACAGCCATAGTTACGCAATGTGTGTTTTTTGTTTTGTTTTGTTTTGTTTTGTTTTATTCATTAATTGATTGCTGTCTGGATGATAAGAGATTTTCTACAAATATAACAAAACATATGTCTAGAATAATTTATCAACCCTAGCTGGATCAACAACCGGATTATGGTAAAAATGCAATTTCATCAAGCTTTTCTCAGCTTCTTAAAAGTCGACAGTTTGTTGATTCAGGGTTTTCTGCCAACACCAGCTAAACTTTTGATCATAGATTGTACTCAGGTCTCTAAAACATCAAATTTCCTTGACAAAATGTGCAGAATATGAGGATAACTTTTAATTTCCATTAAAAAAAAAAAAAATGTAAATGATGCACTTCATTGTAGCCACTCTCTATTGATTGTCTGGTTTCCACCTTTTCCAACAGACAGAGCACCTGTCTAAACACAGTTGCAATTACAGTTTTTTTTCCAATTGCTAAAACACAATTTTGCAAACTAGGCTGTTTTTTTTATCAACATACTTAACACAATTCACAAAACCACACACCCAAACTGCAAAATACCTCATATATCCTGCAAAATTAAGCACTGCAAGCAAAACTACATACAGCATTATCGAGATCAAACTTTTGCACCCAATGGCGCACACTTCATTCATATTACCAGATTTTTGCCTCACCAACTACACACTGTTGCGCATAATGAAAAGCACTGTCATCTTGAGTGTGATTTGCCATAATACTAAAATAGTTCAAATTGTAGAGAATTCTTCATATTGTTCACATGCACAGAAATATTTGCAGATACACACACGCTGTTGAAGCACATCAGTGCAACATATGCACAGCAGATACATTTACATTAGAGTGAATAAAAATATGCTCACAAAACAGTGAACTGAAAAAGAGAATTACAGAAAAAAAAATGCGACAATACGAGAAGCACTCTCTGTCCAGCCTCTTGCAGTGTCAGCCCATGGTTGATGACATGATCAACTAAGGTTGCACTGATTTCATTTGTAAGGCTTTGTCTTCTTTGGCCATGAGCTCCTCCACCAGCTCTACCCCTACCCCTCACTCTTCCTCCCCCTCTCATTCTCCCCCTCCCTCTTTCTCTTCCTCTCGCTGCAACGTCTCCCATTGTTGTTGGAAAAAAAGGTGCTCACCTGTGGTCTTTAGTGCTCACTTCCTGATTGAAGTGGTAACACTTACGGTAACAATTGTTTGGCCAGCTGGCACATATTGTGGCCAGATAGGCTTGTGTTGATTTTTTACAGTCCACAGGGTTTGTAGTTGTTTTCAGCTAAGTGTCTGCCTGTGAACACATATTGCCAATGTGATGCAGTCATGAAACTTTAGTTGTGCAGTTGAGATCAAAATGAAGGGTGAGCCTGAAGATGGGTGTGGTCTGACCCATGCTTACCGAGAACCAATGTAATAATATAATAATAAATACTGAGTACTGATGGGTCAACATGTCAATGGGAATTGTGTGTTCCCATTGCAAGATGGTGTCTAGTTTCCTTCTCACAATATAACAGAATTCAGCATGAACCTGAACAGTTTTGACGTTGCATATGTCATTGTAATCATTGAGTAGTAGACATCACCTTTCCTGTGTTATAATGTTTGGTTGAGGAGCTATGCTACACAATACATATTTTTGTTATGGTGGGAAAGTAAAAGGGTACAATGAGAGTCACGTGATATTTTTGCAATATCTCCATATCAGAAAATGGTCAGGGTCCAAAACTGTACAACTGTACCAAGTTCCATTTTTCTATGAAGAAGTAAACTGTTTTTCTAGTATTGTTAACACAAGGTGCCTGAACTCACCATTAACTGTTTATCTGAAAAATGTATGCTGCAGTTTATGGTATCATTGTAATCCTTGACCATCAAAACATGGGGGTTGACATATGATGCAAAATACATAATTCATTTATGGTGGCTGCCATGTGGCGATTCTGTGATGGCACCATTTCTGTAAATGTTCAGGGCCCCAAAGGGTACTGAGTTTCATACTTTTATTTATATTATAAAGTGAATGATTCCATTTAAAGAGTTCTCTACTTCATCAGCCTGAGCTTGAGGGAACAGAGGTGCTCTCACATCCCGATTCATCTGCTGCTACCACAACAGGAGTCAACTGTTCCTGCACCTCCTTGTACTTCACCTGTGCCTCTTTTCCTTCAGTTTTCTTCCTTTTTGAAGCTATTTCTATAGCCTTCAAGTCTTGAATTAGATAGCTAGCTGCCACAACATGCCAACAATGAAAGGCCTTGGTGCTTTCTCTTCTCCACTTTCTTTCTGTCTTGCACACTCCAACGTGTGCCCAGTGGTGTGAAGTAGATCTGCTGCTTGAATTACACAAAGAGAACCCAAATAATACTTGTATCTAATCAATAACACCATATTATTTCAATGAATAGATCTAAGGTAATGTTTTTATTATACTTCCTTCCTTTTTTTTTTTTTTTTTTGGATCAGTGGCCATTAATGAAAGACACCCTGGCCTAGCAGTGCCTATATATATATGTACTGTATGGCACATTGTGTTAAACACGCAGGTGTGTTGGTTGCTGCTCATTAATATGAAGTCATTCTAAACTGGAATTTGAGCAGATGTGTATGCCACAGCACACTAGAGGAAGGGAGAAGGGAACCATCTGTCATTGAGATATTAGTTTTCCCACAGGTCATAGCCAAATGTAACATTTGGGCTCTGCATATTACTTATAAATATAATTGCTCCATGATTGATAACACACTCTCCTTGGACCCTCGAGGTCTAAGGTCCAAGATGACTATCCCAATTGTTCCTTCTGAAGTCAGCCCTTGAGGATTATAAAGCAAACTTATTTCCAGTGAGTCCCATGCAGGTACGCACTAATGCAATAATGGTGATGGATGGAAGCGTGTGAGGTTAATTGGTAACACAATTTGCTGCTAATGGCTTGCATTTCTTTGGACGGCCTTGTACCCATGTACCAGAGCTAACTAACGTTATACCAGACTTGCATAAAATGTTCACACACACGCCTCATGTTAATGTGAAGCTCTAAATTAAAGTAGCACAAAACTTTAACATTAACCTGCAGCTCACGAAAGGCAACTGAGTTTGAGGTTTCACGATCGTGGCTTGGGACGCTGATGTTTTATCAGTAACAAACACCTACAGTATGTCGCTGATAGTGAAGTGAATGGCAGCGGGCGGTACACATAGCACCCTTAGGCATATGCTCGCACCAGAGGCAATTAATTACTGTGCCTTCACCACAACTATTAGGAACCGTCTAATGAAACCAAGGATTCAGATGTATACCTGCTGAGTGTGCGTGTGAGTAGTGTGTGTGTGTGTGTGTGTGTGTGTGTGTGTGTGTGTGCAAATCTGTCTTAGTCGTATCGTAATGCATGTAGACTGGTGGTCTGATGGGAGGACCCATAAAAACAAAGAGATTAATGAATAATGCAGGAATGCTCACAGACATACACACACACTCAGTAATAACACACACCCTCACAAAAAAAATATATATCAGGAGTCCCCAGTGTGTGTTTGACTGAATGTATGTGTGCATGTGTGTGGGACTGAGGCTGAGAGAGTTTATGTGAAGGGTCCGTTGAAGGGTCCACATTTTCCCCAAAGGGCACTGGGATGTTTTTTAATGTTGCTATGGAAATAAAAAGGATTTAAGTATAGAGGGTGGGCATCAGGTAGAAGTAGAGAGCAGCCACTCCAGTGAATATTAATGGCAGACATACAGTGCAGAACGCTGTGTCTCTGTGTCTGTGACTTTGTCAAATATCAGTGTGATATCACAACAGCAGGCTGTCTTAACCGCCACAGGCTTGAACAGTGGGACTATGAAAAAGTGGAATTTTCTGTCATTTGTTTTAGATTTATATGTTACTATGACGGATCCATTTTTAGGTTACATTCCCCAGCTCCACAGTGCATAGCAAGTTGGGGGGATATACACTATATTGCCAAACATATTCGCTCACCTGTCTTGACTCACATATAAATTTAAGTGACATCCCAATTCTTGATCCATAGGGTTTAATATGACGTCAGTCTACCCTTTGCAGCTATAACAGCTCCACCCCTCTGAGAAGAGTGTGTTTATGGGAATTTTTGACCATTCTTCCAGAAGCACATTTGTGAGGTCACACACTGATGTTGAATGGGAAGGCCTGGCTCTCAGTCTCCGCTCTAATTCATCCCAAAGGTGTTCTATCGGGTAGAGGTCAGGACTCTGCAGGCCAATCACACACAGAGCAAGCTCTCTCATCCATGTCTTTATGGACCTTGCTTTGTGCGCTGGTGCACAGTCATGTTGGACCAGGAAGGGGCCATCCCCAAACTGTTCCCACAAAGTTGGGAGCATGGAATTGTCCAACATCTCTTGGTATGCTGAAGCATTCAGTGTTCCTTTCATTGGAACTAAGGGGCCAAGCCTAGGTCCTGAAAAACAACCCCCCACACCATAATCTCCCCTTCACCAAACTTTACACTTGGCACAATGCCGTCAGACTATCAGATGGAAAAGCACAATTTGTCACTGCAGAAAACGCGTCTCCACCGCTCCAGAGTCCAGTGGTGGCGTGCTTAACACCACTGCATCCGGTGGTTTGCATTGCACTTGCTGATGTACGGCTTGGATGCAGCTGCTAGGCCATGGAAACCCTTTCCATGAAGGTCTCTACGCGCTGTTCATGAGCTAATCTGAAGGCCACATGATGTTTTGAGGTCTGCGGCTACTGACTCTGCAGAAAGTTGGCAATCTCTGCGCACTTCTGCGCCTCAACATCCGCTGACCCCGCTCCGTCATTTTACGTGGCCTACCACTTTGTGGCTGAGTTGCTGTCGTTACCAATCGCTTCCACTTTGGTATAATACCACTGACAGTTGACTGTGGAATATTTAGGAGCAAGTAAATTTAGTGTATCTAAAGAGGTTAAGGTATTGCAACTGTATTTCAGCTATGTGGGATTGTTTTTAGGTTTGATGTATACATGTAAGTTTTTGTCTTTAAAACAATGTGGCATTTTAGTTGTAAAAGTTTAGAGAACCAGTTTATGGCAGACATGTGACTCAAGTAATTTGGTCAAAGTTTCAAATGAGAATACAGCAGTCTTACCTCCAGTCTTAATATAAAGAAAAAAAAACTATGTATTAATATCAGTCAAATAATGATATTATTGGCCATTTAGTCTAACCTATTCAAAAAGTACAAAAATACATTACATTTGTATTGTAATTATTGATGTTTGATTAAATGTATTCAAACAAACAACCCCCATCCCCCCTCAAACAGTGAAATACTGACAGCCAAGCTTTTAACAGTGGACATTTTGCCCCTTGACACTGTACATCCAACAGGAACACATGATATCATGATACTATGTAACTGTACATTCAAAGGACTAAACAAAATGATAAACTAGCAGTGATCACGGCTTTAGTGATTGCTGACAGCAGTTTGGACAATCATCAGGTCTTCTGCCGTGACTCTGATGATAGGCAGGTTTAAGGTGGCACAGGAAAAACAACAAACTTAACTAAAACGAGTGAGGCATGTATAGTACAATGTGCTTGTCTATAAAAGGTATAGTTGTGGCCCAGTGCCTGGACATTGAGTAGATTAGAAGAAATAACTTGCAAAAAGAGGCTTTAAAGTACAACAGCACAGTACAGAAATATGAACGGCACAAGCTAATTAAGCAAACCACACAAGAGGGTTTGATGTACTGGATATCAGCACAGCTGTGAGTTGGGTGAAGGCCGGAGGCTGCAGGTCGAGGGCTAAAGCTAATCACAGCCATGCTGATATTTAGTACAATAACCTTGAGGCTGATACTGCTTTTATACAAGACTTCTACATGCACTGTGTTTCAGCTGACAGTAATTACCGACAACAGATTATGACTTGTTAATCATTTATTAGGCTCTGCCAACACAAATAGTGCCACAACTGGACTGGACTACTGCCAATCGAAACGTAATATTATTACATCTGGAACACTAGCACCAGCACTAGCATATCTGATGTTCCACATTGTCACAGGCCAAGCTATTTTGTATCAATAGATGTAACTGTATGTTTCCATTAATTATGTAACCAGAGAAATAATAGTCTTAACAGTCACTTTTGAGGCAACAGGAACAGGCATCCTGTCTGATCAGGCATCAGACAGGATCCATATAACTGCCTCAAGAATGTATTCAGATCAATCTTCTTAACAGACTACAAGGTGCTGGTTATATTGTTAAGATTTAGTCAAGTCTGACAGCAGTTTAAAGCCCTTGCTCTCTGCCTTACAGTGTGAGCATCATTTTTGCTCCTCTCTAATTTGGCAAGGTTGGCTGATGTCAGATGAGCACACCTGGAGGTTTGCGCTTTAGCATCTGGGTTTCTTTCTTTTCACCTCTGAGGACCAGTCATAATTTTACTCAAACATGTGTAAATAAATAAATAAATAAATGGAATATAGATGGATATGGATATAGATGGAATGCCGCTTGTCCAATCAAATTACTTACGATCATTTTAGGACATAACAAATCAGGTAATAATCAGAAGGACTGAATGGTAATATGTTGGAGACAGCATTGTTTACAAAAAATGTTGATATGAAATATGAACATGCTCTACAAACACAGAGAGTTTCATCATATGGTATTAACATAATGTAATATCAACGATAGCTTTACCAGCATGCCTCCCTTCTAATCTATTACTGTATCTAAGGTGATATAACCAAAGATGTATTATGGAACTCAATACTGGAAAGATGGTGCTAGTGCAGGCCAGTGTGAAATGTTTCCAGCTCCTGGGTTTACATATATAGCCTACTGCAACATGCAGACACAGAAGTGTTTCTTCCCACCCAACCCATATACTTTATATTGTGATGACATCAGAGATTTTTAAATGACTTTTCTCTGATCCAGAAAAGTTCTACACACAGAAAACCACCATAGATCAAATATTCATAATAGGAGGCATCCTAATTGACCTTATTAGCTGTTCAAGGTGTCCTGTCAACTGTTTTGCAGGTGTCTTTTATAATGGTGGTCTATGGGGAAAATGTTTATTGCGCCACAGGGGACTTTTCCATAGCAATTGCCTTGGGCAAGGCTGAGCAACAGCACCACTGTATCCAGGTCTAAATAATAAATTCATGGATAAAACTGACTGCATGTTTAACCATGCTCCCTTACATTTCTGTGTGTTATGGTATCTGGCAACCCAACCAAGAGGCAGGGGTGAGTATGCAGCGTGCAAACAACCTTGCCCGACGTGCGTCACTCATCACTTTTTGCATGCTCAAGCCCACCACTCTGCACAGTAAGAGACCAAGAAATGCACTTATGGGATATGTCCAAGAGACCAAGAAATGCACTTACAAATGTTTTTTAACTTGATGCAAACATGCAAGACATTTGCCTTCTATGTCACTTGTTTGCCCTCTCGTCTCCACCCGTTCTGTCCTTCCTCTTCTTCATTTTGAAGGTCTACCTGGCAATGACGGCTCTTCAACACACACATAATGTTTGCACTTGTGTTGTGGGTAGGTCATTTGCAAGTACCCCAGAATAGTGCGAAGGCTTGAAAACCATGCAATCGCCCAGACATTTTAAATAACAAGTATTGCACTTGTACAAGTACAGCACCATGCAGATAGCTTAATCATTTGGAGCAAACCAAAACTTGGTATGCTCAGTGTTGATATTTAGCAACACTGGGGGTACATTTTCATTGGAAAGTTGCAACAGCCTGCTTGATGCTACTAATGTAGAATATGAAGTGGATGTTTTAAATGAAAGCTTGGAAATTGAGTCAAGCTGAATTTACCTTCACTCTACTACTACTACTCTGCTCTCACAAGCTTTTTTTAAAACACTATAATCTCATCTATTTAAAATAGAAGTGAATCTTTTATTTCAAAATCTTTTTAAAGAAATGTATTTCAAAGACTGTGGTGTGGCACTTACATATAAGGGATAAAGAGGATTGAGAGGATTGATACATTCAATAGTTAAGTTAATCATTTAGAATACAATCAAAAACAAAGAGAACTACCCTGGACAAGCAATGGGGATCAGTGACTGCCTGTTAATTCCACACAATCACAACTTATTCACATTCATGTCTGATTGGTTGACTCCACTCATTTAACACAGTAGCCATATGACACCACAAACACTAAGTAATATGACACCAGGTGGCTGACCTGAGAAATGAGTTAGGGTCACCTCAGAAAGTTGCATGTTTGATTAAAATTCTGCATATTAACAACATCACACATATTATATTTAGCCATGCCATACAGTTGATTTACTGAGGAAAGTTTCTCAACAAAAGTATCCCAACTTCTGTTAAGGGTCTGCACTTCAGAGTGAGGTTCTCTTGTACAGACTGTGCTATACACAATTATATGCTTCTGTACTCACAGGCAGCTTGTGTTCCAGTTAACTGAAAGTCAATGTACACACCAGCATTTTAAGTTTTAGACTAAAATGCCAACTATTTTTAGACTTTATAGAGAGGGCTGACAAAGAACTGTTGTGGCAATGCCCAGCTTCACAGCTGTTGAGTACAATCATATTCTTCTCCTGTTGGGCACTGAACAGCTCCACTGAAGCGGCCAGGGGAGTTCAGCAGTTTGCTTAAAAGCAGCACAAAACGTTGTTATAGTGAGTTTCATCTCCCTGTCAGTCCAGTAACTTAAGGTTAAGTCTTCAGAGAGAAATACATCTGTTGTCGTTGCCTCAAATAACATATTTGCTGGGCAGATATGCCACACATTTACCAATTTACCAGAGAGCCCGTTCACTTAACCTATAAGTGGAACTGGAAAACAGCCCGCACCTCCTGACCGAGTCCATCTCGTCATTGTCTTTCCCTTCTCTCTGACTCTCATGGATCCTTCCACAAATCTGGACATGAATGCTGGCATTATGGCCAGGATGTGTGGACTCAGTGCCAGTCTCCAGTGCCACAACAATAATATGCCAACATGAATCTGTTATCATTCAAAGAGCAGCCATGACTTGACATCGCCCTGAAGAGCCGCTGATACTGACACACATTCATTTGTTTTTCAGTAAACATCCACAGGAGAATATGATGTGTCTTGGCCAGAACTTTCCATGTATCTATGCCACAGCAACATGTCCGCCCCTCTGTCTGACTAATATACTTTGTCCTTAGAAAGATGATGGAAGGAAAAATGACCCCATGTTTTCCTTTCATTACATCACTGCTGTTATATTATAAAGCAGAAATAGAATAGAAGGAGGGAACAGACAAATTAAATAATAAATTAAAGTACGAACATGTCCTTCTTAATTAAAATGGGGTTTTGACTCTCAGGCCAGTGAATGAGTCATTTAACAATAAAGAGAAGACTTCCTCTTAATTTATCTGCAAAACAAATTAGATGTAATTGTTTCTGTGCATTTTCTCTGCTCTGCGGCTCTGTCTTTCTTCCGCCTTCTCTGTCATTAAAAGACAGGTGTCAGTCCCTCTGTTTGCGTCTGTGTCTGCAACAGGCTCATAAATATTGGTTTTACTTTCTCTCGACTTGTTTGTTTGGCCTGCATACCCTGGACAGCTGCAGATGCTCTTTTCTTTGGAGTGATTATCAATCTGAGAAATGGCTCTCACACTGATCTCTTTTCAAATGCTCTTGAAATGAGCCTCCTGCTTGGCTTACCATACATTAGACTGCCTCATTATTTCAGCAGATCTTCGCTATGTATTCTCCACTCACACATGGACAGAAAAAGAACTTGCGGAGAAACAAAAAGGCCTGACAGATATATATATATTTTTTTTTTGTGCTGCAGGACTTTGAGTTTCTGAGATTCCAGCATTTGTTTCTGATTTCTCTCAAATTAATTATTTTTGTTCTACCATTGTTTACCTGTCTGGTCCATGCCTTAAGATTGTCTGACATGGAATTAAATGGCAGCATAGCACATAACAGGTTTAACTGAGGGATCAAAGTCTAAGACACATGGACTCACAGCTCTCAGAATGGCTTTGCATCTCCTCATTAGCAATGGCACTATCACTCAATCCAATATCAATAGGCCTATTAACTGCTAAAGATCTAACTCCGCTCACCAAAAGCAATTACTTAACATGTCGACACAAGTCAGGCCATGTTCAGACTGTAGCTTTGCATGAAAACACAGTGCCAACATACAGGGTCCTGACAGAAAAAAAAAAAAAATATTGTGTTGCACATCACAGAAGTTTAACCCAGCTCTACTTTTACTTCAACAAAATGTCTTCAAGAAACCCAATGCACTGGCCGAAGATTTATATGCAAATGTGTGTTTCTGGTAGATGGCTTAAAGGTGTAACATGGCCACCTGTTGAAAGTACAAAACTGTAAGGTGCAGCATAAATCCACTTAATAGGGGTGTACATTTTCCATTGTACAATTTTGATTTGATTAAATTCAGGGGCCTGCAATCATTTTTAGGTGATATCATCTGCCCATTTCACACTTTCAGTTACAGAGGAGGTTGAAGTTGCAACCACTTTCTTTTCTTCTTTTTACCATAAAAACAACACATAAATACATAGTTGTGAACAGTTTAGTGTTGTAAAATTGACTTTAAACTGACTCCACTCACACATGACACATGGCTAAACAAGCACAGTTGACAAAAGTATAAAGTTAATCTCAGTGTCAAGGACACTTAATAGTATTTTGCTTGCCATCATTACCAGCTGAAGTCTATGGTATTTTACATTGCATGAATTAGCCTAGCAGCTTGTAGAGTTTCCTACCCATTATTTAGTAATAATTTTTTCTAAATTTTCTAAATCATCATTTAAGTCATTGCATCTCTTGACAGAACACCAAGCTTGAATACTTGCAAGCAAGTTTTTTCAGCCTAACATTGTTGAAACAAATCTTCTAATATTTCCGTAGTGAGAGCAACAAGTTAGTAGACTGCTGACTAAGATGCCCTGTTTGTCCGTTGAATTCGTATTTTATCTAAAGTCCAAAATATTTCCACACTGATTTTTTTTTTTTTTTTTCCCAATAGAAGAATAAATATCCACATTGTCCTGCTCACTATACACTTTCCTGTTGCTATCTTTGGCCATACCAACTATATTCCATTAACCAGTTAGCTATGCAACCAGGTGGCACTAATACCTGGCTGGAGTCAGTCTGGCTGCCAGGACTGTGAACTTTGGTCAAGGGGAAACGCAGAGCGGCCAAGAGTGTACAGGCTATTGCCTTGAGGTACAAAGTTGTGCTACAAGATGGACTAGTTGGTTTGTATGACAAGAAATTAATACTTACCAATAGTAAGTATTAAAAATAAATAATCAAATTTATTAATCAAATTATTAAAAAAAGGGGACCATCCTGGAATCGGAGCGCAATAACCAGACCTAAACCTCAAAGTCTAAAAAAAAAAAAACACTTGCATGAATAATCCCAGAAAACTACTATGTACGATATAATAGAATATATACGTATGTCAGCAAATTGTTCAAACATCGAATATTTGCCCAGACACTAATTAAAACTCACTTTTGATAGTGTGTCTTCTTTTATCCAGTGCACTTCCTCGGCGTGGATTAAATGGCGTTGCAGCATCTTGCGGTGGCTTTTGAACAACAGAGTCCATGTGGAGGAAGAAACGGGTCAATCCCTTGTGTGGTCTCTTTTAGTGACAGCTATGCAGGGGAAAGCTGACGCTTCCAGCATCACGTTACAATGGACCTACGCTGAAACTGCGTTTTAATCTTCCCGTTATATCCAGTTGTTGTGCAGAACTGACGATGTGTTCAGGTGTGCTCTCAGAGATGGGTGATGGGTGTATTGAAACATGAGGGGACTGTGACAACCAGCGCCACCTACTGGACATTAGAGTCAGTGCACTTTATTTTGTTTGCAGCTTTGTTAGTGCAGGGAGGATTCGGTTGGTGCTACTGGTGTTATGACGGCGTAGCTCGGAGTGGCTCAGCTCAACTCGGCACAGTAAAACTGATAATGGAAAAACAAATCATTGCGCTCCGGTTTGACTTGGCGTGGCCAACAGTCCAATACACATACACTTACTTTTGTTTCACATATGAAGTTACAAAATGAAGAGGTTGTGTAGAACTAGCGCTGAAATACAGGTTACTTGTTACAGGTACAGGGTAGGGTACATTCAGATCAAAATACAGGTTTTTCTGTTCATTTTCACGAGGGTAGTATAGTTTGGCTTTGGTGGTGCAATCTAAATGTATTGTAGTGTGTCCTGTGTTTTCACTCAGTTTGGCATTGTGCAGCATTTTAAAACACCAATTTATTGTTTTTTTGTATCTGTGGATGCTGACAATCACTGTAGGACATGCTTAACCTACTATGGCAGAAGCATGGTGGCAGGTTGGAGGCAGAGCAGAACAAGGGCAGTAGTGGAGCTGTTTTTTTAGCAGACTAAATGCTACAGAGGGAACACAAAGACATTTAATCCATAGCTCTACGTTTCACTTGTGAGTGAAACACACAGTAATGATCTGCCTCATTCTGGTCGCTTACTGTAACTTTAATCTATCGATGATGAAGTACAACAATCACGAGTAGGATCAGCTCGCTAGTAGCATAACAACATAGCTTTTCCTTTTGGCAAAACTGATCAGCGGGGTTCTCACTGACGGAGAAAAGACAACAACAACAGAGCCGAAACATGCCCCACCATTACCCATGTCAAAGCGAAGAAATAAGAAGATTGATGAAGAAAAGCCGTGTAAGAGGAATTTTTAAGGACTCAAGAATGACACAGAGTCAGCAGCTTTTCTGCTGGACAAGTAAGGACCCCTGCTTGATATATGTTTCATGTTTCTGTGTTTTAACCACAAGGCCATGGTGGCAGCGGATATATGAAGCGCATATGACCGTACGTTGTTGCAGTCGAGCTACGTAGCTTGTTGCTAAATCTAGCGTGTTAGCTTGTATGCCAACTCCAGTGTTTAGCTTTGACTTTATGGCTACTGGTTAGCAAAAGTGTGTTTCAAGTGACCGGGTAGTTATAATGTTAGTTTGTGTTCAGTATGCTCTGAAGTGACTGAACTGGTTTAGAGAAATAACATTACTCGTGCTTCAGAAGGCAGCATGGCAAAAATGTTACACCAGGTAATGATTACGTGGTAACTCCATCTACGGCAAAGTGAGAAATATTGTTTGTTACTCAGGATATCTACAGTGATCTGCATGAGGCACTCCTCATTCTAATTTAGTTGTATTGATCAGAAATAGAACAATCAGGGCTTGGTTATCTGGCTTCCTTACCATGATTACAAGCCTGCTCGTGCACGGCAGTCTCCTCTGTGGGGAGGGGCTATGAAGGCAGGGCTGCAGTGCAGCAATGAGGAAGGAGGGACCTGGGAGATGTGCTCATTGAAATCTTCTGACTAAGTCCATCTTTTTGTCAAAACTCCAGACTGCAGCTTTAACTCAGGTTACATTACATCTGGCATAGTGTTTGATGTTTAGTTTCTGTTTAAAACGTATTTTTTTGTAAAACAGTTCTTTGGTTTAATGTTATGTTAATCCCGGTTACATCTTCATACTTGATAAAATCCTTATTTGATTATTGCTTGATTAAGCTTAATTGTTGTCTCTACTGTATTGTGTTACCAACTGTGTTCTGTCTACTGTGTTAGCTGAAGACAACATAGAAACAACATTTTTATATGAAGACTGATTCTCAAAGTGTATTGAATGTGGGATGAATTTAGTGTTGATCTACTTATCCTTGATTTTTAAACCAATACTCTGCATTCCATCTACCATGTGCTTGTTTTACACATAAATCCTTTGGTGAATGTAAAGCATCTTTGTGGATCGATGCAGTGAACTCTTCTCTCTTTCAAAATAAACAGAACACATGAAGTGAATTGGAAATGTTAACTTTCAACCCAAAATACATACAAGTCTACAAGACAAACTGGTATGTCATTCTCTGAGCAGAGAAACATGACATCACGTTTAGTCCTGCTTTGGTGTGTGTGGATAACCACATACTGCATGTATGCATGTTTGTAATGAAAACGATTAGAGAATGGTCTACAGATTACATGTTATATTGTTACATATAAAGGCAAACCAAGCAAGGGATGCACAAAAGGTGCTCAAATTCTATTGTGGTAACAGGAGTGCAAGATATATTGAGGGTGCAATCAAATCTTGATGAACCCTGTGCTCTTTAAATCACTGTCATATCAGTGTGTGTGTGTGTGTGTGTGCGTGTGTTTGTATGTGTGTTTTAACTTATTGTGCTCTCTCACAAAACACAAAACATGCACATCCCCATGCCTACATATTTTCTAAGCAAAACAGCAAAGAGCCTTATATGCTTGCACGTGTGTGTCTGTGTGTAATATATGTGGAGGAGGAGGCAGCACTTCTTGGTCTGCTTGTATTGAACACAGGTTATCAATAAAGGCAGAGAAAGTAAGTTCTGTGTCCATGTCTTTGATATATGTGTGTTTTCTAACCTCTGCCCCTGATACCCTGCTGCCTCTATCCCAATGAGCATTGATTCAACTAAATTATTTATGTCTCTCGTTCTCTCTCTCTCTCTCTCTCTCTCTCTCTCTCTCTCTCTCTCTCTCTCTCTCTCTCTCACTCTCTCTCACACACACACACACCCACACACACACACACACGGAGCAAGAGGGAACTATAAATACAAAAATATATTCTATAAAGGTAGACTACTACTTAGCACAGATGAGGCTTTCTCAGAGGCTCCCTGCAGATAAGCCCTTAAGGTGCAATGCATTAAGACTTTTAAAGCTGTCCTGATGCAAACTGCTATCTTCAATCCAATTCCAAAAATGTATGATGATTTTCTTTTTTTTTTTTTTCTTTTTTTTTTTTTTTTGTTGAGTTTCTAACGGTGTTACCTTTGCATTTTAATACAGAAACATGGCAGAGGAAAAGCAGCCACAGACAACACAATATGAGAGATCCCCCTGTAATGGCTAAGGGCATGCCTAACAAATACATTTTTCAGTTGTAGGTTTTCATCTGGCTCCCGGTATTATCTCCCATTGAGTTTGTGACTTCAGAGCTGACAACATCTTTCCCTCTGCAGCTGCTTCAAGTTCAAACCAGGACTTGAAACCCGTAGTGCAGAATCCTGGCTTTGATGCATTAACCAACAACACTACATGGGGAGTATGGTATCAGCAGATGTTGTAAACATGATGGAGCAACAATGGCAGTGACATAAAGGGGATTTAAACTGGAGAGAGAACAGCTTTGTCTGAGGGAGGGAGAGTAATCTCTTCTTTTTTGTTTGCAGTTTGGTGTAATATGTATGCACACATTATTAGTTGATGCATGATTAACCGGTGCAGGTCAACCAAGTGTAGCAGGATACTGTGTCTGCTCCTGCCTGCTAAACTGTCACTGGGCTAGGCTTAACAATACTTGATCACCTCAGAGACCAAGCAGTGTCACTAAGGTTGCTCCTCAAATGTGTGTTTCCTTCTCTACCTTGAGCCTGTGGTGGCGCAGCCCACAGCTTGCCATGTCAGCAGTGTAGCCCTTTTCAAGCACGTCTCTTGGCCTGACTGTGCACCCCAATGTTGGCCATCCCGGCTGCGACTCTGAACTGATTGCTTTGCTGTTTGTGCTGGGTTTTTTTTTTTGTCAAGTGGCCTTGCTCTGCAAAACAGGAGGCTTTACCATCCATTTGGTTTATTTTATACTGCTGTTTTTGTTCACATGTTACTGTCAGGCCTTGTGTCATGGTCCATGCTTGCCTCCACAAACCGAACCACTGCTGATTAGTGGGGCAGGTGAGTGTTAATGTATTATTTTTGCAGCAACATAAATGTTGTGTGTCTTTTCTTTATTCTTTATTTGACCTTTTTTGGATTCACTCACTTACCCATAACAATAAGTATTATTATACTGAATAATTTACTTAATAATTTTAATTTGATTATTACTATTTCATTTTATGTTTTTTTTATGTTTGGTTTGTTTATTCTTAATAATTTGGTTATTTGTATTTTGTCATGTTTATAATACGATTGCATCTGTTCTGTGAAAGTGTGTGTTTTTTTTTTTTATTACTGTATTTTATGTGGTCAGTTAAACCATTATAATATAGTGTAGGGTTGGAGTGGCTGCTGTGCAATAGCTGTGCCCAACTCTAACCTATGTGACCCTATCAGTACCTAGTAGTAAAATAGATTAGAGTTCCTGATAGATTAGAGTTCCCGAATTCCTCTGGGTGGCAGTGTCGATACTGACGTTTCCTAAAGAAGTAATCTAACACTTGTTGCTACTTATTGATCCACTCCTTGTCTCACCACACGATAACGGACCAACAAGGGCCTATAAAGGCTAATCCTGAATACAACAGCATATAGGTAATTCTTTCGATACTGACCTGATTAATCCTGTTGTTAGGTATTGACCCTGACATGACTGATCCGCATTTAATAAAGTCTCACTGTCAAAACTGTTATAAAGTTACTGTTTCTGCTACAGTTTTAATACTAATTCAGTCACAGCCAACTGCAGACTAATTTTACAACCCCTTGCCTCTTTTTTTCCCTTACATGAAATTATTTTCAATTAATTCCACAGAGTGTTTACAAAAAATTGTGAACAAATTGCGAGTGTCCGTGCTTTTCTATTTCTATTAGATAAATGGCAAATGGCAATGTGATAAGAACAGGATTGCCACAGTGATACAAGATAAATCACCACAGCTGGATGGGAAATGACTTGACAAACAGCTTAAGTGTCTTAAAGGGTTGTCCCATTTCATACAGGGAGATTTCAACCACTACCCTTCGTTCTGAGTGGCAAGGAAGTACTCAAAAATGAGTGGTCAACATTGGAAATGGGATTGAGCCATAATATTTATTTAATCTGTGGTTATAAAACCAGAGAATGGCAGTGATACTACTATTAACTGATTAACATCAGCTATTTCATTCATGCTTCACCATCATGGACTCATTCACAGTTCTCACAATGTCCTACCATATCCACGCAGTGCACAAATTATCCATTACAGCCGAACACCTCTCAACATACACACACACCTGTATATACTACATGTTAGTTAGATTATGTGTTTGCATCTTTGTGTTGAATAAAGACTTCTGAACCTTCTTGCTGTCTGTTATATTTTACAAGAGTGAATGTTGCCAACCTCTACACAGTCAAGGTAAATGTGGTTGTAGTTATTAAGTTAATTATGAATCAGAGTTACAAACAGTTTAGTACCTTTTTATGAAACCGATTTAGTAAATTTACAATGTTTTCCCTTCTTCAAGGGTGGTGCACCAAGGTAAATTTGATCATATTACTTACCATAAATAATAATTATCCCTGATTATCATTCATGATTATTGATAGCCAAATTTAAACAAAAACACCCTTTTAATATTGCATAAACACTGCTTAATCGTGTTGCCTCGTGTAATGCAAGGCCCATCAATTTAATGTAGACTAGTGTAGACTTTAGTCTGCAGGGTGATATGAATTCGGGCAGCTGTGTTAATTGAATGTAGACATATGTCACAACAATGTCACTGCCTATCTTGGACAGATATCTCATGGCATGTTATTGAAATATCAACATTGAAACTTCTGCTCTGACTATGGTCATACTTTCTCAGCCCATATATTTACAGAATTAGCTATTCTCCAAAACATTATTGCATTACCACAAATCTTTAAAAAAAACATTTCTCATTAGTAAAATAACAAAATTGGAGGATTGTGCATCCTTGACAGATCTTTCAAGTGTGTTTATTTGTGCATAAAGGAAAAATAAAACCAAACTCTAAATATGTGTAGATTTGCTTTTAACTGTATTTCACTGTCAGGATATTAAAACTGTTTTCGAATAAAAAAATACTCACCAAACTGTTTTAAATAAATAATGTATTAAACAGATTCACTGGAACAATGCCTGACTAACAAACTGCTTTAAAGTCATATTATTTGTCTATAAAAACATTCTAATGAAGGTTTGCGAAGGTTTCAAGGTTGTGCCCTTGGGCCTAGTGTGACTGAACAGAAGTTAGGACCAAAAAACAGAGGGAGCAACAAAGAGATATAGGGGAAGTCAGAGAGAGGCAGAAAAACAGACACAGAAAGAGACTGCAGCCAAAGTAATGAGCATTAGAAAAGCAGAGCAAAGATGAAAAGACTATCTTCCATGTTTTATTCATATAGTTTGTTTTTAGCCTGTCGGCTCACATTATCTTCTGTGCACGCACATACACATATGCATTTAGAAGAGTTTGCACAAGATGCTTTTTCTTATACAGAGAAGTATGACCGGTTGAATGGCACTTTACAGGGCAAATTATTTGAATCCTGGTTGGAAGCCATAGACAACTGAACACTGAGTTACTTACCACATTTCCAGTTAATTTCAATAAAACAGAACCTTCATTTTATCCTGTATTTGGGCGGAAGTAAAAAAAAAAAAAAAACAACGTAAATGAGACTTGAGTAAGAACTATTGATAATTGCCTCCTCCCTTTATGTCAGTAAAAGTCAATATCTGCACTGCCGCAAACATCCATGTGTCCATGTGCACAAACAAACCTTACTACTGCTGCAAGAATCTTTTGACCACACATGCAAAAACTAAAACTGCAAGTGTCTTATCAAGTAAATCAAATAAGTAGTGCATGATATTACATACTCAATAGGAATACCTATTAGTTATTGATTGGATGGGACTTAATCACAGCAAACATTTGTAACTAGTCATAGCAGTGAAGTAAAAAGTACAATATTTATTTATAGTGTAGTTAAAGTGTAAAGTAATGGAAAATGGAAATCCTCAAGAAAAGTAAATGTATTTAGTTATATTCCATCCCTCCACATATATATATATATATATATATATATATATATATATATATATATATATATATATATATATATATATATATATATATATATATATATATATATATAGCCAAATCACCAAATCCATTGAACATTCACTTGAATATTTGCATGTATGATATTATCAAATGCAGCTTCATAGAGAAAGAAATCAGCAAACTTTGTGCTAAACTGATTCAACAGCTTAAGTGCATTAAAATAATGTGAATAACTTATTAGTCAATTTTGTGACGTGTCACAGCCTTCCAAATTACCATAAGGAGCAGGGGTCAGGCAAAGTCCATTAGACTGTGTTTTTTGCTCCCCACTTCTATTCTCAGGTTTTCTATATGCCATTATCTTTACACTCAGTGTGAGGGAAACTCACTTGGCTACTCCATAGAAAACACAAAAAATCCCATTCAGTCTATGTAAACAGAACAAAAAAAAAGAATTCAGAGGTAGGGAGGTTACAAACAAGACAAACAGACTCACATTTGCCGTACAGGTGAAACAAAAAAAAGAAAAAAAAGAAACTATTATTTTAAATTGTCTTTTGGTAATGAGTTATTGACTTACAAATGAAGCAAGAAAAACCACTTCAGCTCCGAGTGGAAGTCAGTCTGAGCTGTCACACACAAGTATAACAAGCAAGACACATTTCATACACACACAGTCACAGTTTGTATGCAGCTCTAAAGTCAGTCATGAAGCTCCTGCTTTGGCTAAAAAAAACCCTGTCAAGTTTGAAGCAATGGCAAGGCGACGGTCTGCTATTGTTATATCTGCCCTTGACATGCTCGTGATATAGAGCTGTATGTTGGAGTGAAAGAGAACATCAACACAGTGACTCTCAGAAAAGTCGCTCCTATTCCGCACCACTTGCACACCTTGGTTGCCTCCAGATTGCTTGGGGTGTTAGTTTACCTGTCATGCACAGTACCTGTGTGAGTGTCTGTTTTTAGCCTGACTGAGTGTGTGTAGTGGGGCGTTATCCACCAGAACATGCAACAGAATCATTACAATGATCTTTCTTAAAGGCACAATCAGAGATGAAAAGGCAGATCTTTTAAAAATAGGACTAACAGTAGATAAACATTGATACTGCTGGTACCTGTAACTTACAAGTTTCCATCAATTTTTTTCACTGCTATTTTATTCAGAGTTGTCAGAAAATGGTGGTAGAGTTCAATTTAGATAATTAAGTCTCCAGTTCACTTACCTACAGTTCACCTAACTACATACCCTTAAGCTTAGGGGACTCATGCCAACCCGTTCTCACTCCAAAACAGAGGAATACAGCAGCTTGTTCAGTGGCCTTAAGCTTCAAAGTAGATCAAATCAGTTTGAACTGATAGTACTGTTTGCTTAGAGATAGGCACATCATAGGCCTCTTTTGGCTTTCATAATGAAGCCAAATGTAGTAATATCATGACTCTATGGTGGGAATGAGTAAACACGTCAATTATCATACTATGATCAGTCCCATGATTTAAAGAGCGTAGGTTAACTTAACATCTATTATATAACATTGCGCCTCACTAGATGCTAGGAAACAAGTGCAGTAAAGGTGCCTGAGTGGAGTCAGTCTTTACTCATGCCCTTGTGGGGGAACATGCAGTATGACCGTCCAACCACTCCAACGATCCAAGACTCAGATCTTTTCTCACTCTTTCTACTACTGTTCTTGAGGGGCACCTCAAGAAGTGATGTGTCAGTGAGGTTGGTCACTTACGTTCAGTTCATCTAAAATGGGTTCAAGGTCAGTGTTCTGTGCAGGCCATTCTAGGTGTTTCACATCAGTCTGGGAAATTTCTCGATGGGAACCTTGATTTGTGCGCAAGGCGTTTAATGTCGAAGCACAAACTGCTGCCACAACGTTGGACGCCAACTGTTCTTTGAAATAACAGTGTATTGCATTGCATTAAGATTTCCTCTCACCAGAACTTAGGGTTATAGGCAAAACCATGGAAAACATCCCCAGGCCAAAAGTAGACAAAAGTATGTGCTCTCCTGGTCCACATATCTTCTAAATCCAGCAGCTCACTCCACCCTGACCAACTGTCTGGTTGCAAGCCAGCTCTCTCAAAGTAAACTGTGATAAATCTACTGCGATCACCATTGATCCTGAAGCTTTCACCTAAACCACACACCACCTCACCTTAGACAGCTCCCCTCCATCTCCTTCTGCACACATCAACAGCCTCGGCGTTGATAGGATAGAGCTAACACTATCAAGCGCTCACTTTTAAATAAAAAAAACCAACTCAATAATCCTCAATTAATTGCTGTTTTGCCACTGTTGTGAGACGTTTCTCTTCAGGGCTCTCTGCCTCTTGGGTAGGTTTAGGGGTTGAATGGTGATTTGGGTTCAAATAAATACATTTTCTGTCAGAAAAGGCTTTTAAGCTGAAGGGTCTGAAGGCTAACTTCCCCTGTGTGCCAGTAGTAGTTAATCATCTACGTCAACTCCACACAAAGACAATGTTAAGCATTTATCTAACAATTCTGTCAGGTGAACCACTTTTCTCTTTGTTATCTTTGTTATCTTTCTTATTGTGTGTCTGATATATGTGTATCGTCAGTCGTACAAAAAGCATGTGAGTCACTTGGAGAGATACGAAAACCTCACTGCACCTACTTTGAGGAGGAAGGCGACCTCAGATGAAGGCCCATCCAAGCAGCATAAACTGTAGGAAACCAAGCTAGAGTCCTACCTGGCCTGCCCGGATGATACATGGATGCCCTGAAATATTTCCCAGCAATCTGCAACTTGTCACTGAAGCTCGGCACACCTCTACCTTCCTCAGCTGCCTGCGAGAGGCTTTCTAGCACTGCAGGACTGATTTTCAGACCCAAAAGGGCACGCCTTAATTCAAAGAACTTTGAGAACCAACTTCTGCTGGGGCTAAATGAAAGATTTCAGGATTCCTGTAGAGATGAGTGAATATCAAAGAAAGACAACTTGATTAAACTAGCTCATGTTGTTCATGATGTGTTAAGTTCTGTTGCTGAAATGGAAAACTGATTTGCACACTGCTGTTAAGTAAGCCTGTCAACACTTGGCTAGTTTTTCTACATAAAGTGTTTAAAAGATACAAATTATGTTAAGAGTAATATGTTAAGAATAGAATTGAGAGTACCAAAGCTGTTACAAAGCTAAATTATCTAGGTGCTCATGCAGGACCTCTGGTCAATTCAGTCTTGATTATTCTGTCTGAAATTTAACAAGTTGTCCAGTGATGTACCAGAACTGTGCAGGTTGTTGAAAAAGAAAAAGCTATCTGATTTTGTGTGCCAAGAACTTTTCATTTTATTGGGTTATCAAAAGAGGTATTGTGTATCATTGACGGCAAAAAGAAATATTTTTCATTTTTTACTTCTATTGTTAATTTACTTTTTCTGTTTTATTTGATTTGTAGGCTTGAGGCAATTAGTGTATATTTTCTATTATACTTGATGTTCTGGGTAGTAGTCATTTGGATGGTGATGCCATTTAATGTTTCTGTTCTCTTTTGTACCTACAGCTTGACTCTGTGAAACGCAGGGTCTGGACTGACACACGGCCTCCGTTCTGTGGTGGGACTGCACAGGTGACACTCTGTAATGGTGTGTATACTTGGTCGTGACACTGCATGTATTTCATTGCAATAAATAATATATAAATAGAGGTTACGTGTGGAGTGCATGCGTGTGGTGGTAGATTCGCTCTTCTGTCTCCCACAGTCGTTTTATGGTTGTTGTGTATAGCTGACCAGCCCTTATTCTGAAGACAATTGATTGATTTTAAACATCCAATGAGACTGTTGTTTTGTTTATATTGCCTCATGCCTATATTTTTGTGGAATTTTACCTATACATTGTAATAATCCAACTTAACTTTTGCACAGGATATGCCTCTGGTAAATTGTTTCTGTTCGGGGAAGTCAGAGTGGGTCATATAGATAGATATCAAGGGTTTAAAAGGTTCCTCCTGCCCCTTAGCGGGAGGTGGCATTGTCAGGCACTTTTAAAGGTAGCCTTAGTACCAGGCACTACATATGCTTTTATTACTAAAACAGCTTTTTCAACTTTAAAAAAAAACAAAACAAAAAAAAAAAACATATTTTCCTTTCCCCGTTCTGCTGCAAAAACTCTCCTTGCCTTCATCTCATTGAGATTTGACCACTGCAAGAGCATTTTCTGTGGTTCATCCCTCAAAGTCTTCAATAAACTCCTGGGCATCCAGAACTCTGCTGCCTCCCTCTTCACTCACTCCCACTGTCATCACCACATCGCTCCCGTCCTGAAGAACCTCCACTGCCTTCTTATCCCGCAACAGATTGAATTCAACCTCGGAGCCCTCAACAAACGGGCCTCCTCCTGTGTTACAGACCCTGTCAGCTCCTGCACACACCTCCACAGCTTCGGTTCCTTTGACACCACCCTCTTGTCCCCTCTCTTTAGGATTGAACAGCAAACCTGACAGCGACCTCCCAATAGTCACTCCCTCTCCCCAAACACATTAGTTATGTGTTTGGTTGAGAACGAGCCGAGTTTGTAAGAGTCGGCTCATTTAAGTGAGTGATGGGAACCAGCTCCTGTTTGACAGTGTTTTTGTTTGTTTGAAATAAATCAATACAAGAATAAATAAAATAAATAAGTACAGTGATAAACATATTTTTTAAGTAAGTTCCAGATACATATGACTGGTAAAATTGAAGGTGCACTATGTAGTTTTGGGGAATATTTTTTTTAATCTGAGGAGAAAGAGTTTCATTGACTGATCTTTTAATACAGAAACTCTTCTTGTTTTCATGATTGAATAGACTGAATTAACAGTCCTCACCATTTCTGTCACCTTTTTAGCTTCAAACTGTGTTCAGGTTACCTTATTTTCCTTTGACAACTATTTCATTCAGTTATGGACAAAACAATTATTTGAGTTTGTATTATTACATCATTGATATTGTGAATATTAAAATTTGGAGTTTGAATCTCCTCTTTAAAACTAGATAGGGTCCCTTTAAGACCCACGGATTGTTAGATGTTTGGATTTTGCCCTGACGCAGTTCATTATAAATAAAACATTCAAAACACGCATTACTGTTTGATGTGTTTACATGATTTTAAGTTTCCATACCAATCATATGCAGAATTCCAGTATTCTGGAAATTATGAGGTTTAGTAGAATGACCTTGACTAATTTAATTGATATAGAGTGTGTTTACTCATTCCTTCTATAGGGTCATAATATTACTCAATTTGGCTTAATTATAAAGTCAAAGAGGTGCTAAATGAAAAGCTGTTTGGGACCTGAAAGAGGCGGTTCCTCATGCTGAGCTAAGCCAAATGATCTGGCTCGCTACAAAGAACCGGAATTCCCATCGCTAAAACACATGGCTGCTCGGATCTCGCTACGTTCAAGAGGCTTTGCTTTTTTTTAGAATAACCGATTTCTATTTCCTACAGTGCTCTGCAGTGCTGCCACTCCCACCACGCGCTGTGCGTAGGGCACCAGGTGTTGAGGGGGCACCAAATATAGCCTAATGAAAAATCATCATAGTCATAATAATTATAATGGTGAAATTATTTCAGTATAAATAGTAGGCACTTTTTAGGCATGTATTTATTTAATTGCTCAAGAAAGTACCCACCCCACCCCAATACACACACATACTCAACTTCCCTAGCTCCCTGCTGGTGCCCTCCCTTATCCCATTGGTCTGTGGGATTGCACCTGACGAAGTTTAACAGTAGGCAAAGTCAACATTTCTGGAAACGGCCTCGAAAAGACAGCAGGAGTCAGGAGCAGTGAAAAGAAAGTAGAGGAAACTGCGAGATGATGCCCTCGCGTCACTTGCAGTTGAGTCCATGTTTAATCATTCTCAAATACGTGAACTGTGCTGCTAATGTGATGGCTTGCCCAGCATACACCTCGGTAGATTTAGACCTAGATTTATCAAATACTTGATAAATAAGTAATAAAGGGGGAGAGCGCCTTGGCTGCGTGCATTCAGTTTCAAACGTTCACATTTTTTTTTTTTTTCGGTGTAAGAGTCTCTGTTTGAATATTTTGTCTCTTATACTGATCCTTTTTCTTCGTATATCTAAATTAATGCAGGGTCGGTGCTGAGATAGATACAAGGAGGAGCATGTGGCCAAGAGGAAGATACAGATGACAAGCAAACATCTACAAGAAGTTCATGGCACACTTCAACCCCAGCCGGCCAGCAGGTCTGTAGATTCCACAGCAGTACCAAGCCCTGATCAACCATTCCCAACCAGCAGTTTAGGGACAGATACACAGCAGAGAACCACCACCTCTGAAAGCACAGGTCCTGTCATGAGTCTCCTGCTGAGTCCATCAGCAGGTGACAATGTGGAGACCTGTGTGACTTGTCTTATTGGTATTGAGTTATACGTTCAGTAATAAAAAGTTAAACTGGCAAAAACAAACCTTTTTTTTTTTTTTTTTTCTTGGGTGGGGGGGTGCATCTTAAAGGAATTATGCTTAGGGCACCAAAAGTGGCTAGCAGCTGCTGCTCTTGTTCCTTATTATTTATTTAATATGTCATCAAATGTCTCTTTAAGTATACTGAAAAACACTCTCTGAATAAAATGTCTTATTCTTGTCAGATAAGGACAGCTGTCCACACACTTTCATAGGATGTGCAGTGGATTTGAACTTCATTGTTTTACCTGCTATACCAACATGAACTGAGTGAAGACGGACACAAAACCTGCTCGCAAGCGCACACGCATAAAGCAAATGGACGAAGTGAAGCAGTTTGATCAGTGAGCGCTGAGAGAACTTTTGCTGTCAACCACCTCTTTCAGCACACATCAAGGAGCCAAGTCGGTATTTGGGTTCATGAACTTATCGTGGCTTCACTTTGCGTTGGTCAGTTAGTTTTACAGGAGGGACATACAGTCAGATCAGAGAGCAATCATTTTGCTGTGGGATCACACTCTGATCCACCTGTGATATGGCTTAACATGTGTTGCTACTTAATTTACAACTCTGACTGGCATGTTGATAAAATTCTAAAACAAATCAACAAATGTAGAGATAATTACCAGATTTAAAGCGAGTTGGACTATACTGTTTGATTTGCAGTTTCTAATCGGCCGTGATTTTTTTTTCCCCCTACTACACAGATGCTGCTGGTTCAAAATGAACATTTTCAGTACATTCCCGAAATGCAACCAGTGCCTCAATACTCTGACAGTCATCCTGGCGTGTAGAAACATAGCAATTCTTATCCTGTTCTGCACACATTCCTCCTTAAATTAGTCAGAACTGTGCATCTTTTTGACAACATCATGCTTCTTTCTTTTTTGATTGGAAGCCAACTCTGCAGAATTTGGCAGCTGCTTCACTTCGTAAACTGAGGCACAAACCCAATTTGGCAGCTGAAAGTGTTAGTCTCTCGGAGTGAAAACCTTAGGTCCTCTGGTAGACAGAGTTTGAATGACAAGCGAAGGGAGGGTGGATGTCTGATGATAGAGTCTGTTATTATGTCTCCTCCCTTTTTTACCTTCCCCTTTCATATCTTAAGCCCGGGTGTGTGCCTGCCATACTGCCTCAGGATAGCACAGCACGCAGCGGGCGTCTAAGGGTGGGGGGGGGGAGTGTAGGTGAAGAGGCGTGAGTGTTTGTGGGGTTTTTTTGCGTGTTTGTGTGCTGTTCTGTATATTATTGGGCTGGGCTGTTGAGAGGGATGCTGGGGAAGAGGGATGCTTGGAGGATGGGGAAAGTGTGTATGTGTGCATGTTGGTGGTGGGGGGGGGGGTTATCTAGTCGCCTCAGCAGCCTCTCACTGAGCATCTTAGCTTGATAAACAGAGAGATTGGGAGAAGGTAGCAAATGCCTTGAGGAGAGAAATGCAGTGGAATCAAAGCTCTCTCGCAGTGTGTTTTCTCTTTCTCACACACGCATATTCACAAACGCAAACAAAAATACATACGCACAGGGGGAGATACACACACACACACACAAACACAATTGAGGAGACCTAGAAGTACACGCACCGACATGCACACAGGGGTTCTTTATCTGTGAGTGCCACCTGGCTGGCAAAGGTTTAGTAGAACCTGGCAGACGGCCCAACTGGATGATCTGTAGGGCAGAGAGAGAGAGACATAGACAGAGAGACAAGAACGACGCTGGGGCCAGCCGAGATAGAACCCAAAAAACGGCAGAGACACTTGACTTTTTGATATTCTTTAACGAACGCGATGCCGAGGCATAAAACAGATAAGAAAGGCCGAGCAGGGACAAGAAGGGAGATGGAGGAGTTTAGGAGAGGAGGAGCTCAGCTGAGAGCCAGGAAAGATCAATGACCCAATGAAGGGAGAGGGTCAAAGATGAAAGAGAGATGCGATGGGAAAAAAAAAAGTGAGACAGAGCAGAGTGAGTGTGGCAAAGATGCGAGCAGAAAAGATGAAAAGGCTGGCTGCGGGAAGGAAGTGACAGAACGATGCTCTCTGGAGATGAGGAGAACACATAGCGGGAGATAAAGTGTGTGTAGTGTGGCAGCTGTCGCTTACAGAATCAAGGAGGCTGACAACATGGAGAAGGGGGAAGTGAATGATGGGGGCATCTGACCATTATAGATTAAAGACCGGCGGGAATTCCTGTGCATCCTTCACACAATGATTGCTGCCATCAGCACAGTCTGTCAGGAACGTATTTAATAGCAAATGTAGACACTGTTTTCACAAGAGGCACTGAGACCAGCCTGCAAAAACCGGATCGTTAGCAAGAGAATTTAGCCTTTAATTAGTCGCCTGTTTAATTAAACAATTAATTTTTTGGGGGAAAAGCAATATAGAATTAGCTGAACACTAGCTACACGCTTGTTAAATGTAAGCTTTGTTGCTAATGAAAATGCCTATCCATTAATTTTCTTACTTCATGGGGGAGGGTTGGAGCCTATTAGATCCTATAGCAAGAACTCGGTACAGAGGCACAGAAACACAGCACCAGTCCATTCAATGAATAACACTAACACTAAGACATACTGTACCTGTAGATGGACAGACTAAGACTGTGGAAGATAGAGGACACACACACACAGACACACACACACACACACACACACACACACACACACACACACACACACACACACACACAAAAGGTGTCCTTCACCTTGACCAAACAAACTTCCCCACTGAGTCCTGAGCTGGCGGAAAATGGAAAAAAAAAAAAAAAAATAAGAGTGAAATAACCACTTATCCTGCCCTTGAATATGAAGAACTAAAAATATCAGTCATGGGTAGTTATGACTGGGTAGGAGTTTTCTTGTCTAACTTAAGTGCAAAACTGTAGCAACCACAATGTTTCATGTAAAAGATGTCCATAGTGACAAATACACAGTAAGGTATGAGAGTAATGAAATGAACACATGATTAACAGATCAACATCATTTGAAACGGAGATTGGTGCGTTTGTTCCTGTGGGTGAAAAGGGAACATGGGCAGAGCTCAGCTTGTGCTGCTGTTCACGGTATATATTTCTAGAAGTGGACAGCAGCCTCTCTGCTGCAGCCTTGGTACCAGAGAAGAGCCATTGTGATCCAAAACGCTGTATGCCCACACATTGTTTGAAATGAAACACTTATCAAATCCAAATTTAACCTAAATGTTTACCTCTTTTCGAGACATCCCACAAGGTCACGCTGTGCTCTTGCGCCGCTGGACTCTGCCTTTTCCTGCTCTTTATACCGCTGCACTACAGTGGTACGTAGGCGTAAAACTTAGCATAGGGCCACGGAACAGGCTATTAACTTTTTGCATTCAGAATCGTAGCAGAGGAGTTAATTATGTATGTTCATGTGAATTGATTTTCCCCCTACAGTTCAAGGGATACACAGGAAATGATGCAGATGATTGTGCACACTTTATTTATTGACAACGTTTGATCAATACTGCAGTATTACCATCTTGAATGCTGAGTGCTGTATGGTCCTCTTGCTCGGGACAGCATGATGTGACAGCACAGATAAGGATTATATTTTTAAGAAGTACACACATCTTGGAGCTATTTGGACATATTGTGCAGAAAGGTGGCTGTGTTTATACATGGTTAAAGTACAGGTGTGGGTGTCTGTTAAGCGAATGGAAAAGTAACTCAGTATGGATCTCCACAATTGCTTAATTTTTCCTGGAACAATAAAGGTTTCAGAAATGTTCCGCCCGGTAGCTGGACTACGGTCCGGTGAGCACGTGAAAGGTTGAGCTCTGAGCTGACTCATTCGGCTCCAGCATTACCCAGAGCGCTAATATAGGCTACCAACAGTTGCAGAAAAAACACTGCTGCGTGATGAAGAAAAGGCTTATTGCTGTTTTTGCAGCTGCAGAGAGTAGTTTGCTTTCCCCTCGTGTGCTCTATTGGCTGGGTAAACCCCTCCTCCTCTCGCAGTGCAATCACTCTCCCTGAAACTGCCTCCTTTTTTTTCTTTTTCCATCTCCATCAAACCCAAACCCTCCACACGCCACTTTCCCCTGCCTCTCTTCAGCCTTTGCTCTTTCTCTCTCTATACCTGTCAGTTCTCCCTTTTCTCTCCTCTACTCACCCACGCCTCCTCTGTCCCTATTCATATTTAGCCTCCCTTATTCGCTCGTTGTCTGTTTGATTTACAATTCAAAGAAGCTGGTATTGGCGAGAAGTAATTATTCGCAGGTAGGAAAACTTCAAACATAAACAGATTAGGCTGGCAACCGGTAAAGCGCGACAATAGCCAGTGTTTTGATAAAACCATATCAATCAGTAGTACAGACAAAATAATAGATAACATACTTGAAAATGTTGGATTTACAAAATATAATCATTTAAAGTACATGTGCTGCTTCCTTCCTACTACTTCACTACTGCCGTGGCTTGGTGTTTCTTCTTTGCTTAAATAAAAGCGAGGTCAAAACCAGGCCACACAGGTCACTTAGTAAAGCCACTCATATCCGTGTAATTAAAGCACTGCCTCATTAGCTTCATCTCTAATTAACTGGCAGATGGAGAGAACATTTAAAAAAGCGAAATTTCAGTTAGATCCATGCTGTCACCTGGACGGAAGTACACGGGTGTACTGCACGTAGAACAGAGCTAAAAGGACACATTAGTCTAGAGACGGAAAAGGGGTTGTAGGGATGTAGGTGCAACTACTTTATGTCAATTAGTATCAGCCACATCTTGTCAAGAACAAAGTGTTCTATTCTGTTCTTTTCGTACTCACTGAAGTTCCTTGTGATGTGCTTGTTTGTGTATTTTGGGCGCGGGGTGGTCAGCTCACGCAGAGACACCTGAAAGTGTGTGAGATTTTTCCACATGACCTGAGCTACGATGGCATGCGGTTTAATGCATTTTGGCATGTGATTTCTGTAAACCCAACAAGCAGGTGGGTATCTGCGCTGTGAAATGATGGAGTGACTATACAGCTGAATTACGGGGGTGCGTTGTGTAGGTGTGGTGCTGTCCGCAGCACTGAAATGCAACAGAGTGATGTTGATAGACAGACAGAACATGGCGCTTCAGTTCAGTTTTTCGTGAGTAAATGGAACTTCTCGGCCCTCACACGAGTTCCAGTGTAGCAATCCGTAGTAAGGAGGGAAACGACAGGGATGTGAAGGCACCGTCAAGGAGAGGAGCGAGACCAACAGCTGCTGATTTTGAGTGATTATTGTAAATGATCTGATTGGTTCTAACTAGGGGTGGGAATCGAGAACCGGTTCCAATGGACCTAATCCGTCGGAATTGTACGCCTCCAACGTTATCAATTCTCCTTCGCGATCCTCTCATTTCCCTGCCTGCACGAGGTTTTCCGGTTTTCCTGAAATTTTGCGCTGCGGTACATTTGCGTCACGCTCTCTGCGGTCTTAAGCCAGGCTGCATCGCCCGCGTACGAGTGCTAAGTTAGCACTTGAACGCAGGCAGTCGAATTCATTTATTTAGACTATATTTTTGTTTTTTCTACACCATATCTTGTCAAGGTGTTGTTCAGTATGTTTGAGTTGAATATGTTCATGATCACAGTCTTGTGCAGATATAATTTTGGGCAAAAATAAAACGGTTGCTTTTGGTGCAGAAGACTGTGTAGAACTCCTTTTTTGCCACTCAATTAACTACTCAGGAATCGATATGAGAATTGATAAGGAACTGGACTGATAAGCAGAATGGACAGTGGCATTTATATTGGTAAAAATGTATCAATTCCCACCCCTAATTCTACCAGCTAGCACCCAGGCCATTCTTCTTCAGGCACTGTAGAGTATTGATGCATTCCCGTGACTCTCCCCATAACCCACAGGAGCAGCAGCCTCTCTGTGCTCCGGGACCTCCTGATTTACAATTGAAACAGGAACAGACCAGACAAGTTTCTCTTTCCCTGAATGTTTTATGATACAAGTTCACCTATTGATCTTTGGATCCTGTTTGAGCAAACATGCCATGTCAAACACTTTAAAACTTAAAAAAAAAAAAAAAAAAAAAAGATACAGGGTTTGAACTTCTACCACTGGTGGGACAATTATTGAAAGTCAAGAGATCCAGTGCACCATTATCACCACACTGTTATACTGCAGGAGTGGCATAAACCAACTCATACAGCACACAGTCAGCCACCCCTCTTTAAAACAGGAGGCAGCCAGATCAATGTGTTGCTAGACTGTCTGTGCACTTCACACCATTTTGGTATTGTTGTGGTTTCACAAATAGGTGTCTGACTTTTGCAGCTCCACGATGTGATCAGTCCCCAGCATATGTGAGTGAAAATGAGAGCGTGTGAAAAATGATTACGCCGCATTGGTGAATGGGGTGAGCGAAACACACTTACAAAATGCATTTCCTCAGCCCAACTAACCTCACTATCATGAGGAGGGAGGGCAAAAGGTATATAATAATAGTGTCAGGGTTGCAATCGTTTAATAAAGTTGCTATCCTAGATCTTGAATGAACGAATAGCCCTAGCTCTAAAAACAAGGTTGACTGCCCTGTTGCCATTGAAAACGGCAGTTCCGATGAATCCCCGAAGACCTAGAAAAATGTTGTATTCATTTTGATTTTTTCATAATCTATTCTAACATCAAGTGCCACACATCATGAGATAATTAAAATCTGCTATGCATTAGTGTTTGGAGCATTTGCATAGGATTAGTAGCTCAAAAAATGATTAAACATTTTACTACAGATGCACCCATAATTCACAAAATAACATCTCCATCCGTGAGATGTATCTTCTCTCTCTCACTGATCGTGTCACTTCAGTTTGAGGAGCAGCATTCTCCAGTCAATCTATCATTCATATCCAATCTATCATTTAAGCTTATATGTGATATTTTGTTTAACCACAGCCCCCAGCTTTCAAGTGATTTGTAAAAAGTATGGTGTGCCAAATTGAGTAAATGATCAAACCAAATATCCAATATTAATTAAACTGTAAATGTTTCTCAATTCAAACATCATACGATGACAACGGTGCTGGTTGATAATGAAATGTCTGCTTTCTGAATGTTGTTTTGCAGATTAAAAGAGAAAAAGAAGAAAAAATACCACATATGATAAGAAATGTGTTAACTTCTCAGAAGCAAATATCAGGTGTTTTTCTAACCAGGAACTGGATCCAAAATGGAGCAAGCTATTGTATTGTATTGCAGCAGCTAATCATCATATGACCAGCAGAGAAACAATGGATATTGTATTTTCTGAGTGTGATAACCTTTTGCGTTAACCTTTGTAAATATCCAAATCCAGTTACACGCTGCATGACAAATAAACTGTGCCATTTAGTGAGCCATGTCAACAGATGTATTTCCAGCCCTTTTTTTTTTTGCATTCCAAAGAAAGTCTTTTATCGACTGTCTTGTGTGAAATTGAGACTTTATTTATTCCAAAGTTGTCGCTTTGATTTACATTTCTTGTGACTCGGTACATCACAGTTTGTTTGGGAGAGGACATCAATTTTTACAGCTGCACGGTATGTGTGTCGTTCAGAAACAAACACACGCAGGGACAGAAAGGCAGACATGGGAGAGAGAGGGAGAAAAGTGTTTGCCCGTAGCGGGATGCCGGGGTTGGGGGTAGAGAGGTGTGGATAAACTATTTGTTAACAGCAAGCAAACGCCAGGTAAAAACGAGGCTGATAGAGGCCGTAATCAAAGTCCATGTTTGTGTGCGTGCGTGTAAGCATGGGCGAGTAATTACATGACGATATTTCTCTTTGACATGGAGATTTGCCGTGGACCCGGTGAGAGCAAAACAACAAACTCCGGACAAACAGCGGAATGGTAATGACTGCAGCACGCTCACAAACAAACACGGTGAGGACATAGTAAGACTGATAAAAGACTCACAAAACGTCCTGGTGGATATGTGGGGGTAAATGTGCCCTGAATTTACAAAGAAGCCGAGCTTCCTGTCTTCTAAATCGCACCCACAACAACGATTCAAAACTCTCTGCACATACTGTTTGAATTTCTTGAAACAACAGTCACGTATGTGTGAAATGAAGCTCGGCGGAGCAATGGATGTATAAACACACATATGATTGAACAGTTAGCTCGCCGGGACTTTTTAAGATTCATCACGGTGTTTACGTTTCACATCCATACCAGACTTCCCTGACTGGTGACTATCTGAAGAGGCTGGCAGTTACTTCAATATAGCATATATCATGAACTCTCAATTTAAAGCCCCCTTTCAAGAGGGGGCAATTGGGACACAGATGGAATATCAAGTTTCCCATGGCTATACTAACGTTCATTCCTATAATCCATTACTAACAGTACAAAAGAGAAGAAGGAAGAATCTCAATTTATGTGGGAGAAACTATATGAGACGTTATTAGAATCGATCAGTTAGGCTCGCTGGAATGAAACACTTATGAATTCCCAGCATGCACTGGATGAGAGGATGGCTGCGTTAGAGAACTAAGCCTCTGAACAAGTTGTGCATCAACAAAAAAGACAAACAACAAACTCGGGACAAAGACTGATGACACCTCACAAAGATATAATATCAGGGTGGTGGGGGTAGTACCCAGACCGCTCGGCGGGAATAACTCCTGTGATTGTTGACAGGGAATCGAATGCCTCTGCCTAACCCTAACTTCTCCAACCAATAATAACTTCAACCACCATTAGTTTTTTTCACATTAATAGCAGGGCAATATGGTTGCCAAGGGAAAGACTGCTGCTTCAGTTTTTGTATGTGAGAATCCATTAGATACTGTGGCGATGTCGTGACATTATCGAGCCGAGCTGGTGGTGACAGAAGCAGTTAGCCAAAACATGATCTTTCCCTCACCAGGTGGCGCAGCACTGTCACGACATAAAACTGAGAACTGAACCTAAAGAAAACACAACACAATTTCAACAGTGTTTGCCAAAATGTACATTGTCATTATTTACCCTGGCAGTTAGGTTGGAAACAAGGGCACAATGGATATTATGTATGTTTCTACAGTTCTCACTTCAATGGTCCAAATCTGTTGCTCTTACATTTCGTAACAACGACATAAAAAAAAAAAGAAAGTGTTTTCTTTCACTACAGCTCCTTTACTGCTCTTTTGTTTGTCGTTCAGCTACTGTAAATATAACAACTCAGCAGATGCAGATGTTTCTCATTAAAATCCCACCATAGTGAATGAGACATTATGCCCTTCACATGAGAATGAAGGATTCTACAATGAAAAAAGGGTGCAGGGATGTTTTATTGAAAAATATTCTAAAACCGAACATGAAAGTCGAACCTGAATTTGGGAGAAATATATATCTGAAAACTCACAGATTGGTACATCGTGATTTAAACGCCTAGTGTGTGAAATTTAGTGGCACTAAGTTTCCCCTACGGTGGACGTTCAAAATGCAATAACGAACCAAAACAAAAACAAAAGGCCCTCTCTGAAGCCAGGGTTTGGTTTATCTATTCTGAAATATGGCGCAACTGTGGTTCTACAGTTATAAAATGCACATTCTAGATAACAAACAAAAAAAGAAACAACAACAACAACAACAGATAAACAATTCTTTGTTTCAGATAGATATTCCTAAATCCAACCTTTAGGTGCTTTGGAATTGTATCTCACATCAAGCTTAATTCATCAAGGTAGGCGGAAGCCCCTGTGGAGAAAGTAAGACGGTAATATCTTACAAACGGAAGACATCTTACAATATTCATCTCTTAGACCTAAAGGCAGATATGGATGTATGCAGATTAGCAACAAAATGCCAGCTTCAATGAAAGCTGATGCTCCGAAAATCCAAATCAAAAATAAGAGCAACAAAACGAGAAATCCAAAAGCTAAGAGGGAAATAAAGTACAAAGTGGAAAAAACTAAGTACAAACCAGAAATAACATTCAGGATGCAAATGAAGGTAAAGAGGATGAAACACAGGAAACACATGGGCAACATGGTGACCCAGCGAGGAGTGAGAGGATACCTCTGGCTTTAATGATAATCATACTATATTTAACTTCTCTGGCGCGTTTTAATATACTCAAGGACGCTTCACAAACAAACCAACAAAATGAAAACAACTCTTATACACAAGGGGCGAGTTGCTACCAAGACACAGGTGCACACAGAAAAGAGTGCTGAAAAAAGGTCAAGCGAGGAAGTGGAAAGTGAAACATGACACCTGAGGAGAGAACTACAAAATAAACCCAGAAACAACTAAACCAAACGCTGAAACCATGACAACGACACTAATTTCTGCTGATTGGATGGATATATAGTCTGTCTTTTTAGAAAGAGCGAAACAAGCCATTTTCCCAGATCCCACTGCTGTCATCCACTCCAGACTCAAGGTTAACTCTGGTAATGTCTGTTTATCTTGCGCTTTTGAGACGGCAGCTTATGAGCGGTAGACTCCCTGGTTAACACACCAGTCTCGTCAGCCGCCTTCTGTTGCGGCTTCTCTTAAGGTCACTCATCCTCCTGCATTGTTCTCTGCTGCCACACGCTGAGTGTTCCTTGGCTACGCAGAGTGGACAGAGTGTGATTAACAGGAAATTCATCGCGTTTCCCCCCCCTTCTTGTTGTCCATCAGACCACCAGAGCCACTAAAAAAAATCTCTGTCAGAATGTTGGTTTGGCTGTAAGACACCTGCTATGAGCTGAACTTCAATGCTTTTTAACTTTTTTTCTCACTAGAAAAACGACATACTCTCTCTCTTTTGGTAATTTGATTTCCAATTTGTCGTTTTTTTTTTTTAAATTTGCCTTTGTGTTTTTCTCTGTTGTTGTGTTGCTCTGTTGCCATTCTGATTTGCTTTTTACAGCCATGGTACATAGTGCAGTACACTAAATGTTTTGCGGCAGTGTTTTTGTTGCAAAAACAAATCTGCATCTTGATTATTAACATTATTGCATTAGTGGTTATTTTGAAATTATAATAATCAGGATGACGTTTGGGAGGATCAAACACAAATTGAGAAATTGCACTGCTTCTTGCAAAAATAAATGCAGGAAAAAAAAAAAGAAATATGTCTCTTCCGTAAACCTGTGTGAACTAAAGGAGCTCGCTCTCTATTCTATCGTTTCACAAAAGTACTGAAACTGGGAGCGCTGCTCTTCCAACATATTTAACAAAACTTTTAGCAGTTAACATGTCATTGTCTTTTCATTATTTTTTTTTTCATGTATTCCATCACCATAAAAATCCTGTCAGTGCTATGTGCTTGGTGTCGTTAAACGGGAACCAGTTGGTGAGGATAGTCAAATTGCCATTACAAATCACAGTGTGAGCGTGAGAGACAGCCCAGCTAGACTCGCAGGCCGCTGACTTCCTAAAACGTCAAGTTCAACACTTTGAAATAAATGCAGAAAGCAAGCTTTTGAAAGAATGCGGCTGGAAATGCTTTCTGATTTATTTAGCTTCTTACTGTGACAGTTTGCTTTCTGGAGGAGCAGTTGTTGGATTGTGGCCGCACAGTGGCAACAGATGAATCTTCCAATAAGAAGTGAGATGTCACAAGCATCACAGGCTTGCTTACAGTGATGATCTGTTACCATGATTGATGCATTAAAGATTAAACACGCCTGAGCATATAAATTAGTACTTGTTCTTTAGACATGCATGTTGCAAATGTGCCATTACTGCTACTTGAGAAGAACTCAGATGAGAGAATTGGATCAGAGAATTATTCCATCAGTTTGCTTTTGTACTCACTTTGTAGCGCAGCATAGCAAACTTCGGTATGTGATTGATTATAGATTAATCCTGTACTCTCTGGAGACATCTGTCATTAAGTAATACAATATGTTTTATATATTTGTATATTAAAAATTAATGAATATTGAAAATGTTACTGACATGGGCAGTTATGAGAAAGTAGGGACAAGGGTAGTGATCCAGACTCCAGCAAAGAAACATGCTTCGCAAATGAATTTTTCACTGGAAATTCACATTTATTAGAGGTGATATTACAAAAGAATGGCGTGACCGGGAATGGATACACCACATTTCTTCAGTAAATAGCCAACACTGATGAAGCCAAAAGCTGCGGGTACAGGAGTGAGTCTGTTGTGTCAGATTGTCCATGAACAAGTGAAAGCAATCTGCACTAAACAGGTTGGACAGAGGAGCAGCTGCAGTGTGACATTTCTAACAATGACTCTTTTAATATCACAACAATGAAGAATTTCAGCTCTCATTGAGGGACAAAATCTCCTGACCCTGACGTTTGCACCTCTGACTTTTCCTGCGCTGCCCAATAGGAGCAGCTTCTCTACAGCACAGTCACACAGAGGGCGAAGAGCTGACATGCAGCCGTCTTTATAAAAAGATGTGTCTGCGTTAAATGCGTTACATCGCAGAACGCGGCCACTCACCATGAGTAAAATCCCCTCTCTCAGTTGGAAAAGGTGGAGCACCTATGAAACATGAATGTATTTCATTTAAACTTGCATTAGACAACTTTTTTGCTCCAACTTATCATTATAAAATAAATACTAATTACACAGTGTAATGGCTGCAGAATAATGGCACCATTTCTGTATAAACTGGCTCCCTATGAACTTTACCTTAACTGTGCTATCTGGTCTGTCACTTGGGTCGATATTCCCTGGGAAAAAAAATGGTCGAATTATGGCTCAGAAAGGAAGCACTAACCCAATGCAATGGTGTGAGCGGACGGGCATCCACTCGATGGAGAGGGCCTGTCTTGTGTCAAAAGCCACATTCACACTAGTCTCTTTCAAGGCGGTTAAATGGCAGTGAATATGTGACGTGATTTAGAGCCAAAAACTTCAACTCACCATGTCTTTGTTGCCTTCCACTATTGTGTTGTTGTAGCTACTGTCTCTGTTGAAAAAAAAATACAGAGACCGAGACTTACGCGAACTTTCCCCCAGAAAACAGCATCAGATACATGTTTAGATTTACTGGTGGAAACCTGGGGAAACAGGTTTCAAAAACACACGCTATCTATTTAACGCTCATGTGTCCTTGAAAAGAGTTTATCCTTGATCTAAGACTTCTTCTGCAATTTAAGCCTACCTGAGGTGAGACCATACACAGTCAAACCTGAAACAGATTTAATCAAAACACGTGTAGGATGGCTCTTCCTGATCCAAAAATACAACTAAAGTTTTAAATCCAAATGAACTGGCTATTCGGGGGAACCGAGCTAATACCTTGTCTTCCTCTGGCAAGGTGGTTAGCACAGAGTTAAACGTGCTAAATCAAATGAGTGAATCAAATAAACAACCACAAACTCAGATACAGTCACTCAGAACTGTAGACCATGATCTGTCTGTCATCACACGTGATTGGTAGCGCACGTATACACACGTAAGACCGCACAATCAGCGTGTGGAGAGCATGACCAAACAGTGTGAAGAAAAAAATGAAAGTTAGAGAAGGAGAGACTGAGAAAAGGTATGGCAGAGGGAGTGCATTAAAAGAAAAAAAAAAAGAAGAAAAAAAAGCCTGAGAGGAAAGTGCTGCTAAATGCTGTAAAATTACAGATAACTTCAAGCAAGGTAAGAAATAACACACCAGCAGGGCCATCTTCAGCACGCATTATCACAACCATAGCAAATTACTTCCTTTCCCGAATTAATTCTATAATTTAAATGCAATCTAGAACAAACACACGTTTGCATAGAAATAATGTGGAACATGTAGTATAGTAGTATCTGTTACTGCTTCTCTACTACTCTTACTGTATCTGCTAGGGCTTCAAATGGCTGGGACAGGACAGTCACTCCGAAAGTGCACAAAAATGATATATATGGATATCAATTCCTGTTGGCTTAATTATAGAGGTGCAATTGATTAACTCTGAATTGACTAAAACTGAAGGCTTCATTTCATATTTTTGTTGTTTTTTGTTTTTTGTTTTTTTAATTAAAGGAAACATACAAACAATCGACAATGGCGTGCAGTATACTTGGCCTGTGAACAAAGTGAGAGTGGGGATTAACCTGGATTGATGGTAGTTTCCTGTCTGAATTTTAATCCTAGTCTGCCTCTGAATCTTGATAATTTAGTGTGACTTGGAAGGATACGCTTCCTCCTTCCTTATGATCATCCAATCTTTGCAAATGCATTTCAGGATCGAACGACTGCTCAGCTATTGTTGGCTCTTTTTCTGATTATATTATTTTGCTGCCTGTTGTTGCCTGTAAACCACTAACCCAGCAGCCGTGCTTTACTCAAAGCGACACGTCCTCTGGATTCTAAAAACACTGGGCAATTATGCAGAATTCTGTTTCATGAATCAACAGGAAAGGTCCCCCACCCCTGCATTTGCTCCCCTCTTTTTTTACAGGATACACATTAACTGGGTCAAAAATGTGGCAAGACCCAAACCCAGCTGTCACCATCAGCCATCGTTAATAAATAGTAACTGTGTTTCAATCCAAGGGAGCCGAGGAGCTCCAGCTCCAGTTAGGTCCAGTCTCAAAGTTGCGATCCTTACATAGTTTTAAAGTAAACAATTTGTGGCCCTCTCACACTCCATTTCTCTTGTCAATCTCCTAAACCTGCTCTCCTTTAGCACCAAATTTGTTGTACGACAAGGCTGTTCTGTTGATCCTCCAAATTAAATAACTGATAGATCACAGCAGCATACAAATCAGTTGTTAGCTCTCCCGCTGTGAGTGGAGATGGCGCAGCTTAAAGATAAATTCCCATGAAAAGGGCGAAGAGGAGCTAGCACTGCTTTGACTCGTTTCTCTCTCTGTTTCTCAATTGAAGAAATGCTTTCGAGACTCACATGACAAAATGAAAGACATTATTTATAAAAGAGATGAAATGTGCAGAATGCATGGCATATGCCATGGTCTGAAGTTGTCTGAACATATTTTTGGCTGAAGGTTTTAAGCAGTGTTCTTAAATGTAGGATGAGATTAGGACAAAACCATTATGGTACAGGGGGGTGTGTCACACCTCTTAACAAGCTCTTCGTCTTCTGCTATGATCAACTGACAGACTTGCTGTGGAGCAGTAGACCGACCAGGCAAGTTACCGTGAGAGAAAAAAATGTGTGGGACTTGTCGTGTCATAAGTGTACTACACAGAAAGACCAGTGTTTCCCAAACATATATTTTACCTGGGCGGTACACCCAGATATATTAATTGCCACCCATGTATATTTGGGGGTCCGTTCTAATATTTCATACTTTTATTCATAATGTTTAACCATCCGAGAGATGGCCGCCATCTGTGATCAGTTGTACAATCTGCCATCGCTTTTCATCTCCTGTCTACATCACATGCTCTGCAGACGGAGAGAGACAATCTCCGTTATCATCCCTCCTTTGACCACGATTGTGATGTGACCTCTTGTTTTGTACAAACTTGTAAATGCGCGTGGTTGTCAAAACTTTGTTTGGTGCATGCTGGTCTTGATCGGCTATATAATTAACGCAGCTCACGTGCTGAATTGCAGGTGAAAAAATTCTAAACACGTGGTGTTTTTGGCTTACTTTATCAATATAACGCTGATGGAGAAAGTCGATAATGTTGCTGGTAGAGACAAAACAGTAATGAGAGGCAAGCCAGCGTGCAGTATTAACGTGGATGATTAAAGCAACACTGTAAGGTTGCTGTAGGCAAACTCTTCTACATTTACATTGAGGGCATTTAGCAGATGCTTTTGTCCAAAGCGACTTACAGTAATTCATACGTACATTCATACACTGATGGTGGTAGCTGCCATGCAGGGAGCAGACCAGCACATCAGGAGCAGTGTGGGGTTCAGTATCTTGCCCAAGGACCTTTCGACATGCAGACCAGGGAAATCGAGCCAGTGACCATCTGATAACAAGACGCTTGCTCATACCTGATAGATTTTTTAATCTTATTTTCAGGTCGTGAAATATCAATACTTGGTTAGTTATAACTAACACTGTAAAATGAATAATGGTTTGGATAAAATGAACTTGAAATATATTAAAATATACCATTTCTACATGTGATTGGATGAATGCAACACTGTATAATCTGTCGCTGGTCCTTTCTTTTGATTTCCATGCTGGGGACTCTCCTGGAAACAGTGTGAAATGTACAACTACTCCTGACACCTAAAAACACAATGTCCAAAGAGGTCATATGTCGGGTCATGAAGCTTATAGCTCATATTAGCGAGAAATTACATCACAGCATTAACTGTTTGGGGTGTGTAAATGCTGCCTGAGAAACAAATGATCCAGCAGTCAAAACTGCTTTGCGGGTGGGACATACACCATTGCTGATCTATCTGCCGTGAGTCAGTCTCCTTGACTGAGGCCCCTACCCAAGAAGTAGCATCAGGTGATCTAATGTAATGCACTGTTACCTTGTTTGATCATTTTTAGAAACAAATCGTGTACCCAACTCAAACAAAATATATAACAACGGTCTAGTGGATTTGATACATTATTAATGCAGAATTTCTACATATTATATCTTTACAGAAAGATGACTGAAACAAAACAACAATAAAATGCTTATGGAGACACACATCCATCTTACCTGTAATTGAAAACATTACTATATATTTTCAATTTTCAATATGATTTTAAACTCCCCTAAAGTAGACCGTACCATTTCTTCACCCTATGTTAGGTGAACATCTCATCTGCCTGCATCGGCTGTGGGCCCGCATTCAATCGATGTCAATGTCTCACCAGGTGTAAGACATAGAGATATGTCTATATACATACATAAGTATAGACAGTGGTGAGTACTCAGATCCTTTACTAAGTCAAAGTATCAATACGACAATGGAAAATACTCAATGACATGTTAAAATCCTGCATTTATTAAATACAAATATAAAAGTAGTACTACAATATTTACCTAAAAGTACTAATTTTGCAGTAAATTGTGCTGTGGCTGATATATGAAATACATTTAACAGACAACATATTGAATACTGAGGACTCAATGCATGCAGCATTTTATTGTTGTAGGTGCTTAAGATGGAGTAATGACAAAGACTAATACATAATGATTTTTTTTGTTGGTTTAACCTTTAATATAGTGGTGTCATTTCTAAGATTGTCTAAGTATTATAAAGCTATCAAATAAATGTAGTTGAGTAGAAAGTACAGTATTTCCCTCTGAAATGTAGTTCAGTATAAAATGCATCGCAAGTACACTATATTACCAAAAGTATTCGCTCACCCATTCAAATGATCAGAATCAGGTGTTCTAATCACTTGGCCTGGCCCCAGGCGTATAAATTCAAGCACTCAGGCATGCAGACTGTGAAACAAGACATTTGTGAAAGAATGGGCCGCTCTCAGGAGCTCAGTGAATTCCAGCGTGGAACTGTCATAGGATGCCACTTGTGCAACAAATCCAGTCGTGAAATTTCCTCGCTCCTAAATATTCCACAGTCAACTGTCAGCTCTATTATAACAAAATGGAAGCGTTTGGGAACAACAGCAACTCAGCCACGAAGTGGTAGGCCACGTAAAGTGACGGAGAGGGGTCAGCGGATGCTGAAGCGCATAGTGCAAAGAGGTCGCCGACTTTCTGCACAGTCAATTGCTAGAGAGCTACAAACTTCATGTGACCTTCAGATTAGCCCAAGTACAGTACGCAGAGAGCTTCATGGAATGGGTTTCCATGGCCGAGCAGCTGCAGCCAAGCCACACATCACCAAGTGCAATGCAAGGCGTCGGATGCAATGGTGTAAAGCACGCCGTCACTGGCCTCTAGAGCAGTGGAGACGCGTTCTCTGGAGTGATGAATCATGCTTTTCCATCTGGCAATCTGATGGACGAGTCTGGGTTTGGAGGTTGCCAGGAGAACGGTACATTTCAGATTGCATTTTGCCAACTGTGAAATTTGGTGGAGGAGGAATTATGGTATGGGGTTGTTTTTCAGGAGCTGGGCTTGGCCCCTTAGTTCCAGTGAAAGGAACATTGAATGCTTCAGGATACCAAAACATTTTGGACAATTCCATGCTCCCAACCTTGTGGGAACAGTTTGGAGCGGGCCCCTTCCTCTTCCAACATGACTGTGCACCAGTGCACAAAGCAAGGTCCATAAAGACGTGGATGACAGAGTCTGGTGTGGATGAACTTGACTGGCCTGCACAGAGTCCTGACCTGAACCCGATAGAACACCTTTGGGATGAATTAGAGCGGAGACTGAGAGCCAGGCCTTCTCGACCAACATCAGTGTGTGACCTCACCAATGCGCTTTTGGAAGAATGGTCAAAAATTCCTATAAACACTCTCCTCAACCTTGTGGACAGTCTTCCCAGAAGAGTTGAAGCTGTAATAGCTGCAAAAGGTGGACCGACATCATATTGAATTCTATGAGTTAGGAATGGGATGGCACTTCAGTTCATAGAATGAGTAAAGGCAGGTGAGCGAATACTTTTGGTAATATAGTGTACCTTAAAATTGTATTTAAGTATTGCATATAGAGTTCATTGTTTCATTTTAATAATCTTTTGTGGTGGCTGAATTAGTTACTTTTGCCTTTTTTTTCATATTAGCTTTTATAATATAATCCAATTTGTTTTCAAATCTCATGAATACAGGGGTTTTACCAGACTTGATGGTTAAACAATATTAAAATCCATGTCTGTTGAAAGCTGGGTACTTGTATTAGTTCAAATGTATGAATCTTTATTGAACTGAGACTGGATTTCATTCACAAAGTCAACATGAGCAATAGGCACTTTTTCAAGACTAGAGTAAGTTGGAAATGGATTTAAAATGCTAATGCAACTTGTATTTTGTGTGCCTATATATCTTGTCATGCAGGCCTCATACTGAGCAGGGCGGTATGAGTAATGGTGAGTTTTACATGTATGTGTTGTTGCATGAAGGAAGCAGAGAGAGGTCAGAGTGCCAGCGATGCAGTCAGGAGGAAGACATGGGGACAGTGAGCAGGCAGGAGGAAGACAGGAGATCGGTGAATGGGCAGGAGGAAGTCAGGAGATCAGTGAACAGGCAGGAGGAAGTCAGGAGATCAGTGAATGGGCAGGAGGAAGACAGGAGAATGGTGAATGGGCAAGAGGAAGACAGGGTGACAGTGAACAGGCGGGAGGAAGACAGGAGGGTGGTGAGCAGGCGGGAGGAAGACAGGAGGACAGTGGAGAAGATTGTCTTGCTGGCAGTTTTGATATAGAATACTCTGTTGGTGACCTGTGACTACAAAAGCTGATGTGTGTTACTTTCCCTGTCAGCTGGTGTAATGGCTTTTGATTTAACATCATCACCTACAGACTGCAGACATTATGTTGAACAAGTAAGATACTGTAAGAATTGTAAGACTTCAGTTCACTTAAGCCTGTGCTGTACTGGGTTCCCTTTATGCCCTGGAGAAAATGTTGATTCCCCCCCGCCCATTGTGATTGTTTAATTTGCACTCTGTTCTCAACAATAACAGAATGTATTGCTGGCTCAATACATTTCTGTCTATTTTCTGTTATTACACTGTGGCTATACTTTGTATGGATTTGTAGCCCTTATTTATTTGCCAGTAAAATGGATGAAAAGTGGCACAGCTAAAAATTGCATGTTTGGTCTCATGCAACCTGTATTTTTAGGCACTCCGGTCGAGAAGTCAAAATACAAATACCCTCTGAACATGATGTATTACCATAGACAAAATTGCATCTGAAATGTAATGTCTGAGAGAGGCGGATGTAAACTCTGAGAGCCTGAGAGTGTAGAATGGTTGTGTTTGTTTATAATTGATTGTAGTACGGCTTTTACCTTGTGATTATCTATCGTTCGTTTCCTTGTGTGGAATGTAATTTTTCAAAAACATGTAATTTGGCATGTAAATTCAACACTGATGCCAACATATGTTTTTTGATGTTTAGAGAGAAAGGAATGTAAGTTAACGAGCGTAAATGAAATTATCTATCTATCTTATCATCATAATACACACACACACACACACACACACACACACACACACACACATATATATATATACATATATATATATATATATATATATATATATATATATATATATATATATATATATATATATATATATATATATATATATATATATATATATATATATATATATATACCAAACTACAATTATGAAGAAGTGCATGTTTGGGGAACAGTGATATATTTTGTTTTGGAGATGCCCAGACAATTTAACTATTCAGTTGTTTAGGCATGAGGATGCTTTGCAACAAATCAAATGTACAACAATGTAAAGGGTCAGCCTGTCTAGGTCTACAAGTATTTTTGAAATTGAAATAAATGCGTAAATGCTTCGATTATGCTGACAACCAACTTGTACTACACATGTAGACACAGGGTAAACATTTGACATTGTGGCTGGACTGTTGATATTACCCATTTCATTTTGGATGGTGTGAATGACATTTTATTTGTAACATTATAACCATTGCACACCAGGACCTCTGTATATTGTCAGCTTTGTTGTTGTTTTTTTGTTTGTTTGTTTGTTTTGGTTTTTTTTGCAATATAAATATAAACATTGTAAATATAGTTTGTTTTACAAATTTGTGAATCAGTTGCATTGAACTTTCCACTGTGGCTGCACCTTGGATAATGCAGATTTTGTTTCTGATAACAGCCATTTCTTCTATTCTTGAATTTCCTCCGGGATCAATAAAGTATCTGTCTATCTATCTATCTATCTATCTATCTATTTAATTTAAAACATAAATGTAAAGTTGTTTGACTTTGCTTTGAGAACAAATGCACTTTTGTTGCGGCATTTTGAATATGCTTTGTTTGTTATTAAATGTACGCGCGCTGTCCAGAGCTTCCCCTTAGCTTGTGACAGATATTTTTTTATCATTGCTTTGTGATAACTGTGTTATTAAAATATTTACTTTTTTTTTTTTCAAATAATAAAAAATAATCTACTTTTATATCAGCAAATATAATGGCACATGTAAGCAGAAAATATAAACGCTTGCTAAGTTATGAAGCTCTGATGGAGCTCAGGTGTGACTTATTGTACGCAGAAGAACACAGAACATGAATAATATTTTAAAATGATATAATAATTTGTGCTTGTTTTTTGACTGGTTGTTTTTATTTTGTCATACAGTTTTCATTCATATAACTCATAATGAAAATATTCATCAAAAGGTTTGTCATTCAAGATGGATATTGCCGAGCCAGGTATCTGAGCAAACAACCAATGAGCAAATTGCTTAATACAAATGAGCTGAGTTATTTCAGAAGTTATATTAGATGTATTGCCAGTATTTATCAGTGTGATTGTTTATTTCATGACACATTATTAAATGGTGCTTTAAGTACAGTTTTATTAAACCGCAACACACAAAATATGAATATATGATACAGTGCTTGTGGCATATGATGTTCTCAGATAGAACACAAAGCAACACAGCAGGTGACATCAGGTTTGCACTTGATTACTTCAAAATTATGCCTAAAAGGAAAAAAAAATAGCTTTAATCAAAAGCTAATAAAAAGTATGTATGCGTTCACAGGAAGTGCGAAGAAAACAAAAGAAAAACACTGTTGACTGAACAAATACAGAATTTTGTTGATGGCATACATGTTTGTTACAGATAACGACATGTCAGCCAGCCAATTTAGTTCTGACATCAATTACTATATTGCACCAGGTCTGCTTGATGAGATGGTAACAGTATTCATCACATAGCAGCCCCAGTGCAAAAAGAAAAAAAATAAAAATAAATAAAAAAGCTTATTTTTTCTTTTTTTGAACATTCCACCACAGATTCAATTTGCTGACAAAACACCTATTGTTATTTTTCTTTTTGAATGACAACCTATTCTCTACCTGTCAAGATACTGGGCACCGGTAAGGGGCACACACACTCGCATACACATGCACATGTGCACGGATGGTCACATACTAACATACACAGTTTTTCAGGTAAAGGTTATATACTTGAAAAATGTTCTCATTAGTTCTCTGTACAACGCTATCAGTATACTACCTCCAGTGGATGATGGAGTGCGTGTGTGTGTGCGTGTCTGTGTATGCATATGTGTGGATAATGAGCTGATAGTCCCCTCGAAGTGCGAGGTTGTGTGCTGAAAGCCAAGGTGGTAACTAACACTCTGACAACACTCTCAATCACCTTAAACCCTGCGGTGTTGAGAGCACCAGATAGAGCACAATTATGTTTATTAGCTTCTCTCGCTGTCACTCACTCACTCATAATAGCATGTTGTGTCCGACTTAATGCCACGATTTCTTGACAAAAAGGAGAAAAGGAGAAAATGAGAAATTTCATGCCAAAGTACAAACCATCAAATCTGAGTGCAGCGAAATAGACATTTGACAAATGTTTCATTCTGTTTCTATTTTGTGAGCAATAACTTAATTAATGTATTGAAAGTTTGATTGTGTTTTCCCGGAAGGAGACACCAGGCTGAAGGAATGTTGTGAACATATTTTTCTGGTTAGGACTACTGCCTGCAGCACATAATGCTTTGATTTTAAACAGCAGCATGTAGGACGCAGCTAAATGCTGATAAGACAGAGATAAGCATTCTATGTCATAATCCTCTGCCTTGTCAATATCTAAAAGCCTTGGTTCGTTGTCCCAATCAGAAACTCAACATTGCCAAAATCTCGGTATCATTTTGGATCCAAATCTTAGCTTAGACAAACTTAATTTAATCACTCTTTTACCGGCCATATGCCAGGAGATTGTAATGTGACTTGAACATTTTGATTTTCCCTGTCTCCCCAGTTGCCCCTATAAGCCTGTGGATGATTTGTTTAAGTAATCTAATGTGGCTGAACTGTGGATTTCTCAGAGATGATCTCAGGTCAGACTGTCTGTGACAATCCAAATGATGTAACTTCTCAAGAGCCCTGACTCAGTGGCTCCCTCTGCTCCACTATCAGAGAACAACGGTAGCTTTAAGAGAGCCCCCTTAATTGAACGGTTCAATCTGGTTTTCACTGTCGCAGTAATATTCCCGGGATGAGACGATTTCGATCCAACAAACATCTGGAAACTGTTAATCATGTCTTCATAATAACTGTGATTCCTTGCTCTGATTCCTTATGCTGGTTACCTGTTCCTGTTAGAACTGATTTTAAGATTTAATGTATTACTTACAAAGCACAAAGCCTTGCTCCAAGTTTTCTATGCTTTCTTTTATTGGCCTATGCCCCTTTTCACTCCCTGAGATCCTGGGGTGTGTATCTTGTTCTTGTCCCTAAGCCTCGATTTGAAACACAAAGGTGATGGAGCCTTTGCAGGTGGGGCTCCAAAGCTGTGCCCAAGGAGATCACTACCACGAACTCAGTGTATTAGTGTCTTATAAATAACTTTTGAAGAGAACCTGCACCCTCTGTAGATATGAAAAGCTCATTCTAAACACAAATATTCTTAGTTTCAGCTGATTATACACTAATAATGAAGATTATATTCAATTAGAAAGCACATATGATTCAACGATTTTCCTAATGCCTTACATTTTCATCAGCCACACTCATCAACAATGTAACTTTTTACTAGCGTGACTCTGGATAGTACACTGACTGTCAGGGAGCCCTGTGCTCATGTTTCCACAATGTGAAATACATGTAGAGAAGATCGCCTACACAGCCTACACAGCCTACACATATGAAAATTTCCCTCCTGTTTGTGTGTTGGAGGAATACAGAAATGCATGTGAGAGTAAATTCTGGTGGATTTAATACAGTTGGCACCTCAGGCCAAGATTAACGGAGCAGCGGTGAAATAGGAAGTGACAAACATTGCCTGTACTGAAGAGCTGCCTTTTGTACATCAGCTGTATGTTATGGGGGCGTTTGTGTTGGCTCTTTTCTGAACCGTATGATGATATATGTGTGTTGTGCATGTGTAATGTTGTATCATTATGTGTCATCGCTGTGTGTTTATATATGTAAAAAGAGAGAGAGAGTCTGGAACAAGTTAAACAGAGTAAGTGAAATGGAGAAGGGGAAATGAAGGTTTTGACACTGGAGAATCACGCCAAGCCTTCTAATTCTTTGGAGTAACAGCGCTTTCTGAATATCCTAGGTCACTGTTGACAGCTAAGAGCTTGACGAAAGGAAGATGCGGGTGCAGCTTTGTTGCTGAAACGGGCAGATGGAGCAGCAGAGAGACGAGACAAGTCTTGTCATGGAGTAGGTGGGTGTGCAGCTTTGGTGGCTAGGACACCACTGCAATGATTTGTCAAGTGTTGCAGTTAGGCGATCTATGCTGTGGTGCCTCAAAAGTTCGTATATATCCACACAGCACTCTACAAAAAAAAAGGGAAAGAAAATCACAGCAGCTGTGCTGTTGCATCTGCCAGGCCACCAGGCACAAACACACACATATTTCTGGGTGAAGTAGAGGGCAGGGCTGACTGGTGATCAGACCTGAAGACCATGGGGACAGTTCCAGGATCTGCCTCTGATGGGCTGTGCATTAGTCTCTGAAACATTGTACAGTGAGATTGTCGACCGTTGCAGAACTCCTGTGTGTAATCATGGCTTCATGATCTCTCAAAGGGGGAAATCTATCATGTGTCCCAGATGACCCAATTTACATTAATCACTTTTTTTACAGGCCATATGCCAGCAGATGTGACTTGAACATTTTGACTTTCATTAAGTCAGTCAAAAAGGAAACCATAAGACTCACTGCTGCAGATATACAAACTGTTACGTTAAAGAAATGTTTTTTGACAACTCTCTCGCTAACATAGCCACTTCTTATCAAGAACATGTCTGAAAGAAACTACATGCCATCGAGAAACTGCGATAAATTGCCGATTCGCTCAGCTGAACAGCCAATCCGGGTGACTTCTTCCACAAACAGGCCCTGCCGCCAATTCTACATGCTCAATCCGCCAAAAAGCCTCTGACATTGGCCGACTGCCGACTATCAGCCCGGTGTGTCAGAGACATGTGGGAAAATATAGGCGTGTGAGAGCAGATCATACACTAATCAGATGGTTAGTAGTTCAGTCCTGGTGGCTGGCTGGTCCAATTGTGTGTGTGTGAGAGAGATGAGAGGAGAGGAGAGAGAGAGAGAGAGAGAGAGAGAGAGAGAAAGAAAGAGAGAATGGGTGAATAAAAATATCATGGGGTGCTTTGGACAGAAAGTGCTATATCACTATGTATGTGTGGGTTGACACCTTGCGTGGCAGCCGGTGTATGAAAGTGCATTTGAAAGGGTGGATGTGGCATGTGTTGTATGAAGCACTTTGAGCGGTAGACTACAAAAGCACTATATGAATGCAGTCTATTTATCATTTAATCAAAGGGCAGACCTAAGTGCAAGTCAGCTGCAAACTCTTGCTCTCTTGGGGCACTGCAGCACAGAGTGTTCACACTGTATGAGCTATTTTCAAAGGTAAAAACAGCCATTTTTGTTGTTAAGGTATCAGGTCTTGTTCTTGGTCCAAAATTTCGAAATTTCCAAATTCTCACAATTTAGTTAACAATCACTTCGGCTATCTTCAAAGACTCCTCTGGAAGAAGAGTGTCAACGCTCGTATCAATAAATGCTAATCAGAGTAGAGACTGTTTAGATGCACTGTATCATGAATTAAAAAAGATACACACATACCCGCCTCAACACATACACACACACACATACTCACACACACACACATTCCACAGAGGCCAGCTAAGGTGCTGTAAAGTCAAGTTGAAAAACAGAAACTTTCCTAAAGTTGCATGTTGAAGCTTTTATCTAGAGAACTAGTGCACCTCTTAAAACTATTCTGACTGCATAAATGAAAACTGCCTGCCCACCAAACATGTGTCCTTTTTACAAAATTACCAAACACAGCATTAGCATTCCAAAGGATTTTTCATGTCCACAGTTTATAAAAAAGTTGTGAATTATAGAAATATAACAAGCAGTTTTTAAGCAGTTGTGGCTTTTTCTCAATGCTGCACATGCAGTGTCAAATTCATGCATTTGTTTTCTTAAGCTGCAGTCTGTCAAGATCTCACAATAACCATACAGAATTCTCTTATATGAGGAAATGATTCATGACAACAACAGTTGTATTACTGTGGGGCAATATGTTCATAGGTTTTACCAGATATACATTTCCTTTGATGTTAAACTTATGTAATTCTTTTTAACTTGTTTCTGAAACTGTTACAAATTAAAAAAAAAAAAAAAATGAACAACAATATACAGTTGCCTTGCACAATAAAGCACTAGTCGTTTATTTGAATCAAATCCCATCATTTTGCTGGATCACTCTCAGATAGCCTTGTATTCAGTGACCGTTGTCATAGCTTGTATTTCAATTTGACACCAATAGCTGATCATGCCATTGACAAAGGGTAGAATAAGATAAGAACAAAACTATTCTCATGAATGAAACAACAGTAGGTGCACCTAATTAAGACAATGCTCTCTATCAAATCTAAAGCCAACACAGTTCCAAGTGTAAGACATCCCAACCTACGTTTTCAAAGCCTGCCCGGAATTGGAAGAAAAACACAGTTCAACGGAGAGGAAAACATCTGGCCTTTATAATGTGTTAATGTGTGACAAGAGTTTTCATGCTGCACCAAGCAAGCCAATGCTGCTGAGATGGGTTGGATGTGTAGCAAATTTCAAAAGCTCATCGGTCAAAGAACCAAGCAGAGCATAAAGGGAGACAGCACAGCAGAAAATTTGACTTAAAAGAGGAGCAGGCAGTTGGTGAATGAGATGGGTTGTAAACAGAATTCAATATTGAACACTGTTATACAAGAGGTCGACACGAATATAGCTTGGGCAACCCTGCTTTGTACATCTCTAGGTTATGATGGAATTTAAAAGACATTCTTGTTTGTGTCAATCTGACTGGGAAGCAGCAAACAACCTCATATTATGGAGAGACATGCAGCTATTCATACTGCAAAATAAGAATGTGGCAACTATGTACATTGCAAGCCTACTGATTAGACCAAAATTATTTTTTTTTTCTTGATGGGACAAGAGTCTCTGATTAAATATTTGATTAGGCTACATTTCATTTGCTCAATGTAGTTCGCATGATTGCATGGTCATGTGGCCTCGCAGTCCACTGCATTGCAGAGCAGCAGCGTTTTCATGAATAATCAAGACAACACATCTCCATGCTGAGATTGTCGACAGTAAGGTAGAACCAACACTGTCAATTTGATGGCGCTTGACTGTGCAGAATACAAACACAGCTCTTATTGTAATGGTATGCTGATTGAATGGCTACTCCTACAACGGCACCTAGCAGGCCCCAGGCAACAGGTTGACGGTAGAGGTGCAACATGCCGAAATGACCACAAATTAAATACGGGAGCCTCTGTTCTGCAATGAGAGAAGAATCTGCCCAGTGAGCTCCTGAATCCTGAGTTCCATTTGCACTTTGTATTTTAACAGGTGAACTGTAGCCCACCTGGATTTGTTATCTGAAAGAAGGTATCCTATAATGAAACTTTGTATTTATACCTAGGATTAAAGATATATTTAACACTTCCACATAAAAATGCTAAATCTTGCTGGACATTTGTTATATGTTTTATACTTACATTACCCTGAATGTTTCCAACAACGGTCAAACCCAAAAATATCTAAGTTTGCTTAGAATAGTGGTGAGCTTCATTTGCTAAATACTGTAGGCTGGCTGGTTTGTCAACAAATATGGTACATTCTTAAATAATGCCAGTGCAGTTGCAATTCCTAGTTTCATTATACTGGATTGATGCCACTCTCGTGTCTGTATGGTAAATAAGAGGCCACCCAGAGCAGCCAGACAGCTTAACTCAGCACAAAGGTTGTGTAGTTTCTGGGCTTTCTTCGTCAAAGGCAATGTGATGCCAAAATGCTTCGCCCTCTGCCCTATCAGAACTCCTACATCCTTCGATCGGAATTCTACAAGTAGCTACCCCTCCTTCTCTTATGCAGGGTTTTTTTTAGAGTCTCTTTTCCAGTACACACCCACTTCCTCTAATTGGTCACTTTGGTAAATTACCCAGTAGACTAAAAGAGGAGTTGACCTGTCTCCATCTTCATCGCCCATATACGCTGCTGTCTTGCCACCCAAGATGGCCCAAATGGTCACTCTGTCCTTCTACTGGAACATAAACGGTTAGGCATCTCCCACCAATTGGCGTGCGGGTCAAACTCAAGTTTAGTACTTTTATGGTGGCCTGGCTGACTGCTAACCTTTGACACACTCACAGTTGGAAACCGACTCCTGGACCTTCACTCACACAAGGAAGACCAATTAGTTATCGTTGAATCTAAACTGAGTAAGCTCAAAGATCCAAATGTGTTGCCATCCAGATACCTCAATTGCAAAATGTGAATTTGTAATGTTTAGATGTGCTAGAAATCAAGAAAACAAAGAAGCTTATTTCAAATTGTCTAACTATCTCTTCAAATAGTATGATGTCTAACTACTGAGGAATGGAACTGGGACCTGAGGAGGTGCCCTTGGATAGCAATAACAACTTAATTTAGCTTAGTGTTGTAAGTGATGTGAGGATGTGGGACTTTGAGGCTCTGCCTGCTTGAGAATAGACAAGGTTCTGTCCCACCTCCTTCAATAAAATGCCCTTGACCACAATGCAAGTACTCCCCAGAGTACTGTATTTCTGTGCTTTTTAGATTCATCACATCATTAGCAGCTTTAGCTAATCGAAGTAGCTAAATACGCACCATCCTACCACCCTTTCTCAGTGATGGCAGTTGTGATTACATTTTCCAGTTTACGGTTGGACAGACTGTGATTTCATGTTTTTTTTTTTTTTGTTTGTTTTTTTTTTTCCCCCAAAATATCTCATAGAGATGAACAGACACCCGAGAGATACGCACATAATACATGACCAGTATGACTGGGCTAGGAATAAAGTAGATACTGTAAGAAGGTAATCCGAGCTTGCTAGCACTAGTCCCCACGGTAAATTACATGACTGTTGTTTTGCACATTGTAGTGGGTTCTACTGTACTGCTGTACTTATTTTTGCTTTGCCAAAGGAAACAGTGTTGTCTAAATCCTTTATCCTTTGCCAGGCTTCTTGGGATAGCTGAAAGAAGCAGAATTAGGTGACCTTTCAATTTGCTGTATTTCTTTTCTCGGAAATGAAAAACATGTACAGATTGCCTTTATAGAATCACAATGAAGGCCACACCACGGCCTGAAACTCATATTCGGATTATACTATTCATTTTCTCACATGCACATTTGAGTTTTTCCTCATACAGAGAAGATATCCATGTACAGATCTCATGTTCATATAAAAAAGGAAGTTCGAGGGTAAAAATCAGGTCTCATATTCAGGACATTAGCACTTACAGGTAATTTGCTGAGGACAAAGGATCCCTCCAAATACTGGCAACAGATAGACTTCTCTGCATAGAATTTATTTCAGCCGCGTTCTCCAGCCATCTGACAGAACAGATAATCTTCTGTAATAAGAGAGTTTCTGGTTGAAAATGTCTGAACTCATTTAAAAGCTGCTTAGGTCATCACCATCTTTTTTCAGGCAACCAATCATATATTAGAACGGGCAGGACTCGTCATCTCTCACCCTGGCAACCAAGAACATGGAGGAGAAGCTTGCCGTGTCTGTCTGTGTCTTAGAGTTATCAGAGTTTTATCAGACAGAAAATAACACAGCATCGACAGAAAAGTCAGCCGTGGGACCAGTTCATCACACAATGCACACTGCTGGTCAGTGATGTGTTTTTATCACCCTACATGCTGTACGCTTGTAGTTAGCTGTGTAGTCAGCTTTGGCTAGTGTCGATCAAAGCCAGCATGCAGCATTGTTGTTTTTTTTTTGTTTTTTTTTCTTTATTCACCCAAGCACTTTAACCCAGCAATCCCAAGTGCACTGCCAGCACTTTTCTGCTAGAAAGAAATGTTTTGTAGACACTGGGCCCAAGAGCTTGTGTCTTACTGCAACCCTCACCTGAACTTTAGGCTTCAGGTCTTTTTTTTTTTCTTATATGTTAGTACACTACAGTAACTCATAGTACTGTAGGCTCACATCACTGCCAAAACTGCCAAAATGTGAAACACCTACACGGCAGAACTGTGGCTGAGCACGTCCTGTGTAAATACTAAAAGAGGACAGAGGCTGCTGCTTTGCTGACATGCTGGCTTCATCCTGCCGCCTGTGTAGACACGGTGTTAGTCACTATGCCCTCGGTCCTGATAAGATGAATGTAAGGAAAGGCTTCCTCTGAATGCCACTTCACATCTTGTGATGATGTCAATATCAAAGATCACCCTTGTCTCTGTCTGGGCATTTGGCCTGCTTCCACCTCTTAAGTCAACAAGTTATTGATACAAGAAGCATGCAACAGTCATCCTCACATAAAAGCTTTTGCTTCTGCAGCTACCAGAGCGGCAGCCTGGTGATACATCGCTGCTTAGCCCTCAATGCCTGTGTCCTTCTTTAGCCAGTCTCTCCACTCTCCTGGTATCAATCACAGGTTAGTTAATACATTTACAAGCATCTTCAAGGAGCCTCCACCCTTGTGCTGATTAAAGTGGTGGTTCGGGTCATTTGATGCAGGGTTGTATGAGGTACTTACCCATAGTCAGTATATTACCTGCAGTCAGATGACTGTGAGCTCTGCCCCTATGCGAAGAGGCAGCCACCGAAAAGAAGACGCACCTAAAACAGAAATATATCCCTTTATACGTACGCTATACTTTCAACATTTTCGGTGCTTTACTTTGTCGTCAGGCAGCCGCTGGAAGCCCGACACAAACAGCTGATCATTAGCGTGACAGAGTGCATTGCAGGCACAGCTGCACTTGTGCGTAGGAATACGTATGTTTGAGGTAAGGAATGTAGTGAAAAGGAGAGGGCTGGTTGGCGGCAATGAAAAGCTCCAAATATAGCGTACACTTAAACTGATATCTACTGCAGGTGATCCACAAACACCTCATACGACCCCACATCAAAAGATCTGACCAATGACCTGGGGACTGAACTAGCTTTTTACCTATCTTACACCCTGATGATAATCAGCTTATAATACCTGATACAAATCTGTAACATCAATTCATACAACATTTGTGAAGTAAGCACGTTGATAACGCATTCTTGGTGAAGGCTATGAAATTCAAGTGATCAATTGTTTCCACATTCTCCAGGCTGCCAAGTAGTGAAAGCACGTTCTCTTGAAATACAGACTGGTGTGTGAAAAGAACAATTTCCCAGCAATCTACAATCTGTGAATATTAAACTTGACATGCTGTCAGGCTGAAATGAATAATGAGACTTAGGTCAGAATGAAGAGGAGATAACCGAATAAAAGGAAAAAAAAACAAAAAACAATAAATGTTATGCCGTAGATTTTGACTTTGAATTGTTACAGATAATATTGTTGACTCGAGAATGGTAGACCGCGACAGGAAAAAAGCTGGAAATTGTGCATCTTCAGAACTGTTGCAGCCTCCTACAAGTTCACTTTAAAGTTGTTCACCCCACTCCTACCAGCTCCTACACTATTAACACCCCAAATATGCTCTCCCTTCACTTCTTGTCTTGACTTAACATGACAAACAGACATTCTTCAGTGGGAGGGAGGGATAATCTGTTAATCTCTCTACTGAGGCAAACAGAGGGGGGGAAAAAAAGGACAGGCAGATTGATCTTCACAATGCTGATGAGATGCTCTCTTAGTTTTGACTGAGGCAACGTAAGCTGCAGTGTAGGAGCTGAGATCCAAATGAGGCATTTTAATACATCGAGAGACAGAGATATGGAGGAGGCAGCGCGATAGATGGAGGAGAGGAAGGAGAGATAAATGGTAGTAAAAGAGACAGAGAGAGATAGATTGAGGGAAGGCAGAATAAATGGGAGGGTAGGAGAGAGAGAGAGATGGATTGAGAGGACGAGGGGGTGCAAAGGGTGGGAGAGACAGATTGATAAAGGTAAAGGGAGAGAGAAAAATCAATCTTGTGGCAAGAATATGCCCCCTGGAGGATAAAGCTCCTGGAGTACCATTGGTTTTCTTTGCTTAGAGGAAGAGGTATTTCTGTGCTCCGAAAAGGGTTGAAGTCATGGGCTTTTAAAGGTCATCAGCCAAAGTTTCTGTCTGAATTCACTGCAATTCACTTTTCTCGTCTCTTTGGCATATTTTCCCATGTTCATATCTGCAACTGAATGTTGATTTTTTTATTTTTTTTCATCTCTCTTGTCTCTCTGTCAAATCAATTTAACCTTTACTACAAAAATTAACTTTGAACAGATTAACTTAGGAGACACAAAGCACTAGTGTGATCTAACGAAGACAAATCTGTGTGTGCAAAAATGAATAAGTTCCCCTGAAAGCCCCTGTATACCTGCAGTGCACCCACACAACTGATTTCACTTATCCTGGCTAATAGAGGCCTGTAGCACGAGGCAGGATTGGTGGTTGAGGTTGAAGTAACTTCAGGGTTAACTCACGCTTTTCAGTGTTACAATGCTGGTTAAACTCTTACTGGGAAACATCGCCATGGTAACTTATGCTGCACACCTAACCTGCTACAGACCATCTCCTACTGAATGCAATGGAAAATAGCATTATTCATCTCTTTGTTTTCCTGTTGGCTGCAAGCAGTGTCAATGTCTTTTTTATTGTGCTGTTATACCGATATCGTCATACAACAGAGACTGATTAAAGCACTTAAGCCCCGTACTTGATGTGATTTATTTTTTAAAAAATGGTATAAAATAACACTTTGAAATATGTATTATTGTGTGTGTGTGTGTGTGTGTGTGTGTGTGTGTGTGTGTGTGCCTAAAATGTCTCTGCAGATCAGGATCAGACTGACCTGAGATTTTCCACATGGCTGCTGCTTGGTTCAAGGGTGTGCAACGTCGCATTAGTTTGGACTACAATGATACCTTTAATAAATTATTTTAAAAAATGCTTAACAAATTCCGTTAGCATTGTCAACCATAGCCACCGTAGCCATGTGCGCACCAGAGCCAATCACTGCTCACCTCCACGACATACCTTAAGAAACGAGCAGATTTATACTTGCAGCGGCGCAAGCTGGACCGGGATTTTGCCTGCGGTTCGGTCCCGTTCTTTGCATCTAAACTGACTGCTTGTGGATTAATGAGAATAAACAAGTCCAGACCGAGTCTATTCCAGTCAGAGGAGATCCGGATACGCGAGGACGACAAAGTGGAATCGGAATCTGTGGATGTTTGTGTGTAGCTGGCTGCTACCTCCTGACTCGACGGAAGCACCAGCAGGTCCAAAACGGACTTTACAAAAAATAATGTCCACTACGCTTTTTCGCTAACATTGCTGTCACATTTGGTTTGTGTCAGGAAGAAATGATGAGGAGACTGCTGAATGTTGAGCAGGTAGGGAGGAGCTGAGAGAAACCTGAGCCTGAGGCATTGCCTACATTTAAATGTAAATTGTTACATATAACATTCTTAATTTTAAAAACTCGAGTTTAGCAAATAACAATTTATATTTGCATTATAAGTAATAAAAATGGTTCGTTAACCATATTTCTGGTTTTCACAGTAAAAAATCAAACTTTTTCCTAATCGTATTTTATGTTTTTTTGTGATTTTAGGTCCACTGTGTGAATACAGTATGTCAAAAATGAAAAAAAAAAAAATAACTGTACAGTCACACATGTGAGGCCAGTTTTATCCCTGACATCTCACCTTCAAACACAGCCTCATTTGGCCATCCATTAAAAAAGCTAATTAACCTCCCACTTTTCTATAGGAATACATACTTCCTACAGGCAGTGCACTAGTTAATTAATTCATTTAATGGAATGCACACATGTAATTAAAGTCAGACTGGTGCTCTAATTAATAGGTTTCATGATTTTTCCCAGCTTTTTCCCATGTAACTGTGTTTTTAACCTGAATTATGTTCTTCTTCTATCGGTCTGACAGTTTTCTCTTCATTGATAATATATTTCGCTTTGATGTCAGTAGACTTATGTCTGATTGGTCAGCTGCTTCTAACACCTGCCATTTAATGTGAACACTCCTATGCCTAGATGTGGAAAGCCTGGGTTGACTTATTGAGATGATAAACACCCTCATGTGACTGCTAAGCGTGATCGCGATTGTTAGGCTGTGAGTGAAGCTTGATAACAGAAACGTTTACGGTATGTTGAGCTCGTTTCGCAGTATAGGCCTCAGGTCTGTGTGTGTACAGACTATTTGACTGGCATCCCCTTTGTTGCACCTTTTATGAGGAGACAAATTACACCGTTATCTTTCTAATTACTTGAGAATCCTTTAGACTCACATCCGCCGCCGCATATTTTGGCAGAACTTCATCTAAAGCAAAAAACATAGAGATGACTGTATTAAACTGGGTTCCGACGACCAATGTTTTTAGAACAATTCACCCCTCACAGCAATCGGAGGAGAAATCTGGGACCTTGGTCAGTAACAACATTCAACCCAGATTATCCGGTAATGTGAGTGGTTTACAGATCCAGCCTCCCAAACTGCTCGCAAACTCACTGGGGCTGTCAAGATTATTCGGAAGTGTTTGATATTTATTTTACTTGTGTAAAGCCTGGATGATTAGGTCAATACTTTCTGAGTAATGAGAGGATGTTAATATAGTACTGGGGCAGCTGATGGTGTATTTGCATTCCAGCCTTTGAGACTAACTTTAGCTAACAAACTATTGTCGAGCGATACTACTGTGAAACTGATTGCTAAATCTCACCACGCTGTAGAGCTGAGAAATCACGCTGAACATGTCGTCCAACCATTTTGCTCCTCAGAACCGTCTGCTTTTGTTTCTTTCTAACTGCAAAGCATTCCTAAGGCAAGTTGCAAAACATTAGTGTTAATAATATCCTCACATCCTAGTGTGACCATATCTGAGATTAGAGAAGGAGAACATTTGTGAAGTCTCTCCTCATCTGCGCAATGCAACCCAATTTCAAAATCAGTTTGGATTGTACAAGCTCCTGTAGTCTGAGCCTAGTTTTAAATGCTCAGAGCTCCCACTGGTGATCAGGCCACTCAGCTTCTACCTGGCCATTTAGGGTTGGACCTGGGGCCCACAGGTGGGAAGCATTAAAAGGATAGTTTGTGTTTTTTGAAGTGGGGTCATATAAAGTACATATCTATAGTGGGTATGTTCCATACCATAATCACCAATTAGCGCAGCCTCAGTTTGGAGAAGCAGAGAGATGCTCCAGCCCAGATGCTCAGCAAAGAGCCCCAGGCTGGGACCTCTGCAGCGAGAACATGTCAGGCTTTAAAGGGGAAAACTAAAAGTGGACCCAAATGCAGATCAGAACAGGAGGCAGGATAAGGGAGAATAAAAAGCGAGCTTTATTTAACCCAAATCCGAATCTACAAAAACCAAGGAGCACGAATGAAAATGAATCCAGGGACCAAAAAACAAAGTATTAAATGAAACAGCTGAACAAAGTGCAAACAAAAAGGCAAAAGTACAAATCAGCAGCAAAGTTTAAATCAAACAGAAAACACCAGAAATCAAAATCCAAAACATACCATGACAGGACAAAGCCTCTGCACATGGGACACCAGCTCTACCAACTGAGCCAATGGGAGCTCTGCGTTCTTTTCAAATGAATTAGCTGAGAAGGCTTTTGTGATGTTTGATGGAATTTTGACGCATTCTGTTTTTGCTTATGTTTTACACAGCCTCATTTCAAGAATCAAGAGCTTCCAAAGAATTTCAGAGTTTTACAATTCCATCTGGAAGCAACAAGAGTAAACAGCAAAAACAATGGAGTGCTGACAGAAAACCATATTGCCAGCGCACAAATTTGGTCAAATTTATGACAACATGTGTGGGTACACTTTTCCAGTCATCAGACCACAAGAATGTTCTCTCTGATTTGTTTTCTCAGTGATAACAGCTCCTCACATTCAACGTTTTTAAAACCAAGAAATGTATTTGTTTTATAACAGAGATGCACACAGTGTGTCATATGTGATGAAAGTGTAGAAATGGTTACATAATGGGAGTTAACAGTGCTCTTATTCAATGATCACCTTAAACTGAATCAGAGACTTCACCTTCTGCACCAATTAGATTCCTTTTTCTGTCAGCTCTGTCCTACTCTGTCGTATTTATCAATCTTTTATTGGGCATCTCGAGAGTTGTTCTTTCATCTGCTTGTTTCACAGTCTCAGTAAAAGGCAGACACAGCCTGAACAGCCTTGTTAAAATCTGTTCGAAGATCGCAGTGAAACAAAGACGTCTGAGTGGAACAAAGACATCTGAATTCTTTTTGCAAACAACAAATCATCCCGAAAGCAACAGGTTCAGGTTTCTCCTCCGATTGCAACAAGTGAAATGTTTCTGTTGCCATCAGGGCTTCATGTTTTACTCGCATGTAATGATAACAATTCTGTACCTTTTCTTTTACCCTTTACGGTGTTTTATGTGATCATTTATCTATATTGTACATAGATTCTGTTCCACAGTGAGCCCTCCTGTATCATGACTTTGGTTTGTACATTACTTTGTCGCGTTTGCAACAATCAGATCTGAACATTCCGACATTTCCTCTGATTTCTGGGTTGTAATCTGGGAACAGTAGCAATGTCATCGGTCTATTTTTTTTTTTTAAATCAACTGTAAACGTACACTTTCCAATGAACTACTTTCAGGTGCAGACACACATACATATGTATCAATTCTGGCCAATACCTTTGAGTTCTGAACCTTGTAAATATAGTGGCTGGCTACACATACATTGTTGAACTGTGCAGAAATGACATATTTATACTATTGTTTTTTCCAGGCAAGTGGACTAAACCATGAATAAGGATCAAGGAGGCACAATCAGTCTGAAGGTCACTCTGGATTATAAAAACAAACAGTTTATAAAGGCCCTTTCCATATATATATATGTATATATATATATATATATATATATATATATATATATATATATATATATATACGCCTTATTTTTTATTCTGTGTCAAAACCAAAATGTACCATGGATAAGATGGTGATAAATAGGAAGTTTAATCAAATCACTGGACAATGCAAACATTGAGAAATAACTTCTACTTTTTCTTAAATGTACCCACACAAATATATCATGGGGGCTATCATCAGGGGCTATTCCACTGTACTGACTCACGTCCCAGACTTACCCCTGGTTTCCATCAGACGCCCATCCATCCATCCATCCATTTTCTTCTGCTTATCCGGGGCCGGGTCGCGGGGGCAGCTGCCTGAGCAGGGACACCCAGACCTCCTTCACCCTGGACACTTCCCCTAGCTCCTCCGGGAGGATCCCTAGGCATTCCCAGGCCAGCCGAGTGACATAGTCACTCCAGCATGTCCTGGGTCTTCCTCGGGGTCTCCCTCCAGGAAGGCGTCCAGGGGGCATCCGATATAGATGCCCGAGCCACCTCAACGAGCTCCTCCCGGGTGACAGAGCTCCTCACCCTATCTCTAAGGGAGCACCCCGCCGCCCTGCGGAGGAAACTCATTTCGGCCGCTCGTATCCAGGATCTTATTCTTTCGGTCATGACCCAAAGTTCGTGACCATAGGTGAGGGTAGGAACGTAGACTGACCGGTAAATCGAGAGCTTCGCCTTTTGCCTCAGCTCTCTCTTCACCACGACAGTCTGATACAACGACCGCATTACTGCGGCTGCTGCACCGAGCCGCCTGTCAATCTCACGCTCCGTCCCTCCCTCACTCGTGAACAAGACCCCAAGATACTTGTACTCCCACCGCCCCAGAACATGCTGGAGGTCCTGGCTCGACGGAGCCAACAAGACAACATTGTCCGCAAAAAGCAGAGATGAAATCCAGTGGCTCCCGAACCGGACCCCCTCAGGCCCCTGACTGCGGCTAGAAATTCTGTCCATAAAAATAATGAACAGAACCGGTGACAAAGGGCAGCCCTGCCGGAGTCCAACATGCACCGGGAACAGGTCTGACTTACTGCCGGCAATGCGAACCAGACTCCTGCTCCGGTCGTACAGGGACCGTACGGCCCTTAGCAGAGGGCCTCCGACCCCTTACCCCCGGAGCACCTCCCACAGACTGCCGCGAGGGACACGGTCGAATGCCTTCTCCAGGTCCACAAAACACAACCAACCAGTCCATCGGACGCATGACACTATTTTGCTCCATCCTCCACACAGCTGCATATCCCACTGAGAGCGTCACGGAAGCGGAACGTGCTGCCAGCTGATGCAGTAGTCCGCCTGAGATTTTGCTTAATTCGTCACATACTTTTTGTGCCTCTACCATGGGTGAGAAGGCTATGTGCTGAAATCCTTCTGTGGCGTAACGTCGATGAAGTGAAGTGATACATGATCCCAAAATGTTACAGGGTGTGTTATTCTGAGAACTGAACGGATGTACTATGCTGTTCCTGTGTGTCCTGCACGGCACGATCTGCTCTGTTCAGTTTGATGCGACCGCCGTCGGCCTCCGTCGAAAACACGCTTGCCGCTTCCTGGACACTGTTGAGATGTGCTGTGGTGCAGCTGGTGGAAACATGAGCATTGGCTAGGGTGGCTGCTGGTGACCGTATTGCGGCCGTAACATGGCTGGGATGTCCCCGTTGGAATCTAGGGGTTAGTCTCTCTCTCCCTCTCTCTGACCAGCCTGTCTACTGTGTTCTCTCTACAGCTTGGATTAACACAAAGCAGAAGCACTTACATGTCTTAAGTTGAGTATTATTCCTCTGAGACTCGTATTACTGTCCCCAACAGCCACAACAAGTCCACACTGGTTCTGTCACTGCAGGGTTGTCGTTAAAACAACTTCCGACTGAATCACTCGCACGGAGCTTCATGAACTCAACTGAATGAACTCAAATTGCAAAGTTTTGTGAAAACAATTCAATTTCAGGACATAATTAGTTGCTGAAATCTTGACACGTTTTAATTAGATTTGACTGAAGAAAAACACAAATAGAATCGTAATTAATTTATTCAAGCGAACCTACATTTAAAATAGAACAGGTAATATGACCTTTTCACAGCGTCCAGGGGAAAAGACGGACGCAAGGGAGGGAAATGTAGATGCAATTAAGGGTACCCAAACAAATCACGGCTCTTCGTTTCCCTCACGCCTCTTTCTGCCATCTTGGCTCCTCCCAGTGGAATACAAGAAGACGGCATGAGGACGGAGGTCTTCTATAAAGCAAACGAACGTCCTCGTGTCATTTTGAGAGACAGCAATTACTTAATAAACAGGAATAATTAAAAGATGAACACCTCATATACAATACTGACTGTAGATAAATTGAAAACATCAGGGCATCACAGAATGAGAATCATAAAAAAGAAATAGATGTCAATTAGCAAACAAAACAGTTACAACTGTTCTGAATTAAACATATAGCCTATACTGTTATTAGGAGACTACAGTTGTATCTGTATTTTCTTCCTGAAAGATTGGCTCAAACAAATAAGAAATTAAAAAAGAAAAGGTAAGCCTTTTCGCTGACGAAGAAGAAAACTAAACAAAGTTCTTTTATGATTCATCCATGATGACAGATGCAATATGTTCAGCACTGTCAGACCTGCGGTCTATCTGTAATGGAGTATTAAAATTCATGCAGAAATATTGATATTAATGCTGTTTCCACAACAGTCTGGCTAATCTTTTTGCTGTCCCATCAGATCAGCTGAACAATCAATAAACAGATTCTGATCAAAGAGCGTTGCCGCCTGGTAAAAAGAAGAACTCACTCTAAGCCTGTGAGAGCCTCGTCTCTCCTCATCACAACTGAGACTTTTTAAGGGATCGGAACATCCTCGATGTTGGCAGACCTCCGTCAGTTTCTGCCAGATTTTGACAGTGGTGACTGTTCACTTTTCCAAAGTTAACATAGGTGTCTTTTAACCATAGCCTTACCCAAAAACATCTTTATCCATTATGATTATCTTTTTCTCCAATATTTCCTAACCATACTCCTTAAGCCGGGCTCAGATGACTGAAGTTTTGTCTGCTTTCTTCCCACAGGAACGTATATTAATGCCACTACAGCTAAGATCTTCCTGCAGTCTCCATTCTGTTTACCTCTGCTTCACAATGACACATGAGGTGGTGGTGGTGAGATTAGAGAGAGGAACAGATGTGAGGATTCCCCCTATGTGTGTGATGCAAGGATTTTAAAAGTCCTGTAATCAGAGCCTGTCCTTAATGGTAGTGTCTCCGCCATCTTTCTCAACCTTAACTATATAAAAGCTGCCACACACAGATTTTGTAGGAAGTGAGAATTTTAGCACTGGTTGTGAAAACAATATAATGTGACTTTTTTTTTTTTATTATTTTTTTTTTTCCCTTAAAATAACAGAAAAATTCTAATGGTAGAGTGTCTTGTAACAAGGGCGCCAACACACACGCCGATTTCTACATCATGTTGCTTTAAAGATATTGTCATTGAGTTTAATGCAGGGCTTTGAAGAATCACTAAATATTGATGTTCTCCTGTGGCTGGACGGACATCAGTCATTATCCACAGGACAACAAAAGGTTGACGTTGCTTGCTGGGGAAAGGTAAACACACGTTGTTTGTGTTGGAACAAATGTCCAGTGCTGCTGTTTGCCTGCTAAGGACAGTCTTGAATAAGAATGAAGCACATCAGATGGTGAATTTAACCTTCTTTCATGGCATATACCTGTAGATTGGTGCAAAATGACAAGAGAGACAGCCTGATTATGTCAGAACTAAATAAAAAATGCTGTGTATGGACATCCATAAATGACAACATTGTGAATGAGAGCTGGTGCATGTTTCCAAAATTACACAGTGACTGAGATGTATAACACAGAATACTCCAGATACAGGAGTTATGAATGTGTATGCTTCTGCTGTTGAGCATACAGTCATTAAGCTGGGAATATCCACGGAGCGTTACAATTCTGGCTCACAGTGTGCGGTAGCCAGAAATATTCTGCGCTGTCAAGGAAGTGACAGGTTTTTGGTTTCTTGTTTGTTTGGAATAAACAGCCAAAGTAGCCACGGCGACCACGGATGAATAGACAAAGAGAAGTCTAATGGGAAAAATGATCATGAATTTGTGAAATTTCTGAACAAATGTGAGCTCCTGAAGAGAGAAGAAAGAAAGATCGTCAGGAGAGAGTGGAAGTCGATTAAAGGAGTTCTGTTTCATGTTAGCTTGTCCTATAATTAGACTGAGTATCCTGATTAGACCACAGAGCTGCATCTGATGTATCATGAGTGTTTGTGTGTGTGTGTGTGTGTGTGTGTGTGTGTGTGTGTGTGTGTGTGTGTGTGTGTGTCTGCATTCCTCTGAGTGTTAGAGGAGTTGTTAGTCTCCCATGTAAAAATCCATAAAATGTATTCTAAACTGGAATATAGACTGTATACAGGGGTCAATGTGTGTGTGGGTGTGTGTGTGTGTGTGTGTGTGTGTGTGTGCGTGTGTGTGTGTGCGTGCGTGCGTGTCAGATCACGGAGCAGAGACTTGAGGCAGAGCGTACCGTGACAAGCCTCATTAAGAGGGAATCTCTCCACTGTTCTGGCTGTCGACATCACCACCGCCAGACTTCTCTAATTACGCTCTCTAAGTGCCGTTTCGTGCAAGCAATCAGCCCACTGCTCTTTGCATATGCAAATATGACAGACCTGATCATTAGCTTTTATATCTCACACACTCTAATTGTTATTGTAAAAACTGCCGCATGGAGCCAAGGGCGAACGCACTCAGTCCTCTCGCTGTCTTTCCCCCTCTCTCCCTCCCTCAATCTATCACAACTGTCGACTCTCATTCCGGTGCATGTTTTATGAGGTTTTGTCGCTCTAAAACAGAGTCACGCGGTTGAATGTCACGGTAGTATAATCAGCTAACAAATGCCTCTGCTTGACATTGTTTCGTCAGAGCGGAGGGGAGAAAAATAATAGCGGAGCACTTCCTGGCGAGGGCTAATTGGCCAAATGGAGTCACTTAGGCAGAACAACAGTCCCATCACAGCAATGATGATGATGATGATGGTGATGGTGATGGTCCCAGAGAAGCAACTTGGGGAGCCCAAGCTCAAAAAATGTTTCTCCCAAATCACCGGTAACGCTTTGTGATCTTCAGGGGAAAAAAAACAAAGTTGAAACGCAGGGAAAAGACAGACATGCAAAAAGTTTCAAGGACTGTGACGTGATCGTCCTTGGGAGTGTGTGTTGATTTGCATTTGTAAAGCAGTGCATCCTCCCGACCTGTGTGAAAAACCAATCCAGAGGCCCGGATGACCCCTAATCAGGAAAAGTTGTATTTAATGAGAAGCAATGCATCAGTGGTCTGTCATGAATATATTAAGAACTCTTCCTGAATAGTTGGATTATAACAGGAATGCACTTTTGATTTTGATGTTCTCACTTTTTTCTCAGCTAAATTTAGAATTGCGGCCTTAAGGCCTGTCTGTCTGCCTGTTTGTCTGTATTCATGTCTGAACTTTTTAACATGTGCATTACTTGACCACAATCAGCAAAACTCCTCAGTCTGTCAGTTCCTGTGTTAACTCAACATGCTACAATTCTGCTATCGATGTAGAGCACGAGCAGGGCTGTCACCACCCTCAGCTACAGTCCCAGCAGTCACCTGGATAAAATGTTGGCAGCTAACGTTTCTGCAAAAACGCCGTTTCATAATTTGTAAGTTTGGAGCCACTGGTTATTTTCAAGAAGACACGGGGCGGTCGTGCTTTGGTGACAAACACTTGGTATTTCTGAAGAGAAGTAGGGACATCTCTCTTTTTGGAAACCAAGACAAGCATTTCAAAGCACACCATGATCTTTTCCTAACCCTAGCAAGTTTTTGTTGTGCCTAAACCGAACCACACCTTAACCACATAGAAAATTGCAACATGCAGGTATACAGTTTCAACATATCCCTGGTTGGTATATATTATGTGTACTACCAACATTTATTTTAGCGGAGGTCCCATAAAACTGAAGCTGGAACACTGTTGATATACAGTATGATCCTTAACTCAATTAAGTCCATATGTTAGTTAAAATAAATTACAAAAATAATATATTGGCTGAATTTGGGAATCAGGCTAGCCCTGCGAATCTCTAATCACTGATAACACCTTGTTAACTGACCTAACTAAGCAGTGCCCTCTACTCTCTACAAGAAAGGACTCCCGTGCCATAGCAAGTAGTTAAAAAATCAGTTGCATGTGCAACACACCATTTTATACATGCCAGTACAAAGAGAGAAAACATAATAACAAAGTAAAACATAAAAATGTTTTAAGGACTTAATGGGAGCACATTTTTCCTCTACCTAAACATGCTGTGCTGCAAAGCTCAGCATCGCAGCTGACCAGTTACCTGCAAGTATCTAAAAAATCAATTCCAGCCCAGCCAGTCAATGCTGATATAAGATTCATGACCCGACCGTTGGGCTATATAAATATCCTCGATGCTGGCTGCTCACCAGTACCAGCAGCAACTGTCGGGATGAACAACAAGCCACTAATGACACATTAATAAAATAAACCCATTCATGAATAAAAACGACACATCCAGATTGCACACACAGAAGCATCCTCCATGTTTTTGATTCATTATTTTTACATCATTTTCCTCCTTTTCAGATCAACATACTGGCACAGACACACACTCACACCTCCCCAAAACGATGCAAAACATTATGCTTAGCTGGCACAGCGTGGCGATATTGCTTGATTTAACTGATCGTGTGTTTGCTCTGAACATCTCAGTCAACACTGATCTCTATAATAATGTATTCTCATTTGTAAAATGTTGAATGGTTGATTGTTGTTTTGTTTTTCTGTGTGTTCTTGTTTATGTCTTTTGTATGTTAGGACCCACTTGAAAACAAGATGGTTCATCTCAAGGGGTTTATCCTCATGAATACACTTGTGCAACAATTTGTAGAGTAGCAGAAGATGAACAAATCCACACACTCCGTGTTTTATTATTCAGTTTTGGGATCCAGGGACTCTTTAAGAACTCAATGCCTCTTTGAAAAAATAAAAAGTTTAAGATGTATTATTTTGCCTATGTTTTTTTTTTAAATTACAACCGAGGCTGGTATCCATGCCTACAGCTGCAACGACAATGAAAGCTTCACCACCTGCACGTTTACCCTCATTTGCCCTTTCTGTGTCGCTCCTCACTGTTCAATATTTGGAAATAGCTCACTTGTATTCATATTTCACTTAGAGTGCGTCAATATGGAATAAGAATACTTATTTTAGCTTAAACCATGATATTTCCCCTAACCTAACAAAGTAGAAGCTGTGACCATTTCACATTTCTTCACTGATTGAAAGTTACCTGTAATGCTAACCGTTAACAATTGTTTTAACCTGTCAAATGCAAATTGTTAAATCAGATCTCAAATGTTTTACGTATGTTTATTCTGTATTCTTTTGCAATACATTACAGCCATCCCATTTAAACATTTACATTTAGGGCATTTAGCAGATGCTTTTGTTCAAAGTGACATAATTCAAACAAACACTGATGGCAGTGGATGCAATGCAAGGTGCGGACCAGCACATCAGGGGCAGTTTCTTCAGTAACTAACCGAAGGACACTTGCACATGCAGACCAGGGGAAGTGAACCAATGACCTTCCAATAACAAGACGCTGGCTCTTCCACTGAGCCACAGCCGCCTCGATATTTGTCGTCAGTAGTAATTATAACAGCTGAAAAGGAGGAAGTGAGGTGAGGTAGAGTAAATAGTGTTACGGTTGAAATGATACTTTTTGGACCCAAATGCAGACAACAGAGACAGGAAGTAGTGAACTGAAGATTTATTCTACAAACTGTAGAACAGTGGTGTCAAACTGATCCAGTAAAGGGCCTTGTGGCTGCAGGTTTTCATTGGTTGGCTGATTGGTTGGCTGATCCAAATCAGGTGTGTTCTTGCTTGGTTGGAATGAAAACCTGCAGCCACATGGCCCTTTACTGGATCAGTTTGACACCACTGCTGTAGAATATGGGCAAGATGAGGGCAACAGTGACGATCTACACCATGTGATGTCGCCATTTTCTCTCTTTCTTTCCTCTTTTCCAAACGCGCAAATAATCTTGGGATATGTGAGGCCACGAAGGATAGTAGCTGTGCATCCTCCAAAAAGAAGGGGAAAAAAAGCTGCATTTGTGGGCTGCATTTGGAGGAGTCTTTGGATTGGGACAGCCTTCGGGCGGCATAGTGAGATAATTGGCCATCAAAGGCGGCCTCCGAAGGATGCAGACTCTGAATTGAGACACAGCAGCAGACGGAGCAGGTGAGGGAGGAAGCAGGGGGGGAAAGGCAGAACATAGAAAACACAAACAGGCTGCCACAGCAGCACCATGACAAAGAGTCCATGTAGGGAGGAGGTCTGGAATGATGAAAGGCTTAAACAAGTACAGGAGAAAGGAGCTGTTCATGTCCAGTGTGAATCCAGAAGTCAACAGCGAGTTCTTTAAACTGAGTAATGTTGTGAAGTGACGTCACATACACAAAGTGACGCAAGTTACTTAGTACGTCTTTAATGAAAGTGGCGGAATTAACTCAGACCATGATGTTTTCCCAAACCTAAACTAGAAGTCTTCTTGTCTAAACCTAACCAAACTGTGAACGTATGACGAGGGTCCAGTACATGTGTCCCTGGTAAGGTGGTAAGGTTTGGGAGCGCTGACAAACTTTTCAATCATTAAGGTGTGAGATGACCTGTGGTGCAAAACATACGGTAAACTGCAAGACTCTTCATATAAACACAAATTATTAACTCAGTGTGCATCACCTCTGCTGTCTCTCCAGAATGCAAATGGGGCTACAGCTCCGCGAGAGCAATGCACACTGACGTCACCAAGCCCGTACACTACAGGCTCTATTTGAAAGGCATACGTAAGTGGAGTGCAAGGTCATGGCTGTGTGCTAAACAAGTCTGCGCGAAAGTACATTTGGAATGTTCTAATTTGTTGGAATGTTGAGACGTTGCACTATGTGGACCTCTTTTGATGATCTGTCACAACTACTTTAAGGCTGTTTAAATTCCTCCTTTTTTGTTCTGTGGATTAAATCCCTACAGGACATGTGTGTGTTACATCTGTTGCCTCTAATTTGAAAAGTGCTTCGCCAAATGCCATCTCTCACGATGATCCATTGTGGCTACGTTGATGAAATCATGTGCAACCAGCACCGGGCTGCTGCAGAATTACCACAAAAATAAGTGTCATTCTGTTCTGACTGGTTCAAACATCTGGTTCGAGGTCCTTCTCCTGGGATAGTGTAAGCAGGACAAACCATTAGGTGAGGGATGGATTTAAAGATTTTCAAGTTTTCTGCCTTTTATTATTTGGGACGGCCTTTATCCTTATCCAGAAGTAACAGTCTCTACATGCATCATTTCCTTCCTGACTGTTTGTCTGACAACAGTGGATTGCATTTTCAACTTTCAAAAGTGGTCTTTAATTGCAATGTGATCCGATTAAGAGGAGCTGCATCAATAATTGGTTTGGTCAGTTTTAATAGTGGAGTCATAAAAATTGTCTTTGTTGAAAAAACTAATTCCACAACTAAGTTATGTAAGCACGATTGTTATGAGGACTGATTTGTAAAAGCAATCATATAATCTGCTTCAACAAAGTGCTCTTGGGAGCAGTATTGTTCTATTGGATGTTAACTAAATCTCAATGAATGCACACATCATTTAGGAGACTGAAAATAAAGGCAGGTGCTAAATGATGGTAACATATTTGTGACTTGTACTTGCATTCTTCTAGAGCACAGAACACATAGTAGTGCAGTGTTTGTTCCTCATGCCTTTTTCAGACCTTTTTAATAAAGGGATCATAAAGAGATAGTGTGGTGCTGCAGTGGTTAGCACTGTCACCTCACAGAAAAAAAGCTTCTGGACCTTCTGTCAGGAGCTTGCCTGTTCTCACTGTGTCTGTGTCGGTTGCCTTCTGGTACCCTGGCTTTCTCCCACAACCCAAAAGTGGCGATTCTAAATTGCATGTAGGTGTGAATATGAGTGTAAATGGTGTAAGCCCTGTGATGAACTGGTGATCTGTTCAAGGTCTACCTCCCCCGATGCCAGCTGGGATGACTCGAGCACCCCTGCAAGGGAGTAAGCAGTTACAAATAGCAGATGGATTGGGAAAATTACCTATATGTCGTTCCTTTCATTCTTCTTTTACAGGTGCAAAGAATCATGGGATACGGGAGGCCGTGAAGGATAGTAGCGGTGCATCCTCCAAAAAGAACAAAAGAAGGCTGCATTTGTGGGCTACATTTGAAGGTGCAGACGTAACATAATGTTTGTAGTTTGTTTCCTTAACCTAACCAAGTGGTTTTCTTGCCAAAACCTGACCAAACAGTGACATTGTTGTTTTGGGTGTCACTGACATACAACCTGTTTAGTCTTTTTGGTGCATTAGGATAGAGATATGCAAAAAGGTCCACACTGGACTCATGAAAGGTCCATGAAAGCAGCAAAAGTTTAACCAGTGCAAACACTGAAAATGTCTTCTGCCTCCAGCTTGGGTTGCATTGATAGATGTCAACTTTGCCAGCCTTGCTTTGCAGATCTACCACATACAGCATGATCATTTCAAATAATGTGGAGAATATTGTTTTCAAATTGTATTCACCTCTCACAGCGTTGGGAAACATCCAATTGACTACTACTGTGTTCATCCTAACACTGACCTCACTCCTGAGAACAGTCATGCTCAGCAAACAGCTCCAGCAAATAGAATTTAAAATTAGTTGACACTGTCAACCCAACCCTACCATTGCTCCGTAGAGGACCTGCTCCTCTGACAAGATTCTACTTTTCATACAGAAGGTCAGGCTGCCTGACTGTCGACAGTCTCCAAACAGCCGCCTAACATCTCATTTACATAGCGCTTTTCAGAGTTAGAATGTAGAAGTAAAAAAAAAAAAAAAAAAAAAAAAGAATATAGTGAATACTTAACACATAAATTGTAAATAATCATCAATGCTGGTAGTCTTCGTAGTAATGTTAGTATTTTGCATAGCACAAGTTTTAGAGATAGTAGAATAAAATATATGAGCAGCGTTAATCAGAACAAAACACAGGTTTACACAAGTTTGGGTTTTGGGAAACTGGGTACCTGAAGGAACCCCAGGCAATCACAGAGAGAACATGCAAACTCTTCATAGGCCCTGCCTCTGTGGGATCTGAACTCAGGACCTTCTATCTGTGAGGCAACAGTGCCAGCCACTTGCTAAAATGCTTTTGATGCACACCATTTACTAGGTGGGTAGGGTCTAATGAAAGAAACTATTTCTGCAATACTAACTCACGTCCCGCGCTTTAACACTCTCACAGGTTGTTCTGGACAGCAGTGGCAAGCTTACAGTTTTGTCATATCTCTCTCTCGCTCTCGCTCCAACTAAGATATAAAGTCACAAACACTGAATAGTTGCAGCCTTCTTTGTTTCCCACTATGAACATGGATTAAATTTGAATATGACATTCCTGACTCAGTCTTACTCTATCACGTGTTTATTCCAGCTCCATTATGAAATGCACAGTATGTAACTTTTGCCTTCAGGGGTTCCCATATGAAAACAATGAAAACAAAAGCAGTAGTTTCATGACATTATGTCAAGTACAGCTGATGTCACTGTGAGATAGCGTAACCGCCATCACCGACAAAAATCCCTCTGACGGGACTCGGGTAGAAATGTTGACGACAAGGTAATATTTTACAGCAAGTGACCAAATGAAACAACTGTTACCTTGAATAATATCCAGGACAATATAAGTACACAACTTCAAAAAATATATAAGACAGGTCTGCTATTAGCCATTTGAAATTGGAAATGTTACAAATTACATTTTGCTCTTTCGCATCTTCTCCTGTGTATACTGTTTGCTCTCTGCCATCTGTGCTGGGGCTGTTGTTGTGTGCAAAGACAACTAACATAATATATCAACACAAAAGGATCACCAAGCATTAACATTCAAATTGTCTTTGAAAGGGCTTTAATGAGCACATTATCATAGATTCTTTTTAAACTTCTGTTTTTCATTATTCAACCACTCAAAATTACTATATACTTCTTGGAACACTATCTATTCCCCCAAAGAGGTCGCAGATTTAATGTGATCCCACATCATACTTCATTTGCATTCGTAATGTAAAAAGTGTAAATTGATATGAGTTCATAATGTCATATTAGGGAATAAAGACACACATGGAAGGTAGACTGAAATATTTAACAGCACAGACACTATAGATAGAAAAGGTTGATATTTGAGTCAGCTATAATGGGGTTCAATTCACCAGCCTAACTCAGCCTTCCATAATACCACTGTTGGATGATCCTCTATTGCACAACTTGAGGAAATCATCTGCTGGCCCAGTCCCCCTTGATATAAAGGCTCCTTTTACTCAGGAATCTATACAATATTACTCCTCCGCCTTGATGGTGTCTGAGAAGCGAGAGTGAGATATTGGGACACTTACCGAACAGGTACCCATTGCAGTATAAGCAGCAGCAGAGATCCACTAAGGATCAGTGGTAGTCTTGTGCACTTAAATATTGAACAGAGGGGGAAAATGAATCCATTCACTTTCATGCATTATTAAAAGGAAGTAAAAACAGAATTGTATCCACTGTGTTTCTGTTCTATTCTCCAAAGTGAGAGGACTGGGAGTTTGGAATTATGATTCGCTATTAGTAGTCTGAGCAGTTCAGAGAGCTTTAAGTTTTCACATCCTGCCCAGTGAATCTGACAGGCAGTACAGTTCATTTTTATAGCTTTCCAGGCTGATGCTCTTAAGGTCTTCTTAGGTTCCATTAGGTGCTACATTATGATGACTCATTTGTTATGATTAAATTCCTCATTTATGTTGGTGACGACGCCTTTAGAAACATGGTTACTCATGAAACAGCTCATGAAAGCAACGGCTACATGCACATATTTTAATAGTAAAAGTTGTATTGGTGGTGGAAAAAAACAGCAACAGGGATGGCTAGTTCCGCTTTGATGCTGCACTTGCGTTAGACTTTGACCAGGAGTGCACGATCCCCCTGCGGTACATAAAAGGAGAACATGCAGGTGGAGCTCGGAAGAAAGTGGCTGAATAAAGCATAACGACTTGCATGGCAGCACAGAACGGCAGCAGAAGTAGCACCCTGATGGAGAGCTGAGCACAAGCGAGTCTGTGTAGTGCAAGTGCCTGACACCATATGATGATGATTAGCTTTGCCAGTAAATGTGCAAATGAGTGGGGTAGAGTTTTCTGACCGATTGCTCTTAAGCTCTTTACCTTTCTCACTAATGTTTCATTCTAACACACAATAATGGAGGGCAGCATGTCACAATGAATAGCTACAAGCCTGGCCAACATTACTGAGGTTTGTGTTTGAGCAGGTTTCGCCATATCCAGATCTTTCTTGTGCCATCTTTACTTCACTTGATTTCAGGGATCAGTGACAGTGGATCTTGCTCTCTTGAAGTTCAGTGGCAGTGTTTACAGCTGTCAGACAAGGGGCGTGTGCAGTAAGTCACAGTTGGGTGCCAAGAGGTCACCAACCTATTTGAGCGGAGAGCTACCTCAAGGGCAGAGAGGAGTTATATGGAGGGCAACTCGTTTCATACAATCTTTCCAAATTATATACATTTGCTTGGTTTCCACTTCTTGGTATTTGTGACCACCAAATACTATCACTCAAAACTCAATTATAACTATGTTTCTTTAGAATTGCTGTAAGAGTTTGTGGACATTACACTGTGTTGTTTAACTGTTGACCTTACTATACTATCGTACAGTGGGTTATCTTGAATTAATGTTACTCTCTCACTGTTTTACAAAGGCAAAGGCACCCAAAACACACACCTCGTGTTTTGGATTTTTTTTCACCGGCAATTACAATTGGCATAACAGCATGCAAGACGTGTGGGGAGGAAGCTTGTTGTTCATTATGTGGCTGACCCAACCAACACCAAAATAAACACATGCATGCATAAGTTTGTGAAAACAAGCACATAAATAGGCCTACATTAGAGCAGGTTGCATCACAGTTAATGCATTTACAGGAGGGATGTAATCAGGGAATGTCTTTCTCTCTCTCTCTCCATCTCTCTGTCTACAACGACAAGTAGCATAAATGTCGTTGGGAGGGGGGGAGTGAGTGCAGATTGTCCACAAATTAATGCACCACTGATGACATTGTAATCTCATATGGATATGAAAAATAAATGTGTAAAATGCTAAAATGGGTCACCAAATATTCCTTGGTATGCCCAAGTGAAGTCTGTGTTGGAAACACTCTTATACATGTAATAGTTTATTAGGAGTCAGTCTCGGTTTAAGTTGCCCTGGGGATGAGTCATATAGTAAATAGGGCATGAAATCCATGTGTTATATTAATTTAAACGCAAACTTGAAAACAAACATACTATAGTTTGAAGCAGCCACAGCAGCTACAGTCGTCGACAGCAAGAAGATGAAGACTCCCTGAGAAAATCACTGAATTCAGTGAGTTGTTAACTAATAAGTAGCTTAATAAACTTTATGAATAGCTGTTGATGACAAATTCTGAATTATTTGGGCCTTCTTGTAAATTTGCAAAGGTTAAGCATTAAGCTATTTCCTGTACGCAGTGTATATTTGCTCTTGTTGTGAGGTGACATGGTGTCCCCTTGTGATTGGATCACCAAAAGCTAAGTGTAGTGAGGCTACAGTCGTTTAGAGGAGACAAGCGTGTACAATGATCTCCTTGTTTGTCACTGTAAACAGAGACCCCAGTGTGCAGAGTAGTTCATACACTTCATTGATAAACCAGATAATTGCAAGGTAACATTGGGCTTCATGATTAAAGAAATTTTTCTATATAATGTAGACACTTCTGTTCCTATTCACACGCTCCTTCTTTCTCATGCATCCCTATAGGGGCATTATACCTTTTTTTTTCTTAATTTGATGGTTTTTATCATTCCTTGTTAAGGGGAATTTTCACAGCCCTCTGCCTCTCATGTCCAAACTGTCAGATCTTGCTTGTAGATATTGAACCTGATGTGGGGGCAACCAGGCATTTTCTGCTTGCACCCTAATACACCAAACACACAATTGTGGTGTTAAGGATTGAATGCTGCACAGTCTTGTATGAAAGTCAAAGTATATTGGACCTTCCCAATGAGCTCATTGACTTATCTATTAAGTAAGAGGTAGAGATGTTCCGATACTGAGTACTGGATACAGATACCAGGGTGTTATTTAAAAATAAAACATCATACTACACCTGCATGACTGTGATACAAGTATCATTGTGGTAAGGTCTGGCTCAGGTTAAACCCTTTGTAAAACATAAATGAATACAGCAAATTTTAAATAGAACAATATAAACTAGTAGTGTAACAGCAATTTAACTAAATAAATCTAGGAATACATTTTTTTTTTTTAAACGTGCAGCCACAATATTGTAAAATAAAAAAAAAGTACATTTTCTAAAAAAACAAAAGTAGTGAAACAGCAAATTAACTGAATAAATCTAGAAAAAAAAACTTCCTTTGATAAAACTTAAAAGCCACAGTGGAGCCACAGCATTTTGAAATAAAAGGCAGGCATTTAAATGTTTAAATAGAACGTTATAAAAAAAGTTGTGCAACAGCAACTTAGCTGAATAAATCTAGGAATAATTATTTAGAAAAAAATAAAAGTGCAGCCACATTATTGTAAAATACAAAAGGAATTTAAATAGAGTAGTATTAAAAAAGTAGTCAAACAGCAACTTAAATGATTCCTTTAAAAAAAAAACTTAAAGTGCAGTAGTACAAAAAACTACAAATCAAAAGAGCAGCAGCTACACAGTAAACACAATACTTTAAACCAAGTAGGTTACACATTGCAGTAGCATTTTAGCAAGTTAGTATTGCTCATGAGTTCAAGAAGCTGATGAGCATTTCTGCCCTCTCTCCTCCTAGCCTGTTCCTTCTTGTATCAACAATGTTGGACGCTGCACTGAACAGTCTCTCACTGTCAACGCTGGTACAAGGAGCACAGAGAAACTTTGCAGCAGTGGCAGCCAGGGTGGGAAACCGAATTTGGTTGACTCCCCAGTGCTGGAATGGGCTGTCTAAGCGTGGGAATGTTTGCTCGGTCAAATATGTCTGTATTTGAACCTGTGTGCTTGTGCCACTTGCCCCACGTTCCTCATCATGCTCCTGCAGGGTTTCCTCAAACAGGCCTTTCAAGCTGCTCTTTCTACTGCTTCTGCTGTCTGGCTGTGCTTCCATACATGGGGCATTATGGGGGTTCTCTGGCACTGTCTCTGCTCCCTCAGGCATGGTCCTGCTCAGTAACGCCTCCATCTTGTCCACCTCTCGGGTCAAAGCATCCTTGGCATGCTTGATGCAGTCTGCACCTGTGAAGTATCTGAAACAACAATAAAAAATAATAAATAAATATCTTAATGTATGAAAAAAATAAACAACCTCCTCCATACTAGCTTTTAATGGTAACATATTAATGCAATAGTTATCAATAATAATGCAGTATTTAGTTATCCAAAAACATCATTTCAAAATTTTATTTATAATATAGACATTTAATAAAAATATTGAGTCGTAGGTGTAAAATAATGGCAACTGCATTTCTGGACAGCCTAAAGAAGGGCTGTTTTCATGGTTTTTATACCTGTGTCCCCCTTGTTCTCCTGAGCAAGCAGGCATTTCAGCGTTGTGACCGAGGGGATGACTTCAGCTGCAGATGAGGTGGAGAAGCTGATCTGTCTGGTCAGTTCTTCAAATGGTGCCAGAACAGTGATTATTTTCTCCAGTAAAGCCCACTGGTTAGCCGTAAGGGTCACTGGCAGGTCGTGGTCAGCTCCATATTCTGAAATTGACAGCTTCTGCTCCAGTAAACTCTTGACCATTTAGTAGGTACTGTTCCACCTCGTTGCTGCTTCTTGGTGCAGACACTTGGTGGGCATTTGGAGAACTTTTTGAATATCCTCCAGGCGTGTAGTAGCCAGTGGTGAATGTTTGAAATGAGCAACTATCTTCCGACCATTTGTCAGTGCCTCACTCAAAACTCTCTGTGACAGTAGACGTTCATGCACCACCAACTGGAGAGTGTGGGTGAAGCACCCCAAACTGGGTACATTCATCTCATCCATGGCTTTCTTCATGTTGCTAGCGTTGTCATGCAAAACAGCATAAATGTTAGACTTGGGGATTTTCCACTTTACTAGCATCCCCTCAATTGCTTCAGCAATTACTGTGCCAGTATGTGACCCTCAAAATTTTTTGGTGTGCAGCACCTCACTTCAAGGGCTGAATGTTGACTCTCTGTTCACCCAGTGTGAGGTTAAACTTACTGCCTGCATGTCTTTCAGCATACATGAAATGTGTTCCCCAACTGTCTCATATAATTCGGGTCCAAATGCTCCATTAAGCGGTGAAATCCCACATTTTCACCGACAGACGGGGTTGGTCATGTAGGACAATGAACTCCAAAATTTTATTGGTTATCTTTGTTGCTTTTTGGCTGTTTTGGGGGATGTTGTCGCTGGAGGGCAGTTTCCAGAGTTTGCTGCTGCAGTTGCTCCTCCTTGCAACACTCATGCCACGCCTCGAAATTGCTTCTTTGGATATTTTGCAAAGTCTTACTCATGGGTGCATCCAGTTTGAAATGCGGCGGTAAATAGATTCCTATTTCTAATAGATTACGTGGTATCAGATCGGTGCCTGGACTCCAGTGCTCGCTGGTACCGATGCCAGCATTTTCAGTAGTATCGGAGGCATTTCTGATACTGGTATTGGAATCGGAACAACTCTAGTTTAGAGGTATGACGGGGACCACAAACATATGAATTGATTAACAACACATGAGTGTTGGTCATCAATGGGGGATGAAATCATGCATCCTGTCTTCCAGTTTTCACAGTACTTTCTTGTTGAATTTGCTTGTGGGTGTCTAGAGCAGTTGTCTCTAGGCTACATTAAAGCTGTAGTCTGTAACTAGTTTTTTGTTATATTTGCTAAAATTGTCATTATGATCTGATCCGATGTCTGTGGCTCCACCCAGTGGCCCTGTCTTTGATGGGCAAGAATCCACCACTCCCTGCTCAATACAACCAATCAGAGCCAAGAGGAGGGTCTGAGAAGTGTCAATCACTCTTGCGCATATGCTGCTGGCAGCTTCCCTCCCTAGCAAAGAAAAGCATTGTAATAAGAAAGAATTGGACAGATCCAGACAGAAAACAAGGATAAATATTGAAGTGTGGTTTCATAGGTGGAGGGAGAGGCAGAATTTGTAAGGACTTGTAAGGACTGGACAAGTAAGGATCCCTGCTTGACCGGGCAGTTATAATAATAGTTTGTGTTAAGTACACTCTGTAGTTGACTTGGTTTAGAGAAATAACGTTAGTATTGAGCCAGGTAATGATTACGTGGTAACTCCTTCTACTACTAGAAGGAGGGACCTGGGAGATGTGCTCATTCAATTATCTGACTAAGTCCACTTCTTTCTCAAAACTCCAGACTGCAGCTTTAAGATGGGGATGTGTGAGGAAATAGGTTACTCTCAAAGCAAACTAGTTTGTATGACATGTCACTACACCACATTTGAAGGTAAAAGTGATAAGCCACCTGAGAAGATGGGTTGAAAATCCTGCCATAATAGAGTTGAAGGGAATCTACTATTGTTAAAATGGGAATAATGGTGCAGATTTTGGCAAATCTTCCCTAAAAGGCATTAACTGCGATATTTTGGCATGGAAAGTGACAAAAGTAATTGTGTATAGTCAGACAGTAGTTCACATCCTGTCAACCATCATTGCTCAACATATTCGACAGCTCACTTTGTGAAGTGGCCATGACTGTTGAGTTTTAAAGTTTTTCAAACCCAGTCCTTCGAAGTTTTATATGCTGTCTGAAAACCTGACAAGCACTTCTCTTGGAAAAAAGGACTTTTCTTTGGGTGATATTATCCTTGCCAGTCTGAGGAAATGACCAATCAGTAGACTTGCTGCCTCATGGTCAGGGAAAATGTGAATTGGAGTCTGGATGTTTGTATGACACCTTGAGTTTTGAGTTGCACCAGTCAAAGATGATTCATATAGAGTGCATCTTCTGCATGAGTCATGTTCTGATGTTCAAGTGTCATTTGCAAACGCAATTGGTCTTTTTTTTTGTGATGCTTATGAATCGAGATAGTCATTAGCCATTTTCACACAGTGGCGCCGCATTATCTGTCTTGGTTCGCCAATTCTCCACTGATGGTGATTCACACGAACTGCTGCGTAATTCACACAGAAAGCCGGCGCTGTGGCTCCCAAAGAGGCGTGACGGTACATGTTAAGATGATGACATCGGTGTGTTTTTCGAAATGTTTCCCCAGTGTCCCCGCTGTCAATCGCGCACAGTTTATAATCATATGGATGCTGTTATAATGTGTTGTGACTGAGATCCTGACCCACCAAACATCCTGGAAAGCTCAACTGGAAAGTGACAAAGTTACATTTTTCACACTAAATTACATAATTACATAATCGTCATCAGTAAACTGGGAGCTGTCTGACTCTGTCACTCGCGGGGATGGAGGCTGTTTTCCTGGGGAAAGTTTAAGTCTTCATCCGGAGGGCTGACAGTTGCTGTGATTTATTTTCATCACAAACACTCAGTGAGTTAAAGTTTTTTGCCTGTGACAGACGCTGTTTTTCGGGCAGAAATGTGACAAAGAGTCAGTAGGGCAGGCAGGAGGACAGACAGGAAGATGGACACTGCACCGTGTAGCTGTGGATTTTTTTTTTCCTCATATAAACCTCCAGTGGTGGATCAGCGCCGGAGCGAAATTCCATCCCTCGCTGCATCTGAAACTTTCACACAGAGGAGGAGGCGGAGAATTGGTGCAGGATTCCCACATACAAACGGCAGTGTGAATGGGGCTACTAATGAGGCTACCTTGTCGCTCTGTTCAGTTGATGCCGGGCTCCTTTTGTCATCACAGTGTTTGTGACCAGAATGGCCAAAATTATGCTTTCTGACATGTTGCCTTTGGCCAGACAGTTGCATTGCATATTGATGTCTACTGGAAGCCCCCTAACCTTCACAGTGATTGTCACTATATAAGGAATATTATTGATTTTAGTGAGGTTAAACATGCCTTAAGCCTCAAATTTGGCACTGTGGCTGTCACCATCTTGGTTTTTTGGAAGTGACCATATTTGGACAAGAGGGTGGAGCTGGAGAGGATACTAATTCTACTTCTCTATCTTAATTGGATATGACTGAACCTGTGGAAACACCGACGTTAGAACCTGTAATTTTTCACTCTAAAGCAAAACACAGTTCACCAAAATTAACATGCTTCACATCATGCTTTAGGACTTGAAACTAACAATGGAGACAATACATCATTATGGAAGTGTTTACTAAGGTATTAACCATTTAAGCCCCAACCCAATTTTATAGGGTTAGGGTTAGGGTGATTCATGAAGTTTGATGTTTAGTTGTTTATTTGAGTAGAGTTTGGGTTGTGTTTGGGTCATTTAAACATGTTTTTTACACGTTGTAGCCCAGCTTCTGCTGTTTAATTTGATATAAAATATGACTATATTCTTTCTTAATTAGTGCAGTAGTGGCTCTGTGATTGTTCTGCATGTCTTAAGGGTTAGAGTTAGGGTTAAAAACCCCAAGGTCCCCCAACTGGGGTTAAAGTGAGAAGTAGGCTATATGAAAGTGTAACCTTTTAAGGAAGTTTTGCATCAGCTTTACTTCAGACTCCTAAAGCTCTGTCCACTATTTATACAGTCTTTGGTCTGCACAAATAAAACAGTGCAGCTTGGTACCACGGTACTTTTGGTAGTTGGCATCTAATGCATCCAGTGAGGCAGGTGAATGTGATGAGCAAGCCCCTTGGGACATACCAGGCTGAGGTAAAGTGAGACCCAAGTATGTGACAACTGATATTCTTCATGATTTTGAGCAGTGACATGACCTCTACACTGCCGCTTCCTGGCTTTGCTGCATCAGTGCTGTCAAGTGAACCTGGATTGTCCTCTCCAGTTGTCAGGATTGAGAAGGATGATGAGGATGAGGTACAACTGTTACCAAGGTGACAGGATTTCTGTTTCCACATCACTGGTAGGTCCCAAAAATGGCAAGAACCGTCACAGTTTCTCACCAGTGACATTTCAAAAGATGCAGGAATGATATTAAAGATGGTGATATCAGACTCTAACAGGCAATCTAGATGTAATTAAGCCTCTCCTGTGAAAACATATGACCACAAGGAAGTAGATCTGATCTTACTGTATTAATATATTATCAGTACTTTATTTCTCCTGCATATAGATCATGAATAATGAATGTATAGAATGCATGAATGTATGAACTAAACCTACCACTAAAGCCATTGACAGGATTTGCAATTAAACTGAAAATGATCAAATTTAGGATATTTGAATCAGGTTGCTGTGATGTTGCATTTTAATGCTTAACCTAAAACTACATTTGACCAATAATGGCCAATGTTTTTGGTGGTATGTTTAACTCATGTATGGAAGAAAAAATCTTGTGGAGTAAAATGATAAAAATACAACATGTCAGATGTAACTAAGCCTCATGGTGCACATACAATGAGGATTTGAATCAAAAAACTGTATATTGTATATGTGTTTGTTTGTTTGTGTTGTTAGCAGACTTGATGCTCCAGGCTAGCATTCCCAAATGTGCCCATCCACTATCTGACACACCCACACACAACATACACAGGCGCACACACTGACATTATACCCAGCCAATTTACAGCCCAGCGGATCTCCAGATTGTGTTTGCAGCAAAGTCCAATTGGCGCCTCTCCAAAGCGCTATTGAGCATATTCCCTGTCTCTGTTTTCTTTATCGTCCTATCAAGATATTTCCCCTGATGGCCAGCCTGTTACAGGTGGGATAGAGAGAAATTGTATGTCTGGATAATGAACTCACACCTTGCTCCTTTTTCTCTGCTGAGCTCTCTATAAACCACGGTGCCATTTGTTCTTCTACCCCTGTGCATGTTCAACAGGCTGGAAGCTGATACATCATTTCTAAAAAAAAAAAAAAAAGAAACCTGATCTGGGGGACAACTGTGTTCCACAGCTGATAATCCACTAATTGAAATTTGGTTTTGCAATGAGACAGTGCGAGAGGAGGACAAACACAGATAGAAAGAGAATTAAGACTGGGCAGGTTGTTAAAATGGGCGGGCAGAATAATCAATAGCAGTTAGGGGAGTGTGTGTTGTGTCAATCTAACAGCTTGTTCTTGTTCTTGGGGGACAAACCCCAGACGTGAAAACTGCTCGGTAGCAGCAGAGCCAGATTGACGTTCCACTTTATTGAGATTTAGTGGGTCTGCATGGATTTGAATGATCCTCAGCGCAGTCTGTCAGTTGTCACGGTAATGAATGGAAGATGACAGGTTCAGTGCCAACCATTCTCAGTTTGCTGCGCAGTGTCTGAGGCGGCCAAACTTTATGACAAGGGCAGCCAAGAGATCTAAATTTGACAATATTGGTGAGCCAGACTCATGATTAGACAGAGAGGAGAATGATGGCTTCTCAGTTCATATGATGTTACAATGTAGTGTGATAAAGTTGTACAACTTTTATCTTTATTGCAACATTGTTGCTGAGCTATGAAGGAACCTTACCAAACAGATCAAATCTAAGTTGCAAATAAGCAAGTATGCTCACTACTACTACTTACAACATACAGAAGACGTAATTACTTGCTTGTTACTCATTTGCAAATATAGTTAGTAATATACTATATGTTTCTCCACCCAACGTCTATATGTAACACATGTGGAATTAAAAAAAGGTTGCGTTTTAAAAAGCAGTCAACTATCATTGGAATTCACCATTTACTTGTATAATGACAGACAACGCATCTCCACTTCCTCCGACTGTAAAAAAAATAAGCTGTCCTTTTAGAAAATATGCTTGTGTTAGTGGCAATTGTTCAATAAACACAACTACAGTACAACAATTGCAATGAAAGAAAGACATTTCACAGCAAAGTACTTCATATCATCACCGATAATAAAACATACGACATAACAAAGTGAAAGTGACACACACCTTATATCACAAAGATTTGTTAAATGCCGCGATACTGGAAGGAATAAAGGAGCTACGGGCACAGGAAGTCAGCAAAGGGGGTACCTTATACCTCCCTACACTCACATACATCAGAGAGAGGGTGTGATACATCATTAAGGATTGCCCGTCCTTTTCCTGCCACTTGGGTCTCACAAAGCAGTGACATACTTGTGCTGTTGTTGACACGCAATCTGGTTCGACGTATTAACAGTCTTACTGAGTTTGTTCTTGTTAACTACTGGAAGTGAAAAAAATACCTGGCAATAAAGCAGCAAGCTAAAATACGTTCTATGAATGATAATTCAGGACAGAGCCAGTATTTGTCTGTCCACTCCAAAACTGATTGGCATGAAATACAGTTGTTGTTCCTTTCCT